>NC_028357.1:36785502-36812625 GCF_000741045.1 Vigna radiata var. radiata
TCTTATGAACAGTTATTTACAAAACAGAAAATATTAAAGACAAAACAGAATCATTTAATAGCCTCCCTTCAAGCTGGTTGGTGGATATTCACCAATCCAAGCTTAGGAACGATGGATTTAAAACGAGTGCGGTGAGGGAACTTAGTGAAGACATCCACTAGTTGGTCTTCTGATCGAATGGGGAGTAAACGCAGAAATTTAGCTTGTATCTTCTCACGAACAACATGACAGTCCAATTCTATATGTTTGGTCCGCTCGTGAAAACTTTGGTTATGAGCGATGTGCCTGGCAGAGTTGTTGTCACAATAAAGGACAACAGTAGAAATAGGCTCAATTTGGAGGTCTTGCAACAGATAGTGCAGCCACTGCATTTCACAAACCGTAGCAGCAAGAGCTCGATACTCTGCTTCTGTAGAAGATCTTGAGAATGTGTTTTGTTTCTTCGACCTCCACGAGACAAGAGAAGCTCCTAGAAAAATGCAATATCCAGTAGTAGACCTTCTTGTATAAGGGCAGGTGGCCCAATCTGAATCACTGAATCCTTTTATTTGTACATCTGAGTCAGCAGCAAAGAAGAGTCCTTTAGAAGGACTGGACCTAACGTATCTAAGAACATGCTGCAATGCTTGATAATGATAGTTAGTAGGTTCCTGCATAAACTGACTTAAAAGATTAATTGTAAAACACAGGTCAGGTCTAGTATTAGTAAGATAGAAAAGTTTCCCTATCAATCTTCTATAATCATTGGGATTGTCCATATAGTTCTCTGTCTTATACAATGAGTTATTGTTATTCAAAAAGGGAGTAGAGCAGGGTTTGCACCCTAACATTCCAGTTTCTTCAAGAATATCAAGGGCATACTTCCTTTGACAAAGGTGTATCCCCTTTTTAGATCTAGCAACTTCAAAACCTAGGAAATACTTGAGTTCTCCCAGATCNTTAATCTTGAATTGATTGTGCAAGAGGGCCTTTATGTGGCTTATTTCATTCATGGAGTTTCCTGCTAAGACAATGTCATCAACATACACAAGTAAGGCTGTGAAATTTGTAGGAGTTTTCTTAACAAAAAGTGAATGATCAGATTTGGATTGGACATAATCAGAGGAGATAAGGAAGGTGGAGAGTTTGTCAAACCATTGTCTGCTGGCTTGTTTCAAGCCATAAAGAGACTTAGTGAGCTTACAAACTTGTCCTTTGATGTTGACATTTAAACCAGGAGGTGGATCCATGTAAACATCCTCATTTAAGTCTCCATGAAGGAAAGCATTATCTACATCAAGTTGATGTAGNAACCAATTTCTTGAGGCAGNAAGGGCTAACAACAACCTGACAGAAGTAAGTTTGGCAACANGGGAAAATGTGTCTAGAAAATCTATTCCTTCTTGTTAGGTGTAACCTTTAGCGACCAACCTAGCCTTATATCTTTCAATAGTGCCATCAGCCTTGTGTTTTACTTTGTAAACCCATCTACATCCAATAGATCTCTTTCCTGGAGGAAGTTGAGTCAAAAACCAGGTCCCATTGTCTTGTAGGGCCCGAATTTCCTTCTGCATAGCTTCAGCCCATTCAGGGCTGTTTTTAGCCTCATCATAGGAGCTTGGTTCCTTATTAGCAGTTATGGCAAGGGTGTATTTTAAATGTTTAGCAGATAGAGATTTGTAAGATAAAGTATTCGTTATAGGGTAAGGGGTTTTCAAACCATTTTTGGCACACAAATAGGTAGATGAGGATTGATCATTTTGCTGAATGTAGTCCTTCAAGTATTCAGGAGGTCTTTTGACTCTGTTAGACCTTCTGTGCTTGTTTTCCTCTTGTTGTTCTCTAGGATCAACACTCTCAGCGCCAATATTGGTGTTCTCAGCAGAGCCATTTTCAGCAGAACTACTTCCAGAAGAGTTGCTCTCATCATGGTCAGGATTTCCTCTTCTAAAATTAACATTCTCAACACCAGTACTGGTGTTCTCAGCAAAGCTGCTTCCAACAGAGTTGTTCTCAGCATGGTCAGGATTTTCTCCTCCATTTTCAACATATTCTTCCTCGTGGCTGCAGAGAATGTCATTAAGAAAGAAAGTGTTATTTTTACTGTGACTAGAATTATCTCTATCTTCATTTTTGCTCTTATAGGGAAAAATGTTCTCATAAAAAATAACATTCCTGCTAATGAATATTTCTCTGGTATTAATATCTAAAACAACATACCCTTTTACCCCATTTTTGTATCCTAGAAATATCCCTTTCCTAGCTCTGGGATCAAGCTTATTTCTATTGTTTTCCAAAGTAGAAGCAAAACACAGACAACCAAAGACTTTTAGATTAAGATAAGTGGGTGGATCATTATGCAGTATATCAAAGGGGGTTTTGTCCTTAATGACAGGGGAAGGTAGTCTGTTAATCAAATATATAGCATGGGATAGAGCATAAGACCAATAGATATGAGGAATGTTAGATTGAAAAATTAAACTGCGAGTAACATTCAATATGTGTTGGTGTTTCCGCTCCACAACAGAATTTTGTTGTGGAGTTTCAACACAACTCTTCTGATGTTCAATTCCATAAGTATCATAGATGCTGTAACACTTAAACTCAGGACCATTATCGGTCCTGATGACTTTGATAGTTTTATTAAATTGAGTTTTAATTCTCATGATAAAAGCTTGTAAGAGTTCCCTAGTCTGACCCTTATTATTCATAAGAAAAGCCCAAGTGTGCCTACTATGATAATCAACAATAGTGAGAAAGTATCTATGGCCATGCACAGAAGGGGTAGAAATAGGACCCCAAATATCACAATGAATCATATCAAAACAATTAGCAGATAAGGAATCACTTTTAGGAAAAGACAATTTGTGTTGTTTAGCATAATGGCAAATGTCACAAGCATTATCAGAGGTAGTTTGTACATAAGGAAAAATTTTACATATTTTCTCAACTACTTTATGTCCAGGGTGGCCAAGTCTGCAGTGCCACAGATTTACATCATCATGTTCATAAGAAAAAATAAAACTAGGAGCCAGCTTCTTTTCAAAAGGTTGTAAGTAGTAAAGTCCTTTGCACACACTAGCATATCCAATCATCCTCAAAGTAGAGCTGTCCTGAATTTCACATATCTTAGAGGAAAAAGTTAGAATACAATTTATATCCCTAGTCAAGCTTTGAACAGATATTAGATTGAAAATAAATTCAGGTATGTATAAAACATTGAAAATTATGAAATCTTCAGAGAACTGTATGGTTCCTGCATAATGGGCAGTAACAATAGAATTATTGGGTAGTTTAACAGTTATAGGCTTAATTTTATTGAAAGTTATGAATTGATTCTTGTCATGGGTCACATGATCAGTGGCCCCTGTATCTATAAGCCATGAGAACATACCTTGTGTGTCCTCTGCATTATTTCTCTGTATTTGGCTGACACTATGGGAATAACTATCAGCCTTTTCTAACATCTGTAAAATTCTCTGCATCTGCTCATGAGTGAATGAACTCTGAACAACACTCTGTTGACTGGCCTGTGATGTAGCAGAAGCAGAACAAGCATTGGCTGATCCCCATTGATTCTGTCTCATACCATTCTGCCCATTATTATCACTCCCTTTTGTACCAGGGTGGATATCCATGTTTAGAATAACACTCATCAATAGTGTGGTTCATTTTGTGGCAGTGGGAACACTGTTTCCCATAGTTGGGACCTCTTCCTTAACTTCTAGAGGGATTTCCTCGTCCATAAGTCCTCCAGCCTTGGTCACTCTTCCACTGGTTCTGTTTTTCAGTGGTGTTGGTCAAAATTTTGTTGTCATTTTGATGGGTGAGGATGGGGTCGTGTCTTTCCTGCTGTATGATGAGAGAAAAAACACGATTAATGCTGGGTAAAGGCTCCATAAGCAATATTTGTGTCTGGACTGTATTGTAACACTCATTCAAGCCCTTTAAGAAACATATAACATGCTCCATGTCTCTATATTTGTGAGAAATTCTGGATAGGTCACAACTGCAAGGGATTTTGCAGCTATAGTATGGGATGGGTCTGAGAAACTCCAACTCTTCCCATAGGATTTTTAGATCAGTAAAATATTGGTTGACACTTCTTTCTCCATGTTTAATAAAGTGGATTTCTTGCAGTAAATCGGAGAATTTAAAATGATCTCCTTTGGAGAACCTTTCTTTTAATTCTTCCCACAGTTCTTGAGCATCCTCCACATATATCACACTCTCTGCTATTTGAGGTGATAAAGTCTTGATAATCCAAGATAACACCATCATATTGCTTCTTTCCCAAAAATAAAAAAAAGGATCATCTCTTTGTGGCTTCTTGATTCCTCCATCTATGAATTTTAATTTGTTTTTGGAGAGGAAAACCCTTCTCATATTTCTGCTCCAAGAAGTATAGTTAGATTCATTAAGAACTTGGGAAATAAGAACAATGCCTGGGTTCTCTCCTGGGTGGAGATAAAAGGGACTGGAAGGATTGTTGAACTGGTCCAGATTCATGTCTGTATCTGTATCCGACATGGCAGCAAGAAAGGCTTTAAAGAAACCAAGATCAAATCAAGAAGAGGAAGTCTGTGCAGCGGAAAAGTGGCAGAACAAGTATAGAACTCGCTCCTGATACCATAAAAAGAAAATAACCAAGCCCAGAATTAAAAGTCTATGGCCCAAAAACACGCTGGCCCAATTTCACGTAAGACCATGGAAGTAAAGCTTTCACTCGAAGCTTCTGAGTAGCANAGATTAGGTGGGATTGCAACATCGGGATTCTTCACGAGAGAGAAGAAAAAGGGCGACACCCATGGGAGACTCTAAACGCTAGCGTGGATGATGATTCGCAAGAAGAAAAAAAGAATACAGCAAGAAGAAGAAATGCATAGGAAAGGTAAGAGCTTTATCAATAGAATGATGGTTCTGTGAACTTTATTTTTTGTGTATTTTCATCATTAGATTAGGAGCACTGGAATCCCTTTAAATAGGGTTCTGTTGAGTGTTGTTTCTACACGTTAGAAACCTTAATAGGCAAGCAAAGACATAAAAACAGAAACTCTAAAAACTAAATATTGTTCTTATGAATAGTTATTTACAAAACAGAAAATATTAAAGACAAAACATAATCATTTAATAGTCCTACCTTTTGTTTTTCATAACAATTGATCCCACCTTTTGAAAAAACTGTTCAATTGAGTCCTTTTTGTTCATAGTGGTCCCATATTCAAGTTTAAATTGTTTATTTTGGTCCTTATTGTATACGATGATGACATGATTTTTAACATAACATTATGTAAGGACGGTTAAAATAACATTTGGATACGTGAATGCATGAAAGAATTTATTGACATCGTAACCAGCACCGTTAGAAAATTGACGTCGTAACCATATTGAACAAATCCTCCCAAACTAGGGACCAAAAGCGGTATTAAGCCAATATTTTATTAAGGTCGTTGTTGCATATTCTATTTTATTCTCCCTAACATGGACCATATGTTTTTCTGAGCAAAAAGAATATTGAACTTGCAGTCTCACATGCAAATTTGATTTATAAATACCACACCCCTTATAAAACTATCCGCGTGAAACCTTAAAACCTTTATCAAGGGTGTAATCTGGAAGGTTCAAGGGTGCAAGAAGACCAAAGAGAAGGTGAAATCTTGAACGATGACATAGGAACCAATAGTGGATATAAGATTGGAAGTGAAAATAATCTTGGAGTACCAACATCAATATTTTAATTTTGAAAATGATGAAAAGTACAATAAAAGAAGTTAGCCAATAATTGGTAACAAATAGAAAAATGTTGGTAATTAACAGAAACTATGAATTAGGGAAAACAAAAAGATGTAGTTGGAAGAGATATCGTTCTTGGTCGACAAAGTGTGTCTCTGACATTGAACACTGATGATGTTACAATGTGCGTCCTCTGGTTCGTATGGTGGCTGACACAATCGTAAATCCAAAATAGAACTGTATGTCTGTGGCACAAAACACATTAATACGGGCAGAAGTAAGGATGACAAAAACCTTGAGACAAAGAGGAAAAGAGGCAAATAGGAAAAAAAATAAATCCTAATTTAAACCTATAGATAAAAACTTAATTTCATTTTTTTAGCGGGTAACAGGTACTCGCAGGCCAGATAGTGTAATACTCGCACCCGATTATAAGCGGATATTAAAATACCCGCAACCCGCGGACCCGCGGATAGTAAATATCCGTGGGTACCAACTATCCATCGCATATTTTATCCGCGGACGCGAATTTTTTTGCTATCCCTAGTCACACTATGCTTATTATTTTTGTCGAGAGTATGAGGAATGTTTGCAAACTTTACTTCGCTCTTAGTCATATTAATAAACAACGATTGTTCATTGGATTTTAACCTCCCTACAAAAGAATGGCCAACTAAAGTCTTTGATAAATCATGGTTATGATATCCATGTATTTCCTTCAATACTCACCCCTCTTCATTACCGATTGGTTTGTCTCTCAATTTAAAAGGACAATTACATTTTTTTGTGTCGGAAATACTAGGTTGAACATTGGATTTATATTTCTTGTACTTTTCACCCCTTTTACATCCTAACAATACATGTCTTTCTTCCAAGTTAACCATTTGCTTTATCAAATCTTATAATGAAAACAACAAAATCAAGGTGAAAAGAAATCCCTCGAACTCATTGAATTAACTCATTACGGGTAGGAAAAATATGTTCAATTGTAAAGTTATTTGTATGATCTCTCTTGCGCATTTCAGTTATAAAAGAAGAAAAACATAACATGAAGCTCTCATTTACTTGTGGTTCTATAAAATTTAAAGGATAATCTTCCATCTTAGATTCCACCTCACTCATTGAATAATAATAACTAAAATACATATCAACAACAAATTCATAAGACAAAACACACTAACATTAGAAAAAAAAAAGAGAGAAAATTAAAACACATGAAATAAAACAAAACACAAAATGAGATTTTGAAATCTAAGAAATTACAAAAACAAATTTTGAAATCTAGAAGACTCCTAAATTATATTTCTAAATCATGAAGATTATAAAATCACATTTCAAAATTCGGAAGACTCCAAAATCGGATTTTAAAATCTCAAAGATTACAAAACCAAATTTTAGAATCCAAGAAACTCCAAAACTAGATTTCCAAAATCAGATTTTGAAATTTGGAAGATTAAAAAAAACAGATTTTGAAATTCGCTATTTACTTTAAACTAGATTTCAAAATTAAATATTTACTGAATTTGTTTGTTTGTAAAATTTCAAAACTTAATTACCATTTCTATAAATCGAATTTTACAATTTGAAAAAAATAATAATTATGAAATTGGGTCTGAAAACTAAAAAAAAACCATGTAAATAAAGAAGGAAGTAAATACACACCTCTTTGCTTCAACAAAAGTGGACAAAGATGGAAAAAAAAAGGTTGAAGAAGAAAAGCTTCGTATGAAGAGTCTTTTGTATGAACATGACTTAGGAGTATTGGGATAAGTAAATATAGCACGACAATAGTAAATACGGATGGGTAAACAATAATTACTGTTTACCTAATTAGTTTAATAATTTATATATAATATGTAAGGTTATAATGAGCATCATAGTGGAATTTTAGAGTACAAGAAAAAAAATGGGGTGCAATAAGAAGCCCCCTAAACTCAGTGAATTTCTTAATCAAGAAAACTCAACATCTTGGCCATCAATTGGGCTTGGAATTGAGCCCACACTCACGTAGCAATTACCATACACAATTTCCATCTACTCTACATCATTACACTAGAGAAATCAAATACTTGCATTCCCCTCCATACACACGAAAATGGAGCACTATATCTAACATTATCCCAACACTTATTTTCATCCTTCTTGGTTTCTCATGCTAATTCTATTCAATCTTTATCATTGTCTTTTCCATCTTCACCAAGCATCTTCCATCCCCTTTGCATCATAGGAAATGACCAATGGTTCTAGATTTCCAAAGACATTCAAACTAAAATAAGCATCACAATAAACAAAGTTTTGAATTCACTGGTATGAAAAGTACTCTTTTTTGTGTTATGAAAATTACTTTTCATATTAGAAAATACATTTTAAAACATTTAATCTAAAATGTAAACATTGTTTTTTGGATTAAATGTTCTGGAATACATTTCTAGATCAGGAAATATTTTTGGAATATTCAATCCAAAAAATACTTTTATACTCGTGATTGGATGTTTTATAATGTATTTTTGGATATAGAAATATCTTTCGGAACACTTAATCTGAAATGCACTTTTTGTACATTTTGAATTGAATGTTTTGAAAAGTATTTCTAGATTTAGGAATACCTTATAGAACATCTAATTTGAAAAATATTAAAAAATAGAAAAAGATTAAAAGTTTTATTATAATTTTAATGAAGATATTTTGGAAATTATAGGTTTTATGGGGTGGAGGAACAAAATGTAAGGTGTAGGAAGAAAGACTATATATTTTTTTTTTACCTTTTTATTGATATTTTAACGGTTGATCCAAGTCATTATGTTTGTTTACATATTAATGAGTCATTTCTTCTTGCACCTCTTAACTTTTAAAATTATGCTTTTATCCTTAGTGCATTAAATACCCTAATTTGATTTTGTCTCCCATATTTTCTTTTCTTATTGACATTACCACTGCACCCACTAGTGCAGAACTAGCCTTTAACGTCATTCCTTAGATGTCGAACCATAAAATATCCAATGTAAATTATTGACTGGTGACATTTTCGTAAATAAAGTGGCCATATAGATGTCGATTAGGAGGGGTCCCGACGTCTATAATATTATATACGTCGGACTCCCTCCTAATCGACCTCTACGGGCCTGACAGGTAGGTGAAAAGTAATTTTTTGTGCTAAATAGGCGTCTGTTCCCGCCACTCTGACGTTTATATACAATTATAGATGTCGGTCGCCCTTGTAACCGACGTCTATGCTTTGACAGGGTAGGTGAAAAGTTGTTTTGGACGTCGACTTCCCCTAAATCTGACGTTTATAATTACCGCGAATATTAATTTTTAATTCGAATGGACCTCATATTAGTGAGGTCGACGTCTAATCAAGAATAGACCTCGGGCACTGGGGGCGCCGACGTCTCAGTTCCTGTTAAATCAGAAACAGCCAACCCGCGATTACGCACACTTAATCGTTTTCCTCTTCGCCTTTTTCTCTCTGCGGCATTGCATTTCCAGCGACATTGCATTTCCAGGTGAATTTTATCTCTTTCGAACCGTTTAAAGTTATTTGATAAATTATCTTCCATTTGAACCGATTAAAATGAGTTTTCGTTGTGTTTTAGTGCAATTTTGCTCGTGTCTTTTTGTAGCGTAGTATCACCTTCTCCCTTTGCTAGCTTCCTCATAAGAAAAGTTGTGTCTTTTGGATCTCTTATAACATTTCAACCCAAAACCGAACATGGGTCCTTGCCTAGTTCTCATGTCACCGTATTCTTTTTCACTGGTGATTGGAATGGAACTAGGGAAAGACCCAGGTTCGGTTTTGGGTTGAATTGCCATAAGAGATCCAAAAGACGCAAGCTTTTCTTATGAGGAAACTAGCAAAGGAAGAATGTGCTATTAGGTTACCCAAATACATGAGCAAAACTGCACCAAAACACAACAAAAACTCAGTAGACGTCGGTTAATGCCATGTCCGACGTCTATAGTGTCCTTATACGTCGGTTATTGCCATGTCCGACGTCTATAGTGTCCTTATACGTCGGTTATTGCCATGTTCGACGTCTATAAAGACGTCGGACATGGCATTAACTGACGTCATTATAGACGTCAGACTCTATAGAGACGTCATTAACCGATGTCCCATTAACGTCACTCATAAAGACGTCAGATCGGGATCTGATGTTAAAAGCCCAAAATAGCAGACGTCTAAAGTCTTTTCTGCACTAGTGACCTAATCTTTCCCTTCCATATCCAAGTTATCGCTGCACCCCATTTCTCTTTACTCCATCTTTAGTGGTCTTGCCAACAAACGTCATTCACTTGTAAGAGTGTCACATAATTAGCTAGTTGTTTTGTTTAGGAAAAACATGCATCATTTAGTTGCTTGTACGTGTGAGTTAATGTAGCGATTTCTGAATAATATTTGCTACAAGACCCTAGGTCCCTAAATCGCAGATACAACACACTGATAGAAGTTACACTCATGTCTACAAAGATAGTGCACCTCACAAGATGTAACAATAATGCTCGTGCAACGAACTCCCAACACCCCTCCAAGCATAACTTTTAGTACACACATCTCAACTAGCTCAGTCTTACATGTTGTCCACAACATTGTCTCATTTATGAAGTTGCATTTGACCATTCTACCTTTAAAAAGTCAACCAAAACTAAAACCACAATAGCTTACTCAAACTGCACAAATGGACAAGTGAAATGTATTTGTCTCCTATGCCACCGTTTCACAAATGTAGATAATGATCTTTGTTGTCTTATTACTTATGTCGAACAAAGGCAACAATTCAAAACTCAAAACACATTCCTTATTATTCCCATGAGGAATCCCTAATTTATTTAGCTTTCAACCATGAGATACTAGTTTAAACTCTCTTCGGTCCTATACATAATATATGTGTTATCATATTACATAAATTGCAAATTCATCATCAAATTAACAATAACCTTAATTTTTGTTTACTTACCTCACTGTCTTATAATTTTAAAGCCACGAGATCAGGATAATATACAAACAAAGAAGTGTTTGATAGGGTTCCAGTAAACCCTTCTTCATGCTCCTAACCATCACCAATCATCTCAATTACAACAATAGGGTTCACATCTAGAACTTCATCATAGTTCCTCCTACGAATAAATGTTGATATGTCTTGTAACATTTTTATTACTTCTAACCTGGGTAGAACCAACACCTTTTGTCCTACCCATTTCTCTATATGGAAATCATCATATCAAAGTCATCATAATAATAAACAAATAAGTTTGACCAATTCCTTAAACAAAGGATAACACCGAACCTAACTAACAAAAGCAATAGATGCAAAAAGAAAAAAAACCAATACATACCAAACTACCTAATCCAGAAGTCATTACTGGATCTGGGAACCCATTCTAGATTGCTCAATCCGGTAAAGTTGTCCTGCATTGAAACCTTTTTTTGCATTTTTCTCCTTTCCGACATCCATTTTACCTTGAAACTTAGCTATCATAGAAAGCACAACCTTTTATAAAAGAGGTGTGTTTTACTTAAAAAAGCACAACCTTTCCGACATGTATGTTCTACTTAAAAAATGTTTCTATAAAAGAGGTGTGTTTTGGTGTAGATTTATAAGACCGAGAGACTAACCTTTTCTAATGTGGCTTTACCACTTTCCGACGCTTGAACTGGGTTCTTCGATTATCTTCTTTCCGCCTGGGTCACTCGATCGTCTGCAATCTTGGCCGTTTAGTGATCTTTAGGCTTTGATCGCTCGATCGCCTTCCTGGTGGAGAAGGGGAGATACCTGCAAAAGACACTTCGATGCTCAAGTTAGGCGTGTATTGAAGAGCCTCGACTCTTAATATTTAGTGAATGGTTATCACTATTTGGTATTTGAGAGTATGAGTTGAATGTGAGTAGAACATGGAACGTACCTGACTTTCAGCCTTGATCCTGCATTTAGGTTATCACAAGCCCAATAAAATATAAACAGATTTATCTTAAAATCCGGTTGTTCATAAACAACTTTATCAATATCTTTAATTAGATATTCTTAATTATTTTATTCTCAATATCTTTAATAAAATATTTTTGATTCTACTAGATTATTAGCCAAATAATCAGTGTTAACTCAATTATGACCCAACATAAACATGATATTATATATAATCAATCGATTATTCTTCATAATTGCTCGTCCTAGATATGCAATATAAATTTTTTAAGTTGGGAATTCATTTATTCAGCTAAAATTAAACAAAATTTAGTCATATGAGAATGATGACATTTTGAAATATGATAAATTTATCAAACGTTGTGTAGGATAGAAAGTCTTTCCTGTTTTGGAGCAAAGTACTTTTCCCTCCATCATGAAAACATTATTAATAGTTTGAAATTAACGCAATTTGTTTTTTGTCTGTTTTCAATTCAAAATCACCACAATCTGTAAGGCGGAACATCATATGATATAAAGGGACAAGAACAGTCCCTTAAGGTTGCGCAAATACCAAGAAATCACACTAAAACTTTAGTACATAATATTATATTATTTTCTCAATCAAAAATTGATAATATGAAAAATTAAATTTTGTGATGTCCCTTGGAAATGTGTAAAAGGTGAAGTAGGAGAATAAAGGAGGTGCTAATCTGACTCAAGGGCAACAAAAATGAAGTAAAAGAATGAGATTTATGATAATATAAAATGATAAAAAAGATTGGACCACCACAGCAACTTGTTCAAATTAAGCAATTAACCAAACAGCACTTTATTTTTTTCTCTGCTTTTGACAAGTAGGTAATAGCATGCACACCCGTGATCAATTCCTTCCTTAACCCTATCCTTTCACTTTCACCTATTTGCGTGATCTATGTAACTTCCTATGAGGTTATGTTTATTTATTTTTTGAGAGGAGAACACGCGCATGCAACGCGTGAGAGTATTTGCGTACTTCTTTCTGGTCAACAACAGGGAAGTTGCAGTATGAATAAGGAATAGAGCAGACCAATGATAAGCCTTCTTAACATGCGCACACTCTCTTCCGTAACGAACCCAAACGGTATTTAAACTGCGCACACAGGCGTTCTTCACGTTTTACCATTCTCTCTCTCATTTTTATTTTTTCTTTTGCCTTTTCTGACTCTTGGCTCCTAAATTGGGACGAAAAGTCGAAGCTTCCAAGAAACCGAACCATCCATAGCTGACTCCGCAATCTTTCTTCGATTTCACACTTTGTTTCTCTGAATTCTCCGCTATGCGATTTGGGGACGAGGTTTTGCTTCTGTTTCAGTGTCGTTTTTTTCGCAGTTTAAGGAACCGGGATTAGGGTTTTTGCGGCGGTGTCATGGCGGATGATGATGTCGACTTTTCGAAACTGTTCCATGGTGATGATGACGACGATGACATGTTTTATATAGATATGAACACCGTTCAGAAGGTTCTCGATGAAGACGATGATTGTGATTTTTTGGAGGTAGGGTTTTTTTTTCCTCTTGCGGAACAGAGAATGCTGTGTGTGTGACTGTGTTAGTGAGGTTGCTGTGAAAACCGAATTAGTAATTGAATCGTGACAGACGAAGTATCCTGTGATAGAAGACTTGAAGCTTCTGTGCAGTGACAAAGTCAATTCTGTCATTCGATCTCAGAAGATTTGTTTATTTTACTTTGTTGAATTGATGATGTAATCTGCTCAGAACTGGAAGGCCTGTTGTTTAAATTTGTTTAACCAGTAATAATTATTTTTCTTTAGGTAACTATTGTTTAATTTGACACTTTATTTGATTATTTATTCTCTAGTTCATCGAAAGTAAGAAATTTATGAAATGGTTATTAACATGACAAATTTGTGCTCGAAAAGCATGAGATTTGTGTTCCTAGGAACGATTTTGGTAAAAGAAAAAAAAACGGAAGGTCAATTCATGCAAGGAGTGTGGTAAGTAGCTTTGAAGTGATTCTTAGAAAAAATTTCTAGCACACGTTATTATTTACTTAGTTTTCGAACTTCATTGCTTCTGTGTTTGTATTCACATTCACTTGACAATGGGAAATGCCAGTGACGTGTCAATCCATCTGTGCCTGTGTCACTTAGTTCCACTTAAAGTGTGAAGGTCTGCCCTCCAATCCTCCGAAAAACCATTTCTTACATTTTAAAGATGATAAGTAACCAATGTAATTATCGTTGCTAGTGAAAATTGTGTCATTTTGTCTTGGACTTGGGTCATGTATGTTATGCTGTTAAATTCGTCATTTTGGATACTAGGGCATATTTCTTCTGTATTGTTCTGTTAAGAAGATAAAAAGTGTTAAATTATTTTAAAGCTTTCATTTTTTTAAATTTCTTAGCAAAACAATGAAGGGTATTTGGTTCTATTACTGTGTTGTTATTCTGTTTTTATGATAGTGTGATTCATATAACTGACCTCACTTAGTGGGATAAGGCTTTTTTGTTGTTGTTTTCATATTGTGGAGTGGGGTTGTGTTTTAGTTCTAATGAAGATAAAGATAGAGGTTTGGCGTTGTGCTTGGAGTTTGGGAAGCTGTGTTGTCTGTCACTATATATTCAAAAATAACTGGGCATATTTTGCATTTCAATTTTTTTATTTGAAAACAAAATTGAAACAATCATCTAACTTTTTCAGTTTCCTTCTTGCCTTTTCATGCTTCATATTATCCTTATACCTTTTTATGTTATGTCCTAGCAGAAAATTCCCGATGATTCTTCATCAAAAAATGTTTCACCCAGTGAATCTGGAACTCATGACTCATTTCAGATACAAAATGGTATGTAGATATCTTTGTTTTTAAGTCTTATATAACTTATGTATTTTGGTTGCAATTGGCTGTGAATGAGGAGAACTGGACATTATGGTTCATGAGTTAATTTGAATCATGGATGTAAAATCAAATTCCTGATATTATGTCTTGCTTTGGATGGATTCCTTTTCATTTTCATTAGGGTCTCAAGTGTTAGAAGAACAACAGTTTTCTAGGCTGGGCTTTGCAGATTCAGTCACGAGTTGTTCTCCGTTCTGCTCAGATGGCTCGGATTCCGGTGTCAGAGGTTCAGTTGGTGTATCTGATTCTGTAGAAAATTCTTGGCTTGATATTGAACCTGAAAACGAGGGACCTCAATCCCAGGCGTGCTCCTCTCCAAATGCATTTCCCGGTAATCTCAGTAACTCCCTCTCCCCAGGTGAAAGTGATGAGGTTTTCTGCACAGAGAGGACCAGAGTCTCTAAACATGAGGTACCTGCTTGCAGTGTGGAATCAAGTTTCCCTGAGGCACAGTCAAAAGATATATCAATTTGTAGAGATAATTTGAATCCAAGTCTGTGGAAAGGTGAAAATGAGATCCAATTCAAGCATTTCCGCGAGGATGTTGAATTTGAAAGTATGTGAAATCTTCACTTGGATATGGTTGTGAAGAATCTCAAAATTTTACTTTAGACCATTATATATTTTAAAATTGAGCAACAATCTGATTATATTTTTTACTTGTAGATACTTCAATCAGTTCTATAGTTGACAATGATGATATAAATATCGAAGGTTATGTTGAAGACACCACTGGAGGAGTTTCTGGGCAACAGGAAAATGATTCGTGTACATCTTTTGAAGCATTTATGGATGCTGATAGATTTTTGCATGTTGCAACTTCACCTGATTCTACTATTGGTCAAGGTTCTCATGGTTCCAGTGATTTCATTGACTACCATGGATCTTCAACTTATTACGAGGGAATGCATAGTGGACCCTTTGTTGCTGACACTTCTCTTGGTATTTTTCCAAATGGTTTTTGCTCTCAATTGCCAAATGACGAAATGATGAATAACATGAAGGCCAAAAGTGTGGAGTTAAATTCTGATATTACATGTATGAGTAGTGGCATGCCCTCAAACACTACTGGGTGGACGTCTTTTCAAGATTTAACTGATAATGTTTATCCATCTTTTCATTCTAGAAAAGTTAATTTTGATGACCTGCCATCATTGTCTCTTTCAGCTTATGATTCATACGTACCATATGGAGACCATTATCAGGATGCTAAGTTCAATGTAGGCCAATCGGTGAGACAAACACCTGATATTTTTTCTTCTATAGGGTCTCAGGCTTACCAATTTTATGAGAATGAGGATAATTATGCAGTTATGTCTGGGATATCAAATCAATATCAAGATAGCAATGGTAGAATTGCTAGTTTTCAAGAAAATGTGGACAATTTGAATTTACAAGCTGCAAATATATCTTGGCCCCATGCCCAGGCACTAATTACCAGTGAGAAGCAGTTTGGTTGTGTTAAGAGAGAAGGAGGGGTTCAACATAAACTTGCTGATTCTCATCTTTCAAAAGGAAAATTTGAGAATTTCCATGTCGAGGAAGACCCTGATGTTTGCATTATTGAAGACATCAGTCATCCTGCTCCGACAAGTCGATCTACAATCAGTGGAAATTCCTCTAATATTTCTCAATCGTCTAGATACGCTGAATCTCAGTCTTACATGGTTGGAAGTACTAGGCTGAAGGCATGTGATGAGCGTAATATATTACGGGTTGCATTGCAGGTTGGCTTCTTCATTTTATGGTTTTTATCCTTTGTATCTGTTGGCAGATATGAAAATATTCTTCTGCCACTGCACTTAACTCTTCAGTGGTTTGTTGTAGGATCTATCTCAGCCAAGGTCAGAGGTTAGTCTACCAGAAGGGTTGTTGGCAGTTCCTCTTTTAAGGCATCAGGTTAATTTTCTTGTCCAATATTTTGAAAATAGAAAACTTCTATGACTTATTCAGTGAGTGAATGAATCAATCATATCAATACTTATCGTATGTCACACACTCACGCTTGAACACCTTCTCATTGTCTTTAAATATGTGAAGTGTCAAAGGCACCTTTATCCTGAAGTTCATTGTCATGTATTTCGGTTCATTTCCTTGACAAATTGTTCTAATAATTATTTCGTCTGACAATAAAAAGAATTCAACTTTCCTCAGGAATAAGATTGTTGAGACTAGAATCACAGATTCATGTGACAAACAAGTAGTGATCTTATCACTCATTTTTACAAAAAAAAAAGTGTGTATTCTTTGAAAATTATGTCTTGTTGGATCATACAGGACAAGAACTCCTATGTGCTCTTCATGTGTCTAATTCTGATTGCCGACCTGATCCTTTGTAAACTTAATCCTATTTTTCCTTAGCTGTTCTGATAACTTGCTTTGTATATATAATTGGGACATTGAAGATTCCAACTAATTGTGATTGTCCTGGTTAGAGAATTGCTTTATCATGGATGGTTCAAAAGGAAGCATCAAGTTTTAATTGCTCTGGAGGAATTCTTGCAGATGATCAGGTTAGTTGTCTGCAGTGTTAATATGAGATTATAAGTAATTGATTAGATGTAATTCTCTTAGCCTTAGTGAGTTAAAGTCTTTTTTCTTGTAGGGACTTGGAAAAACAGTATCAACGATTGCATTAATATTAAAGGAAAGACCTCCATTACCTAATGGGGGCACCAATGCCCACAAAAGTGAATTGGATTCTCTGAATCTGGATGTGGATGATGATGTGCTTCCTCAGAACGGTAGAGTAAAGGAAGAATCTAATATTTGTGAGGATGAGTCAAGTAGACATCCAATCAAGAGTATGAATTTGCAAAACCAAGCAAAGGGAAGGCCATCTGCCGGGACCCTTATTGTTTGTCCCACTAGTGTCCTACGTCAATGGGCAGAGGAATTGCGTAGCAAGGTAACTAGTCAAACAAAAATCTCTGTGCTAGTATACCATGGAAGCAATCGGACAAAAGATCCTTATGAGGTTGCAAAGTATGATGTTGTTCTAACAACTTATTCCATTGTCAGCATGGAGGTTCCTAAGCAGCCTTCAGCTGACAAAGATGATGAGGAAAAAGGAAATGTTGAAGATCATGCTGTACCGAGTAGGAAAAGAAAAAGTCCCTCTAATTCTAGTAAAAATGGTAAGAAGAGATCAGATGGAACAGTTCTTGAAACTAATGCTCGCCCGCTTGCAAAGGTGGCTTGGTTTAGGGTTGTCTTGGATGAGGCACAAAGTATAAAGAATCACAAAACTCAAGTTGCAAGGGCCTGTTGGGGTCTTCGGGCAAAGCGAAGATGGTGTTTGTCAGGGACTCCTATCCAGAATGCAATTGACGATCTCTACAGTTACTTCAGATTTCTAAGATATGACCCTTATGATGTCTATACATCATTTTGTTCTAAAATTAAGAATCGAATTAGCAGAGATCCAGCAAACGGATATAGAAAGCTACAAGCTGTCTTGAAGACTATAATGTTACGCCGGACCAAAGGTGAGATTTGATTAATTTGAATGCATGAACTTTGCGGCAACAAAAGAGTAGGCTATAATTATTAGTTATTTCCTAGTTTTCCATCTTATTCATCCATAACAAATGATAAAGTTGATTATCAGATTTTGTGTATACAGCTTTTTCCAAAATTATATAACCATTTCCTTTTTCTCAAGATATAAAATTATCATTTCAATTTTGTATGCTTTATTACATGGATAGAATTTTAGGCATTGGATAGAATTAGATAATTTATCATTTTATAGTTTCCCTTTTCCTGTCTTGTTAGTAGCCAGTGCATTGTTCTTGAGCTCATTCCTCTAAGCAATCAGTAGTTCTATGGATTTCAAATTTGCCAGTGTAACCAAGTGATACTATTTTTCTTCAGGTACACTTCTTGACGGGGAACCTATTATTTCCTTGCCGCCTAAATATATAGAGCTGAAAAAGGTTGATTTTTCAACTGAGGAACGTGATTTCTATTACAAACTAGAGGCTGATTCACGTGCACAGTTCCAGGTATGGTCTTTCCTTTAGATAGTAAGCTTTATGAGACTTGCAATATTTTGTTTGGTTGAGCCTATTTTCCAACCCAAATCTTGTTAAGCCATATTTGAAGTCCACTATTTACATGTATGTGATGTAATGTCATGTCAGGAATACGCTGATGCTGGCACTGTCAAGCAAAATTATGTCAACATTTTGCTAATGCTCCTGCGCCTTAGACAAGCTTGTGATCATCCTTTGCTTGTCAAGCGATACAATTCAAACTCTCTATGGAGATATTCGGTTGAGATGGCAAAGACACTTCCTCAGGAAAAACAAATCTCTCTTCTGCAATGTTTAGAGGCTTCTTTGGCCCTCTGTAGCATTTGTAAGGTATGTATTGACCATCCTTTGGTATTTATAAAATTGGATTTGTCTGACTGCTCATCTGTGTGTGTTGGTTATTTTTTTGCTTGAATATAAACTGGTTTTCTCTAGTTGTATATTAGTTCTTAAGGTCGTAGACTTGTAGATTGTGCTTGTAAGGGGTTAGAGCAGCTTTAAAAGTAAACTTGAGTGAAGTAAAAGTGAATGGAGTGGAAAAGGTGTAGTTTAATCTTATAACTTATTCCCTTGCGGAAATCGGAGAAGGGTGATTGAGAATTATTTTTATCATCCTTACTTGAGTTGAGGTTAAAGGACTTGTATCATTGTTGCATGCGTGTATCGTCCACATTAAGTGTATTTTCTGCCACAGTATAGGTCCTCCCGAACTCCTCGGATGTACCTTTCCTAATACTTGTTTTCTGGACAGGATCCTCCGGAAGATGCATTTGTTTCAGTTTGTGGTCATGTTTTCTGTAACCAATGCATATGTGAACATCTTACTGGTGATGACAACCAGTGCCCTGCTGCAAATTGCAAAGTTCGACTGAGCACATCTAGAGTATTCTCAAAAGTCACTCTGAACAATTGTCTTTCTGACCAGGGTTGTGATAATTCACCTGGTTGCCCTGCTTCTGAAGTGGAAGAATTTGAGCCTTGGTCTCAAAGTCAGTCATATGAATCTTCAAAAATAAAGGCTGCACTTGAGGTTTTGAAATCACTGCGTAAGCCACAGTTCTATACATCAAAAAGCACTTCTGAGAATAGCACTTTGAGGGAAGATAATGATTGCCCTGGGAACTCCTCGGATGCTGAAAATGGGAAATCCTCAATTAATTCTCATGAGTGTCAAAATTTGTCTGATGAGAATAGATACCATAGTGATTCAGTTACTGTCGTAGGGGAGAAAGCTATAGTGTTTTCTCAGTGGACGAGGATGCTAGATTTGCTTGAAGAGTGTCTCAAGAAATCTTCGATTAATTATAGAAGGCTTGATGGAACAATGTCGGTTGTTGCCAGAGATAAAGCTGTTAAAGATTTTAACACTCTTCCCGAGGTTAGTAAAATTGCAGATCCCTTAAATCATGATTCAATTTCTTGTTCCCACGGCATAATATGGCAGCCAGATGCATTGAATGATGAAGTTTGACGTGCTGTCTTGTAGGTATCAGTTATAATTATGTCTTTGAAGGCTGCCAGTCTTGGTCTAAACTTGGTGGTAGCTTGTCATGTTCTTATGCTAGATTTATGGTGGAATCCTACAACTGAAGACCAAGCAATAGATAGAGCACATCGAATTGGACAGACTCGTCCTGTGACTGTCTTGAGATTAACTGTGAAAGATACAGTTGAAGATCGAATTCTAGCTCTGCAGGTAATTTTTTGAGCCATAGTACGTTGCTTTTAGTAACTCTGCGTTGAGTTCTAGGATGCGGTTTATACTGTTCTAGTTAGCACCTAAGTGAAATTGTGTTTATACGGTTGGTTTTTTAAGCTATAATGATTTGTTGAGGGGGAAAGTTAGTGTTTTAAATAGTGTTCCTGGCAGGAGATTAGAATGCTTCTGCACAGTTAGTCAATGGCGCCTACACTTTTTTTGTTTTTTAGGGTTTGAATGCTTAAAATATACCATGTGTGTGAATAATAATTATTTGAGCTGAATAATGTGTTGTCTTTTGCATAACAACAATTTGGTTGGAGCCATCTGAATAAAAAGTGTCCTGATTGCATTTTAAATCTGACATGTTCTTGCAGCAAAAGAAGAGAACGATGGTTGCATCTGCCTTTGGGGAGGATGGAACTGGTGATCGTCAGAGTCGCCTCACTGTGGATGATTTAAAATATTTGTTCATGATGTGATTAGACGTACATATTTACAGATATAGTCAACATTTTTTGGATTGCTGATTTTTTACCTGGGGTGGGGTGGGGGCATGGTATTATCTTCGGTTTCTTTCTGCCGACTGCTGAAGAAACCAGAAACAAATTTTCTAACAAAGGATTGCAAGTAGTAACAAGGTCCGTATTAACTCATGACTTGAAGATTATATGAAATGTTTATGTTTAGAATGAGATGTTTCATTCTTTGAACTGGAAGTTTTAGTTAAATCTCGCATCATTGTAGGATATGTAGAGAGCAGAAACATATATAGCAACATAGAAACATTTCATGGATTGTTTCTTTTCATTGTAAATTATATAGAATTTTTCTCTCCATCTTTTGAGTCCAATGTCTAATAAATCTCTTATGAATTTCAAAATATTCCATTATACAATATTTAATTTTCGTTTTAATAAATTAATCAATTTAAGGTGATTCCGTATTTGAAGATTAGACTATAAAAATGTTCGAAACTCGATTTTCTAAGTCCGAGGATTATGTTAAGAGTGTAATTTTAATTTAAAGACTAAAAACAGAGTGCTTAAAATAAGTTGTGGTGTTTATCAATTTTTTTTTTATTATTTCTATTAATTCTCAGTCAATAACAGAGAATCCACTAAAAACTGTGTCGGAAAGTGCATTCGTAAAAATAGAAGAAAAAACTATGGGCACATGTATTTAAATTTAATCCATTATACATCTCTTGCTTCATGTACACCTTACGATTACCTGGAACTGTAAATTTATTGAGTAATCTGTTAGTGGTTTTGTAAAGCTACGATTTTTCTATACTATAATCATGTTGATCTAATATTTCTGGTTTGTGGAGTTTCGTATAATTAAGACATGAGTGTAGGAAATTATAATTACTTCGACATCATAAATGTTAAAGAATAAACAAAAAGTAGTGCAGATTTGAAAATCTGTTCATATGAACAAAAACGAATATGTACTTTAGCATTTTTGGTTTCCCTCACAGAATACTAGCATCCTTCCGTTTTGGTGAATTTGTACTTTAGCATCCAGTAGTAGTTTCTGAAGAATTTAAAAGGTCTCCCTTTCGTTCTATGAACTCTCTAAATCCTAAAGAAACCAAATTAACCAAACAATACTCAAAAATCTGAATTTCGTTGCAGAGCTGCAACTTGCAATCAAAAGGGTCGACTCAACGATTAAATAAATAGAGAACCTGCTCTAATAATCTAAAGATAAATGTATTTATTAATAATATCTCATATAAATAATATAATGTCTATTGCTTAAGCAACATCAATCTATAAAAAGTAATTGAATAAATGCATTATTTTACTATAGCTAAGCCTCCCATTTTGTGATTTGTTTCTTCGTGAAAAGTTACATTACTAATTGAAAAATTCTTAATTAAAATTAAAATTATATAAACACATGATAAACTATAATTATAAATTATATGATATAAATAAGAAAACCCAAATTTAATTATCTATAAAAAAAAAATATCAACCTAAATTGGTGACTTAATTTACATAAAATTCTCAAATAAAATTTTATCATTTAAATAAAATATCGAATGTCAAAGTTTGGTTCACATACATGTGTGAGCATAATAGCATTAACCTTTAGATTTTTTTTTTTTTTTCCAGAAAACTACCGGTAAGGTTAAGCTATGTATGAAAGCCAAAAGTAGTAGCTCTTGTTCATGATTTGCTTGCCCATACAGAAACGATGAAGTGAATAAATTTCTTGCATTCATATATTCATAAATTAGAATTGTTGGATGAAATGGACAGTACAGTTCACATTTTGGTGTTGCATCAACACAATTAACAAAACAGAACCTTGAAATCTTCGTCATTGAAGTCTTGTTTCCCCACCAGACCTAGCGAGAAGCCACGACAGAACATCGTTCCTTACAATCTCAACATTTTCATCGGTCTCTCCGAACAGCAAGGAATGCATCATCCCTTCGTAAACCTTGATGCTCTTATCGAGGCTCCTGGCTTCGCGGTACAACTCCCTACTCACATCGGGGTCGGTGACAGCATCGGCGCTGCCGTGCAAGACAATGAAAGGAAGGTTGACATCAGAGAGCCTTTGATTGAGGAAGTCGGTCACCCTTAAAAGTTCGACGACGGTGCCCAATCTAGGCTTTCCGCGATATCTCAAAGGGTTCATGTTGGCGATGAGTTTCTTGCGGGGAACCTTGACGGACTTGAAGAGGAGATCGGGGGTGGGGACGATGGGGAGAGTGGGGAAGAATCTGGCGAGAAAGGTGAGGATCTGAGGAATGGGCCATCTGGGTCTGACACTGTCGGAGATTTTGCACATGGGGGCGACTAAAACGGCGCCGTTGAAGGGTTCAGGGGAGAGGAAGTGGATGAGGAGGCAGATGGCGGCGCCCATGGACTCGCCGAAGAGGAAAGAGGGGAGGTGTTGGAATTGAGGGTTTTGTTGTTTGATAGAGTTGAAGAAGGAGAGGCAATCGTGTGCGACGAGGTTTACGGAGGGGACGAAGGCTTTAAGGCCTTCGGAGTGGCCGTGGCCTTGGAGGTCGACGGCGAAGCAGGCGAACCCCGATTGGGCGAGGAAGATGGGGGTGGCTTGGAAGGTCCAGGAGATGTCGTTGCCGTAGCCGTGGACCATGAAGACGAGGGCGCGTGGGGTGATGGTAGGGTTTGGAAGCCATGATCTTGTAAAGAGCTTGAGGCCACGCGCCGTCCTGAAGTCCGATTTTGTAGCTCTGATTCCATTCTGGTTGTAGTAGTCTTGTTCTGGGGTGAATCCCCAATAGTGAGGGTAAGATTGCATAAGCTTTTCCTCTTCTTCCATTCTTCTCACCAAACTCTTTTCCATAACACTTCTGCTTTCTTTCATCCCTTAACCCATCATCTATCAACTTTATTGCTTCTTGCACCCCACAATTATTAAATCTACTTGTAGAGTCACTAAGGATACAAGGTTAAGTATGCTTTTATTTTACGTTAATAAAATATTAGAATTTGTTTTATATATTTATTTTAAATTTAATAATAAATAAGTTTAAAAATAATTAAATATAATCTTTTTAATTTAATAAATTTCAATTTTTTAATATATCAAACATCTTTATTAACTAACATTAACATTAAAGTGGTAATGTATTAAATTACGTAAACAATTCAAATATTACTTTAAAAAGAAATTAGTATAATTAAATTAAAAGAATTATATTTATTATTTTTTAAGTTTGTGATTAAAATATACTAAAATTTTTTAAAAAAATTAAAGAATTAAATATATTTAACTTTTATATTTATTTTGACAATACAATATTAGAGGGATTTAAATTATACTAGAATGCTTTTAATTAAGCAAAACTATTGAAACTATTTAACTCAATAACTTGTATACTTGTAAAATAAACATATACTTGTGTAGGTTTAATTGAGTGTTGATCTGCATTCAGATTGTATAACTAAAATATCTGTTTTTTAAAATACATTTTGAATTATATGATTTAAAATACAAATCTATATTTCAAATTGTATAATTCAAAATTTATAAAATTAATATTTTTGAATTCCAGATTACATCATCCAAAAAATCTACGGATTACACCATCCAAAACTATAATTTCAACAAGATAAATTGGAATTTAAAAAAAAAAATGGAATACAGTAAGAAATTGCCAAATGAAGTCCAAGTAAAATCCTCCCATTTATTGGTCATCGTGGCCCATATTAGCAAACACAAAAATCCCAACAAAGTGTAACTTTTTAGGCTTTCTGCCTACACCTCCAATTTTTCTTTTTGCACCCCAAATTTTAATGTGATGTCAAATATGTCCTTTTAAATATGTAGAAAATGTTAAATTAATTAGGCTAACAATAGTTACTGCTTATCAAATGTATTTACTGGCCGAAGGTGTTATGTTTATTAATCCTCGCAACTCTAAGAAAAATACTGAATTTTTGAATCTGATTTATGATTTATAGAAATAATAAATTTCAAAATTCGGTTAAGTAATTCATTGAATTTAAAAATGTTTCAGATTTCAAAATTCGGTTTAGAAACTCACCAAATTTGGAAATATGCTTTAAGAACTCATCAAATTTGAAAATTGGATGAGTTCATTGGATTTCAAAATCTGATTTAGAAATTCAATGGATTTCGTAATTCGATTTAGGAACTCACCGAATTTTAAAATCTGATTTAAGAATTCATTGGACTTTGAAATTCAATTTAGAAATTCATTGAATTTCAAAATCCATTTAAGGATACTATCGTATTTTGAAATTTGGTTAAGGATACTACTAAATTTTGAAATGAGGTTAAGTATTCTTTCGGATTTTGAAATACGTTAATGTTTTTAATTTCTTTTAAATTTATTTTGTTTACTATTTTTATTTATTTTTTAAATTTTATTTTGTTTCTTTTGTTTTATGAATTTGTTTATCTCTAGTTATTATTATTGAACAAGTAAGATATTTTATGTTGATATCAAGTTGTAGGTGGTTGGAGTTTTTGTACCTAAGATGAAAGATTGTCCTTTAAATTTTATAAAATCACAAGTGAATTTCAATTTCATGTTAGATTTCTCTTCTTTTATAAAAGAAATGTGCATAGTTACACAAATAACTTTAGAACTGATTAGATTTTTTTCCACACATGATGAGTTAATTTAGTGAGTTTGAGAGATTGCTTTTGATCTTAATTTTATTGTTGTTATTATAAGATCTAATAAAATTTTCTATAAAATTATCCCCTTAATTTTACACATAACAATTGCATGTAAAATTTAAATAATCAATCATAAAAAAAACATTACTAACTTGATCTTCCCACAATGCATATGCAATATGATCAAAATAGCTCGTTAACAAAGAAGCGTGTTGAACTGCTTTTTAGTCGCATTAAAACTCAATAAACCTAAATTCCCCACTAATGTAGTATAGGGCAACCTAGAGTCTAATCTAGGGACTTAGTTCTTGTTAAGTTTAGAAATTGTAGAATTAATCCTAATTATTTATTTACTAAAACTAGGTGGAGAAAATAAAATGAATTTTAAAAATAAAATGCAAATGAAATCTAAAGAAAGAAACTAAATGTGAATGCATGATTAAACCTATCTAAATGATGTATGAATAAAGGAAAACTAATACCTACTGTCATGAACCAAATACAATGAAGAAAGAATTTGTAAAACAAAACCTAATAAGCTAAAAACTAAAATAAGAAAGTGAACTATTTAGGAAAGAACCGAAACATGATAAATCCTAATTCTAATAATGAGAAATTAAAATGCAAGACTAAAAAGTAAATCTCAAATGGTAACAATACTAAAAATACAAAACTGAAGCAAGAATGAAGAAATTTTCCTAAATCTATCATCTATCAAACCAACCAAGTAAAGAATCATACAAAGAATTCAATTAAAGACAGTTTCCAGAATTAACAAACATTGAACTAAAAAATGGGTCTTAGTTACTCTCAGGAAGACATCCTGTAAAATAAAGTCCATTATAGGATCTTTGAATCCATATTTTAGAACTTGAAATGGTGACTCTCACTTATTTTTCAACTCAGTATTTGTACAATTCAGAAACCTGTCATAGCAATCATCAAAAGCATCATAAAACTACTCTAAAATCAATAAGAAACAAAATCAGAACATCAACTCTAAAAGATTATCAAACTCAGACATGAACATCAAAAGAACAAGATCAATACGAGAAAGCAAGGGAATCAATAACAGTGCTGGAAAAGTAGATTCAAGTGTAAGAAGAGTAAATTGAATTGAAAATGCAATCAAAGAAATGTAGACTAGAACAAACAGGAACATAAACTTTGTATTGAAAGCTGAAATGAAAATACAAGATACCAGAAATCACCGAAAATCACGGCCTGTCACCCTCGCAACTCGATGAAATCTAGAATCGAAGAACAATGTATCTACTCTATGAAAGCTATAAATCTACTCTAAAGCGAGAGAATGAAAAACCTAGTCTAAGTACACTGCCTGTCACCCAGTGCACGTACTCTGTTCATTACAAAAACCCCTTTTTATAGGGAAAATCCGAAACAGAAAAAAGAAAGAAAATGGGAAAGGGGGAAAGAACCGAATAAGCTTGGAATATTCTCGAATCAATCTTCAGCTGAATCGAACCTCTCTTCTCTTCAACCGTCAACTGCTTCTTGTAGAAAAGATACAATCGGTACTTGGATAGAGTCACGCAGCGGAATAAAAACTAGAGTATAGCGAAAAGCGTGTTGCGGTCACAAACCAAGTTACAGTGGTCCTTTTTAGAAATTGATTTTCTTAGTGAACTTTTATCGAACAGTTGAAGTGCTAAAAGTTTAAAGAGTGTAGAGAATAGAAAAATCACACAGATATTTTTATACTGGTTCGATT
>NC_028357.1:36816716-36938189 GCF_000741045.1 Vigna radiata var. radiata
TTAAATAAATCTAATGTTCTCTTTAAATAATACTTCTTGCAGCATCATCAAAACAATTCTTCAAGTTTTACCAATGCTCCTTATTGGTAACACTTCTCGGTACGTGCTTCCAACCAACTCAGATCACGATCACTTACTGGTCCGATTCAACTTGGCTGGCTTCCTTTTTGGGCCGATCATCCTTCTTCTTCTTGCGTTGACGAACCCTAGACGCACCCATCTGGTTAGAATCGCGAGCTTGGACCTCTCCTCTCTGCTAGACCACGAACCCTAACTCTAAGGGTTAAGAAAATTTGGGAGAAAAAAATCCCCAATTGATTCCAATCTGCCTTTTTCCCAAATGAGGCTCGAACTAAACGACCCCTTCCGGCCTTGTCTTAGTAGAACACTGCGTTTCATTAAAGGGAGCCAAAACAGTGCAACCAACATCTAACTCCAAAACTCACCGTTTCACTTAAGTGCTTCAAAAGGGCTTAAGCCTACTTCTGTACAATGCTTCAGTCAGACAATGCCAACTCATCCCAGCTTAGGGATGACAACGGGTCGGGTCGGGCACGGATAGTGTCTACCCGCAACCCGACCCGCTGGATAAAAATGTACCCGCCACCCGACCCGCTACCCGTCGGGTACCCGCTTAAAAAATACCCGCGGGTATTTTAAAAATCTGCGGGTACCCACGGATATCCACAAAAAATAAAAAAAAATATATCTTTTATATTTTTTAAAATAAAATTTAAATAAAATAACAAAAATATATATAGTATAATATAAATTAAATTAAATATAAATTAAAATTTAATTTTAATTAATTTTAATCTAATAAAATATAATTTTATTTTATTTTTAATTAAATTTAATTAAAAAAAATATAAATTAATTTTTTTATTTATTTTTTGCGGGTAGCGGGTACTCGCGGGTCGGATAGTATACTACCTGTACCCTACCTGTTTAGAAGCGGGTATTAAAATACCCGCTACTCGTTACCCGCCGGTAGTAAATATCCGCGGGTAGTAACTACTCGTCGCGGGTTTTACCCGCGGATACCTGTGCCCGCGGATTTTTTTGCCATCCCTACCCAGCTATTCCCAGTGCTGCAGGTACCAATTGCCAAAACGTTGCGTTCCAATAAAGCTTAGCCCATGTCAGCTATTCATCAGCGACCCAGTTCAACAGTGGCCCAATTCCTGGTTGCAGCAGCACATTAATTCCTACAAACATAACATTAAAAAAAAAAATAAACTAGTGAAGTAAAATGAAAAATAAAACCTAAAAGAAATGAAATTCTATTTTAAATTTTCTGAATATTTTTCTAAAAGATAAAACTCCTAATTATAAAAAAAAAACTATTTTATTTAACTAAAAAGGGAAAATTAACACTAATTTTACAAAAACCTATTTTAATCCTAATTACTCTAAACTACCTTAATTCTAGAAAATTAAAAGCTAAACTATCCTAAAAGAAAAGTATTAACATAGAAAAATGGGAAAATTTAGAGACTTAACAAAGTGTCGTGTCGACCTTCAATATATTCAACCACTTCATCTTCTTGGTGAACAACATTCTCATATTGCTCAATAACATCCTCCTATTACTCATCAACATATGACTAGTTAATATTGTACCTTCTCCTAATAGCTGCATAATTCAAGTTTTTGTATTCCTGTATTATGTGTAAAAAACACTTTCTGTTATTTTCGGTTATTACACTTTCTGCATGTATATAAACCATGCATCTCTGATATAATAAAGTGCGAGAGTTATCATTCTTCACACACAGTTGTCTCTACTTCTGCTAGTCTAGAAACTCTTTCTTATTTCCTATTGCTTCTGGTTCAATAGTGGTATCAGAGCTTGGTTGTGAAAACCTGGGGCATGCGCATTTTGATTCATCTTTAACGGAGACTCTACAGTGGTTGAGAAGGGTGGTTGAAATGTTTGAAGAGAAGCAAGAAGAGTGTTCTTGGGCAAGAAAGAGACGGTAGAGACAACTCAACCTGAATTAAAAGTTGAGACGAACTGAAATCATACGTGATCTTTTTAACTTTGTGAATTTTTCTTTGCCTTGACCCACATTGACCAAGGTCAAACCTTGTGAAGTCAACCAAATTGAAACTTCAATGTTGTATCTGAATACAAAAAAGAATTTTCCTTTTGCTTTTTTATATATATTTTAAATTGTATAATTTAAAATTTGAAATAACTTTTAAATTGTGTAATTCAAAAATTATTTTTTATTTGAAAAAAATAAGTTGTGTAATCTAAAAATTAAAAAAAATTAAATTGTATAATTTAAATATTAGTTTATTGAGCTTTCTTTAATTTTTAAAAATTAGTTTCTTTTCCCTTCGTTAATTTTTAAAAAATTATTTTCGAAATTCATAATAATTTAAATGTTATTTTTGACACTCAAATTATTAAAAAAGGACGCAATGAAAAGTTTTCTCTTTCAAAAGAGATACAAGAAGAAAAAAACATATATAGATATATTCGAAGACCATGGGTTAACAACCATGTCTATGTTCTTGAATTCTGGTAGGGGTAATGGGATTAAGTCACTTCCCTAATTGTTGTCATCTATAATCCGAAATTTTGACAGCATTATGTAAATTAAATATGATTCTATTACAATTTTAACCAAGTTGGACGAAACTGGATGAGCTCAATTTGTTATTGATCTCAATCTTAAAAATATCTTAAACCTATTTTTTAAATAAATTCATTTAAATCAATGTAAATCGATATTAAGTGTTTTTTATGTGTTCACTTATAAATTTGAATTTAAAAATAAATTAGGTCATTATTAATATAGTATGATTTTTAACAATATGATTTATTGACCCTTAATAGTGTGAAATCCTGAAAATAAGTCAGCATTTGGAGCTGCCACTTGGCTACAAATAAGAGGGTGGAATAACATTAGTTCCTCTCTGCATTATCTGAAGCTATCATCCTCCTCTTCCAATTTTTCTCCTTGCTTTCTTTCCAAGTTCATGATCAGCTGAAACATTTGAACATTTTTCAGAATCACCTGAATCATCTGAACGTCAAGAACTCCAAGTGGCACCGAGCTCATCCTAAGATTCGAAAGGGGTAAGTGATTCTCCTTTTTTTTCCTCTCTGTTCTAAATCCTAGAACATGCAATCAGTAGATTGCATGTGGTTCCTACTTCCCCTTTTCAATTCCATTCTCATTCCCATTTCTAATTTCAATTTTATAATTTGTTCTGATCACAAAATTGTGATCAGTAGGGTTGGGGAAAATCCTATAGTGCTGGAACTTCTAGGAACAGTTCTTGAGCTGTGCTGCGATAATTCCCAGGTAAGGGAAGCTGGGATGTTGGTGCTGTTCTATTAAAATTCTTGAATGCATGATTTAGATTTATTTAGAACTTTGAAAGAATGCATGTGAAGATGGTGTGTAGAAATTTGAATTTTTCTTTGTTAATATGAAGTTGTGATTTTGCCTATTTGAGAATATGTTGGTGGTTTGTCTTGTTATGAATTTTGAATTTGGATGTTGATGAACTGGCTTTGATGTAATGCTATGATGATAGGGAGTGGATAGATGGAATAGGTTCTGTTACACAGTCTAAAAGGAGATAGTTCATTCAGTTATTGTAGTATTAGGGCCTATGAAGAGAACCAAAGTAGCCAAAAGTTGAATTGGGGATTTCAGGTTGTTCTAGCCATTTTGGGTAGCCTAAGTAAGTCAATTTTGACCTATTAGAAGTGCTGAAAGTGTTAAAAACAATTCTTAAGTAGTAGATTTAGAAATTTGTACCTAGGTTGATGAAATTGGAGATTTTGAGTGTAAAACAATGCATAATCACTAGATGATTAGGTTAGCAAGTGTTAGAATCCATTAGACAAGTTCAATTTATCATATAGATTGAGTTTTGAGTGCTAAAAATTCACCAAAAGGCCTAAAACGAAACTTAGGGGTGTGAGTTCTTCCAAATCTGCACAATCTGCAGAAAATTCTGCAGAATCCACGCCTGGGCGCCCCTAAAGGGCGTTGGGCGCCCTTTTCTGCTGTTGCTTTTGTTTTTGATAGTTTGGAGGGTTCCAGATGTCCGTTTTGGACATTCTTTAGGTCGTTCTAGGGGTTTTTGACCCTTCCGGAGCCATTGGTCAGGGTCTTCAAGCTATTTGAATTACTTAAGTATTGGTAATTAAAGATTATAAAGATAATTGTGTTTTCTTTTCTTTTTCTTGTGTGATGATCCATGTATGATTTTTGATTTATCTTGTATGACTTTAATTAGTATGATATGATGAATTGTGAATGNTTAATAACTTAAAATCAGTAAAGAAGGGATGGTATATGTATATAAGTTGATTCAATGATTCAAGCGTCATCTCTAGGTGAGATTTAAGTCAAGTTCTGGAATGAATATAGGTAGCTCAGTCTTGGGGGTTTCCCTTAAAGCTCTAATGACTATTCAATCTCACTTAGAGAAGATTAGTTCATGTGGTGAAGAGCAGTAGGGGGTCCTAGTCTTGGTTGTCTCCATTGTATATGGGCCAAGGTGAGTGATAACGGACTAACCTTGTGTGTGGTAGGGTGAAACCCATTGGCAATGGCTTTGCAAAGCAGTAGAGGCCACCACAAGTGCATAACCCGCCATAGCTCGATATTCATTCCGTGTCCGGACGAGTCTAAGTCTAACACTACCTAATAAAACTATAACTCATAATCTATTAAAGTCGTCCTTCTATGATTGCAATTGCTTGTATGTCTCTTTTACTTTGTTTAATTTAAATTGATTTGTATTCTTTTGAATTCTACCCTTGCTTTGTTTGCTGTCTGTCTTGTTTGTGCTTGTTTTCTTTTGCAATGATCATCCTAATTGGATGTGAGCAGAAGTTTCAGAGGCTCCACTGGAGCAGCTACTAGACGTTCCAGATGTTCCTGATAATGCTGATGCTGCAGAGTAGTGTAGTTCAGTTCTTTCGTTGTGTATAACTTAGTCTTCTTTACTCTTTTCCCTTTTGAAAGACTCTATGCTGATATGTAGAGCTTATATCATATTTTGGATGACTGTATTATATACACTTCATCTGCTACTACTCTTAATTGCTTTCTATTATTATAATATGTTGCATTCCACTTGATATGAATTATACACATATTTTGGGATGTTACAAATAGTAAGAAAATAAGTTATGGAAAAATGTATGGATTTCAATTATAAAGAACATATGGAATCACAAGAACAAAATTGTGCTTAGGCAAGGAAAAGTAAATGTAGAAAAATATTTACTTTGGATGAAATATAAATTTAGTAATATTAATTTTTCTTATTTAGATTGAATTCTTTGTCCAATTCATTCATTTAGCTACTTAGAAAATATAACCAAAACTACACACAAAGAAGGAGTCTCTTTTCAAGCAACATATTGTAAACCCCTTTCACATGGACGGATTTAAAATCTTTAAAAGGAAATTTGAAAAATTAGTGAGAATGTGGATTAGGCAATATTTTAGAAACATTGAGCTATAAAACTTCAATTGAAGTGATTCCAAAATTATGTAAAAGTTCATGTTTTTTATTACAATTTAGGTTTGAGAATCAATTGACATGGATGAGTAGAATGAGAGATATGAATTCTACCTAATCAATCAAACAGAAGCTTCTACATACATATATCAATGTATTTAATCTCAGTTCAACCTGCAACTTCTTCCAGAATATAGACTGCTGCAGCTTCTTTGTTCTGCAATTTCTTGAACCCGACTTACTTTCGCAATGCCCTGCCCTTGTACGACGCTCTTCTTCTTCTTAAAACTTTTTGTTAGAACTTGGAATGTGAGGTTTTTTTTCTGAATTTTGATGTGGAAGGTTATTTGAAGAATATTTCGGATTTAGAAATAGGTTTTATATACTCATCTCTCAAGTATATCCTTATTTTTTTTATACATTCTTTTAATAACTATATTTATTATGATTAAAATTTATTAAAATTTATAACTATATGATTCTCACTAAAAAATATCTGAATAAATAATAAGAGCAATTCTCTTTATAAGATACATGTCTGAAGCTTTTCTTAGTATTTTTCTTTTAAATGTCTCTCTTCAGAGCATACATAATCAAGAACAAATATTTTATTATTTTATATCAAATTACTTTTTAGATAATTTCATCACTCACTCACATCTTTTTGGTATGATGTACGTTGCAATAATTCTATTTATAATAATTTTAGAGAGCTTGATTAATCTCTCTTATAATCTTCTATTTATAATAATAAATTGATAAAGAGTACATGATAATTAGAGTAACCTAGACACAATATAATCATGATAATTAGAGTAACCTAGACACAATATAATCATGATAATTAGAGTAANCCTANACACAATATAATCATGATAAATAGGATAAATATCCTAATAGGAATAAATAAACTCTAAATTTCTGCTTTAAATAATTTCTAAGGATAATGAAATATATTATGGGTGTTTGCTTATTTTAACACCACAACCATATCTGTAAAGCAACCATGGCAAAACTTGCTGGTTCTATATACCAATTTGTCTATCATAAACAGACAAACGACTTGTTAATGAATTCTTATAATTAGGGTTGTGCAAAAAATTCTACTTAGCCTAAACCAAATCAAGTAAAACACTAAATAATATAAATTGGTTCTTAAGTCAAACCACTTTATCATTTTTGGATGTGGATATGATACACATGTTTTGGTGCACTATATAAACAAATTCATATATGTAAAAAATAAAATTCAGTGTGAAAATATTTTAATTTAACTTTACCTAATCTTCTTATACTAAATTCTTAAAATTGTTTGTTTTCTAAAGAATAAAAAGTGAACCTATCCAGATTTTTTTGTTTTAATTTAGTTCGTTTGTAAACAATTTATTTTTCAGATAACTCATGAAATTAAGTCTTCTAAAAACAAGACACTCTCAAAGATAACTCAATTTAACCTCATTGGGTATGTTATCATTCACCCACAAAAGACACTTTATGATCACTATATATAATTGAGAATAACATCTATTGTTATAACATAAGTTTACCATGGGGTATAATTCATGATCAGTGTTAAGGGATACCATTCTGTATCAATCATATCAATCTATTAGTAAAGAAAATGTAAGTTATACAATAAACTTTAGGTTGCATAGGTTGTGTAGGACCTGAAGGGTTAGGGAAGATGAGTCCTGCTATTACAAGAAAGTTTTGAAGGTAATGAATCCAGAATAAGACTTTAAATGGTACAGGTACATTAACAAAAGTATAATTATGAAAAGGAATTAGGAAATTGAGAACATAAAGAAATAATTAGTACAAATTATTTCACAGAAGATTCTGCTATATGCTTCTTTAAAACTGATTGAAAAAATTAACTAAGCTTACTGTCGATCTCCTTGGCAGCAACAGCACGATGATCTTAGTATGCTGGGCATAGAAGGAGGGCCTGCAAACAAGGTGTAATTGAGATTTGATTACACAGAAATAATGGATATACCTGAATCATGCCAGGGTGATCACGTGAGTTATTTCCCGGCCAAGGGGTACCATCTTTCATTGTCCATCCTTCTTCTGGCAGAATTGAAAGGTAATCAAGCATGAAGAGGTTCTTCTAAGATACTCATGTTAGAAAAACAAGGTGTTGAATACAAGTAAATAAGATATATCTGACTATCAAAGCTATTCTTTGGCTGAAATCATAAGTAGGAAGCTTTAAACATACCTTCATTGCTCTACGCTCCTTAACAAAAGAAGGTTGAACCTTGTCCTTCAGGTAGTCAATCTTCCGACAGAAGTAAAACTCGGGAAATTGCATTGATGACAAGCCACAAACACCTACCCATTATCATTTATTCCCACTTGTTCCCCACAACCAGACTGCACCACCTTCTATCGAAATGCAAAGGATGTGCACGGTGGAGGGTTCCTTTTGTAAGGTTGGAAGCATGAAAGAAGAGAGCAATGTTTCAAATTATTGCAGGAAGTGTAAACGAGGCTTCAGTCCACAGCTGAGTTGATGAAATGAACAATATGTTAACTTTGCAAGTTCAAGGACCATAATTGCTTCTTTTACCTATCATTCTCAAAAGAAGTAAAGCGATGGTTAAATTTTATTAATTAATTTAAAATTTATTGAAATATAATTTTTAAAGTGGTGTATAAATCTGCGTTTATACAAACAACGATTATTTTAATATTGATGGTCCAACACAAATTTTCATTAAGGCTGGACATAGTTAATGGAATTGTTCTGAACTTTAGTTTATGTATACTTTTTGATACTATAAAAACTAGGCTTAATATCTCAATTGGTCCTCTAATTTGTCAACTAATCTCATTTTGGTCCTCTATTTTGCAACAGTCTCAATTTAGTCACAAATTTTGGAAATATGAACACATTACATCCCATCCGTTAAGTGTTAGCAAACGGCGTTAAGTGTTGATGAGCTGTAAGTTTAGTTTTTACCACGTGTCAATGTAAAATAAAATGAGATATTGGAGAAATCAGAAACTGAGCCAAACAACATGTTCCCACTAATATCAAAAACACTCATACAGGGAATTTCTTCAGAAAACACCCCGGTAAGGTTGTTTCCACTTAAATCAAGAAAATGCAGCCTCTTGCAGACACCAAGCTGGTTCGGAAATTCCCCACTCAAAAAGTTCTGAGCCAAATTTACCATCTCCAAGCTCTGACAACCACCCCAGTTCCCTTGAAAACTGCCTTCTAGATTCACCATGGGAGCCCACAATATCCTCAAGTTTGGAAGCGAAAAAACCTCCAGTGGCATTGATCCTTTAAAATAATTCACCTCATCATTCACTGAACCTAATTTCCCAAAATCACGGGCAGCATCACCGCGAACATCAAAGAGATTTGACAGCACAAGAACCAACAACTCTGAGCAATTCCCAAGCTCCCTCGACACAGAGCCACTGAGAGTGTTCCTGGAAACATCCAACACCTCAAGGCTCTTGAGCTTCCCAAACTCACCAGGAATACCCTCTTCCAACAAATTGGAATACAGCAAAAGCGTCCTCAACCTCTCACAATTCCCTAAACTCCCCGGAATCCCTTGAACCAACGAATTCCCAGACAAATCCAAATGTTCAAGCTTCGAACAATTCTTCCCAATCTCTCGCGGAACAACCCCACTGAACTGATTAAACGAAAGATACACCCCTCTAAGCCTCCCGACAAAACCAGGCACAGAACCATTCAATTCATTGCCAGCCAAATTCAGAACCTCCAACGCGTTGAAGGGGAGAGACAAAACCCTAAGCTCAGTGAGCTCACTGATGAAATCGAAACCAACAGAAGAAACGTTTCCGAAGAGAGAACCTTTACTATCCTCTCGTATCATCACCGTGCCGCCATCGCTTTTGCTCGTTCAAGCCGCCGAATGCAACAAAACATCCTCCATGTGGTTGTCTGCGTTGATCTGTTGTAGCGAGAGAGAGGCCACTCCTTTCTCGGCGTGAGTGATTTTAGTTTAAGATGGGTTTGATTTTGAAAATTGATTGGGTTGATTTGGGGTTTGTGTTGGTTAAGGGTTTTTGGATTTTTATTGAGGAGGGAATCTTTCAAAGATGATGGGTATGTTGTATGGAATGGGATTGGTGGTACTGGAGGGGAAGAATGACCGTTTGGTCATAACAATGGAAGAAGAAAATGGGGAATTGGTCTAGGATGAGGTCCTTCTATGCAATCCATTTTATTTTACATTGACACGTGGTAAAAACTAAACTTACAGCTCATCAACACTTAACGTCGTTTGCTAACACTTAACTGATGGAATGTAATGTGTTCATATTTCCAAAATTTGTGACTAAATTGAGACGGTTGCAAAATAGAGGACCAAAATGAGATTAATTGACAAATTAGAGGACCAATTAAAGTATTAAGCCTAAAAACTAAGTTACTTGTAAAAAAAATTGCATTTCTAATTCAGTTAACTCAGTTAACTGTTGAGAATCCATTATTTATTATTTCATCTCGTAACTATTCATTTATCTAAATTATCCATTATTTATTATTTAATCTCATAATTATTATTTTTATTTTATTAAAAAATAAAAATTAACATAGACCATAAATATTTTGAATATCTAGTATTATATAGTATCATAGTTAAAAATAAAAGCGTTATATTTTTCTCTTTCAAATTATTTAAAAAATAAGTTTTATGATTAAACTAAATTATATATCTAATTTGCCTTTATAATTTATGATATATAAAAAAAATAAAGCTTGTGAGACAAATATAATTTAAAGATAAAAAATTAAATATATTTTATATTTTGTAAGAATAATTTATAATTAAACTAAATATTCTTTTGGTCTCAAAGCTAACCTGGACACAAGTTTTGAAGAAAGAAAATTAGGAAAAAGAATTAAAACATAAAGAAAAAAACAAATAAATAAAATTTATTAAAATTATATGTTAATTTTAATTATTTATTTATTGAAAACATTATAAAGTTATTTAGTTTTATTTATTAAATAAGATTTGAAATAAATCTAAAGTATGTTCCTGAGGTAAGAGTAAACTTTTAAATAAATCAATCCAATAATTAGATTTATTCTTGAAATTATATTAGCTTATGATAAATGATTTCTGTTAAATATGATTTTTTTTAATAGATAGCATGTAAAAGTTATATTTATTTGTATAAATTCTAAAAATATATAATTTATTTTAAAGATAAAAACAAAAAATAATATTTAAAACCCAAAATATAATATCTACAATAAAGACCGATGAGAATTTGAGCAGAAAAATAATAAGTATTGTAAAACTAAGCTATACTCTGTCTTAGAAGGATTTGGTTATTAGTTAATTGATATAGTTTCAGTTTTTCTAAAGTGAACTCTTAAACAATACAATTTATGTATAGTATTAAGTAGTTCAGTTCTTTTGGTTTATTAAAAATATGTTAACCGAAATTTAGAATAGTTTAGTACTGTTTAGTTACTGATGCCCATCCTTAATTTTCAGGCAATTATATAATAATTTATGCATTACAACATTGTCAAATTATTTTCTTTAAATGGATCACTATCTCATACACTTTGAATTCTAGAAATAGAGATTTATCCAAATTTTCTTGAGTCTGTGACGTATCCTTTTTTTTTTTTTAAAGAATTGTTTTTTTCCCCATGGTACTTTGATTATGGGACTTCCAACCACATGACCAACAATGCTCAATTCCTTACTAATATAAAAAACTATTCGGGGAATCTGACAATACATACTGTTAGTGGAAATCAATTGCCTATAACAGAAACTGGTGATATTTCTCCATTCTCATCAAATGTCTTTGTTGCTCCTGGTCTCACCAGTAATCTTATTTCTGTCGGTCAATTAGTCGACTGAAACACAACCATTCGATATCATCCATAGTGATGTTTGGGGAGTGGCACCGGTTACGTCTCATGCTAATTACAAATATTTTGTAACTTTTATTGATGATTATAGTCGTTTCACTTGGGTCTATTTTTTGCGCTCAAAAGATGAAGTCTTTCTCACTTTCAAATTCTTTAATGCTTATGTCCAGGCCCAATTCTCCTCCAAAATCAAGATTCTTCGCTCTGATAATGGGGGGAATACACATCACACTTATTTCAGGAATTCTTACAATCCAATGGCATTTTATCTCAAAGATCATGCCCATCAACCCCTCAACAAAACGGGGTGGCTGAACGGAAAAATCGTCATTTGCTAGATGTTGTCCGCACTCTTTTACTAGAGTCACATGTGCCATCACGATTTTGGTGTGAAGCCCTTTCCACTGTTGTTCATCCTATAAACAGATTACCATCTCCTTCCATAAATAATGAATCTCCTTTGACTCGATTATTTGGTCACCCACCCGATTACTCCGCTCTTCGTATCTTCGGTTATACATGTTATGTCCATCTTCCTCCACACGAACGCACCAAGCTCACTGCACAATCTGTGGAATGTGCTTTTCTCGGCTATTCTCCTCATCAAAAGGGCTTTCTATGTTATGATCCTAACCTTCATCGAATTCGGGTCTCTAGAAATGTCATTTTTCTAGAAAATGTATATTTTTTTGCAAACCATCATGACTCGTTCTCTTCCCCAATTTCTGTTTTGCCATTGTTTTCTAATTCTTCTGCAGGTCAATCCCATGGGCCCCTTCAAGATACTTTCTTGGATGTTGATCAGTACAAGCTCCAGAACCAGAACCAGCTCCTTTACGACGCAATTCACGCATTGGTAAGCCCCTAGAAAGGTATATTTGTTCCATGACAGCAACATTATCATCTATTCTTATTCCTTCTTCTTATAAACAGGCAATGCAGAATGAATGTTGGAAAAAAGCTATTGAAAGTGAACTTCTCGCCTTGGAAGAAAATCAGACATGGGATATAGTGCCATGTCCTCCATCTGTTAAACCTTTAGGCAGCAAGTTTGTGTTCTCCGTAAAGCTGCGTTCGGATGGCTCCATAGACCGGTACAAGGCTTGACTTGTTGTGCTTGGAAATAAGCAAGAGTATGGCCTTGACTGTTACGAGACTTTTGCTCCAGTTGCAAAGATGACCACTGGCGAACTATCCTTGCTCTTGGCTGCATCCAAATCTTGGCCATTACATCAAATGGATGTCAAAAATGCATTCCTCCATGGTGACCTTAAGGAGGAAGTTTACATCACATTTCCTGGTGGTATGTCGACTCTCTCCCCGAATACTGTTTGCAAATTGAAACGATCTTTATATGGCTTGAAGCAGGTCCCAAGAGTATGGTTTGAAAAGTTTCGCTTCACTCTTCTTGGTTTTTCTTTCAATCAAAGTCAGTATGATCCATCACTCTTCCTTCAACGGACTCCTAAAGGGATCGTCGTACTTCTTGTTTATGTGGATGACATTGTGGTCATTGGTTCTGATCAAGATGTTATTTCTAGAATCAAACAAATATTGAATTCAACTTTTCACATGAAAGAGTTAGGCCATCTCAATTATTTCTTGGGTTTAGAGGTGCATTACCATCCTGAAGGTATTTTTGTAAATCAGCATAAATATATTCAAGATTTGGTCTAGCTAGCGGGACTCACCAATACTACCCCCGTTGACACTCAAATGGAAGTTAATGTTAAATATAGGCGACATGAAGGAGAGCTTCTTGACGATCCCACTCAATATTGGAAACTAGTTGGTAGTCTCATCTATGTGACTATCACTCGCCCTAATATTTCTTATGTTGTACACACTGTTAGTAAGTTCATGCAATCTCCAAGGCACTTCCATTTTTCAGCAGTACAGCGTATCATTAAATATCTCCTTGGCACCTCAGGTCATGGTTTATTCTTTCCTGGTAATTCATCTCTTCAACTCCAAGCTGATAGTGATGCTGATTGGGCTGGTTGTCCAGACACTAGGAGGTCAACTACTGGCTGGTGTATGTTCCTAAGGAATGCTCCTATTTCACGGAAATGTAAAGACACAGTCTCCAAGTCGTCCACTGAAGCAGAATATCGTGCAATGTCTGCTGCTTGTTCTGAAATAACATGGCTACGTGGTCTTCTTACAGAGCTTGGAGTTTCTCAAGCACAACCACTCCACTACATCCTGATAACACTAGTGCCATACAGATTGCAGCAAATCCAGTTTACCATGAACGGACGAAACACATTGAGGTCGACTATCATTCTATCCGAGAAGCATATGATCGTAGGGTCATCACTCTACCACATGTCTCCACAGCTGTTCAAATAGCTGACATTTTCACTAAATCATTGCCACGCCAGCGTCACAATTTTCTACTTGGCAAATTGATGCTTGTAGATTCACCAGCATCAATTTGAGGGGGGATGTCAATGAATGGAAAAGATATGCAACGTTTATTCTCTTAATTAGGATAATTAAATGTAATAAATGTATATAATATTTTAGCTTATTTAGTGGGCTGAAAATCAGCTTGACAGATTGTAATTATTTGTATATATATAAAAGTTTTTCAACAAGAGAAAACACAGTTTTCTGGTTCAATCCTTTCTAAATTTAACAATCCGAAGTGATAAACATAAAGTAGTGCCACTTGATTCATTGCGTTGCAGCATATACATGAGAGATTCCAGCAACAATATATATATATATATTATATAGACACACACGTAATTATACTTGTGGTTCTTGTTCCTTGGTTTGCTGAGTTTCTTGGAGCAACTTAGTGGCAGTATTCTGCATTATGTCCTTGGTTTTGCCCCCAAAGGAGAATGTAAAGCCGATCATGACCAAGACGGAGCCCACCATACTAAACAAGAGAAAAAGCAGTGAGACTTAGTTAAAGGGTTAAGTGGTTTTTGTGGAAGAAGATGGCTTAGGCCAACTTTTACGAACATATGCCTTAGGCCAACTTTTAGTCTCGTATGTAGAAACACTTTGTGTTCTTTTCATTTTTATAACAAATAAATTCAAACAAACATTAAAACTAATACACCTAACACATAACTAAATTTAAAAGAAATAAATAAACAAAACAAGAATACACAAAAATAAATACAATTAAAAAGATTTAAAAAAACCATAAGCCATTAAAAATAAATTAAATAATTACAATTAAAATTAAAAAAATAATATAAAAAAATTATATATTTAAAATCTGATAACTTCTTAAATCAATTATAAAATCTAGTAATTTTCTTAACCGAATTTCAAAATTTATACCTTACTTAGGTACGAAAGATTTCCTACACTAAATTTCGTAAGTTGACACCTTACCTAATTTGATTTCAAAATCCAATTAAAGTGTATTCACAAGTTGTTTTAGAAAACATGGGTGGTGCAACAAGAGAAAATGGAGATGCAGAAGATACCCATCAATCTTTTCTTTCACAGGCTTGCAATCATAATAGACATGGAATGTATAGTGTTGATTTGTTTTTTTTTTCAGATGATTAAATTATTAAACTTCCCTTGGCAAGCATTATACAATTTTTTTTTAAAATTTGTTTTATCCCTAAATTAAATAATATATCTATTTTTTTGTCTTCAAGAAAGAAGATGTTTACACTTCTTCGATGCAAGCACACCACAATCATACTTACCTATACCTATAACATTTCTAATAATAGATAAGCTTTTTTATAGCACTTGTAGAAGATAAAAATGAAATAAAATTATTTTCTTCGTAACAAAATTTTTTAAAAGAAAACTATAATATGCAAGAAATTTGATAGATTTGTTGTTTGTTTTTTTAACATAAACTAATTTTAGTTTATATAAAAAAAAAACTTATTTAATATTTTGTCTTATTTTTTTTTCTTAAATATAATTGTAAAAAAGTTGATAAAAATTTATCTGGAAAATTTTAGAGTAAGGTAATGTAAGGGTGGTGTAAAAGATAGGTAGATACAAATTATTTGTATTCTATTTTCACCACTAAACTCACTCTTTAATAATAATCCTCTTCCCCAAATGCTCGAAATAGTAATACCTAAATACACTGGGAAGAGAATCAAAGCTAGCTAGGTAAAAAAAATGTATATAATATAAAAAAAATTATATAATAGTAATAAATTTAATTTTATGAAATTTCTGCTCCCATGTAACTGCTCTTCACTTCGCTCACTGAAATTAGATGAAATTTAAAATTTTATTTTATATTTTTTTTTCACACGTATGTGGCACTGAAAATGGTTAATGTTGGGAAAAAGGTGACGGGTAAAAAGTTAGTTAGGAATAGAAGATACAGAAGAAAGAAAAATGCAGAAAAAAATTAGAGATAGCGCTTCAGAGTCTAATTTCACAACCAAAGAGAACAACTTGTAATAGTTGGAGTCTGTATTCTTTGGTTTAATAGCAAATTTTGTCCTCAGTTTCGTTGACAAATCTTAATTTAGTCTCTCATTTTAAAAGTGATTGAAATGAGTCCTTACTTTCAAAATTTTGAGTTAAATTAGTCCCTTCAGTCAAACAAAAACAAACAACTTGATGATTTGGCAGAAGAGATATTATTTTATAGATATATCTATAAAATAATATCTCTTATGTTAAATCATTAAACCCTTAAGACCATTTGTTTCTGTTTAACAAAAGTGACTAATTTGACTCCGAATTTTGAAAGTGAGGACCCATTTCAAACATTTTTAAAACGAGGGACTAAATTGAGATTTGTCAATGAAACTGGGAACAAAATTGGCTATTAAACCGTATTCTTTTATATAAACTAGAATTATACAAAATTTAAAATATAAGTTCTTTTATATTCTTTTATCTACAATTTAATTTGTAATTCACATGTAAGTCAATTTTAACATAATTTACAATAGAATCAATTTTATTTGTCTTCCTTATTTTTCTCATGTGGAGTGCTTGAAAAAAAACAAAATTCTCCAAACATATTAAACTTATCGTTACTCCAATAATAAATTTTATGAATCAAACTTATTCAACTTTAAACAACCTGAGAAAGACATTGAACATGGTCTACAATATAGAATTATTATTTTCAAATTTTATATTGTTTCAATTTTTAAAATTAAATTAAATAATCTTAAATTAGACATTGAAATTAACTGAAATTAATGGTAATCAATATATTTAACATAGTTAAAATAGACGTTAACTTTAACAACATAATAAAATACATATAAAATGATAATTGATATTGAATTAGTAATGGTAAGTCTATATTAATTAAGATTTTCTTTTATGTTCAAATTTCTTAACTATATATTAAAAATTATTTTAATAATTTAAAAATTAAAACTAAATTGAATCAAAATTTTAGTCAGTAAAATTTGTTCTGTGGTATGCTAAAAAGGGCTTTGTTGCGTTTGACATTTCTTGAAAATTAAATTATATTTATATCTTATTAAAAATAAATAAATAAACAAAATAATATGTAAAATGATTACAGATAAAAGTCAGTGAATGAACACATATTACGAGAGTTTCAAAACCCAATATTTTATACTCTGTGGAGGAAGTGAGAAATTTTGATTTGGATATTTCAACAATAATGTAGAAATCTTGGTATGTTTAATGGAATACTTCATATGGTGGAATGTGCAAATCTACAATATATTTCAGCTGATGACTTCATCTTCAACTTTAAATATTGATCAGGGAATGGTGATGGGTGAAAATGGAAGACAAATCATAGTTAAATGATAAGATGAATATTAAACAAACATGTGGTTTTATACGACTGGTTATTATTAGTTCTGCCAAAATAAACTATCTTTATCAATAAAAAAAAAATCTTTCAAAAGTTGAATTATCACATTTAACTAATTTTATTAATTATTTAAACTCATATTTATCTAAAAACAGTATATTTTATTATTTTAGTTTTTGCACTAACATTTCTTTCTTGATAAACCTTATCTTATCCGCACCCAACTTACACATTCCATAAGTCCATTACTTTTCAACTTTCGCTCAATGTAGTTGTTTTTCCTTTTTCTTTCTTACTTCTTAGGTTTACATAAGAGTCTTCTAAGTTCCATTACGGGACTTATGTTGGAAGAAATCTGTGGAATCTTATAAAACTTGCACGCCATAAGTTCCATTACTGGACTTATGTTGGAAGAAACATGTGGAATCTTATAAAACTTGCACGCCATAGTCGTGTTTTAAAACAACGTAACTATGTTACTTTTTGTATAGTACAATATCTAGATCGAGCGAGCGATTAGGAAGTAGTGAATTGGTTATGTATAACACCATGTCTATATTAGATCGTATTCGGTTAAGGAATTGAGATGTTAATGGACCAACAAATAATTGGACCAGTAATCTAACAAATAACAGCAGAATAATCAAAGATATCCGATAAAAGATATTGATGAGCTGTTTATGGGTAACTGACCAAATTTCAATGTAAATCTATTTAAGGTAATTCTGTTTATATTTTATTGGACCTGTGACAACCTATAAATATAGGGCCAAGGTCAAAAGCCAGGTACGTTCCACTCACTAAAAAATATTCTCTTTAAAGCAAAAACTCCTTAACTTACGTCTAACTTGAGCGTCAGAGTGCCTTCTGTAGGTACATCCCCCCTCTGTTGAAAAGGGGAACAAGCGGCTCGAACTAAAGGAATGCAAGCAACCCCGACTAAAGGAAAAACGAGCGATTCAAGTGTTTAGAGGCAAGGAAGACACGTCAGCAAGATTAGTCTTTCGGTCCTACAAACCCATACTGAAACATTTTGGCGTCCACCGTAGGGCTCAAAGACTTGAAGATACCCAATGGTAACCACAAGAAATGTGGAAGAGCAGAACACTCGAGACATGATCATAGAGATGCAAGCCCATATACAGGCACAGGCGCAAATCATACAGGAACAACAAGAGATACAGCGGAAACAAGCATAAGAAATTGTAGCACTAAGGGCACAACGACCCCCACCTGAATTATCCGCCTCAAACAGACACGAGGAAAATGAGGGCAGTCGAAACAGGAAGCGATCGGTCCATACCGAGCCCAATGGTCGGAGAGGAAGGGGACCCACACCCCCACCTCTTCAAACCGTTCGACCTATAAGTCTACTACCATTTACAGCGACCATCATGCAAACTCCTATGCCGGAAAAACCTACTCCGAACCTGGAAAAATATGATGGCTCGACGGATCCCGATAACCACCTCAGGATCTTCACCAATGCGATGGCATTCTACACAAATAATGATTCAGTCATATGCAGGGCTTTCTCCTTATCATTAAGGGGTGAAACACTAGAATGGTATAGTAAACTCCCCTCAAACATGATAGACTGCTTTGCCACAGTAGAAATTCTTTTCAGGAGGCAGTACGCCTCCAATCGGAGACAAGAGATGACACTAGCAGAATTGGCAAATACCAAACAATAAAAGGATGAAACCTTAAAGGCGTTCATTCAAAGGTGCAACAAGGTCACACGATGAGTGAAAGATGTGAACCACACTTTTGTCATCAATAATTTGTCCTTATGTTTAAAACCATGTTATTTTGTCGAACAGTTGTATGCCAAGCCACCAAAATCTATGGAGGAACTCGAGGAAAATATCGCTGAATTTATTCGCATTGTGGACATGAAAAACTCAAGGAAGAAGCAACAACAAGAAGTCCCTACCAACGAGAGTAAGAAGGAGGCGAAGCGATCTTCTAATAGTGGCAAGAGCGAAAGGCTTCCTCGAAAGGAATTAGCCTAGACACCTAAATACAATCATTATACAACCCTCAACGCACCCAGGGCAAGTAAACTTGAAGAAGCCTTTCATGCCAAGCTTCTCACGTTCGAAAGAAGTCCTCGCCAAAAAATGCCGATGAAAGTAGAACCTGTCGTTTTCATCAAAACAATGGTCATTCCACGGAGAAATGCACCACAGTGAAGGATGAGATAGAAAGGCTCGTTCGTGTAGGCTACCTTCAAAAGTACGTTAAAGAAAATGGGCTAGAATAAGAAGTCCCCCTAGAGGAAGAACTTGACATAGAAGTCCTGAGCGGTCATCTCGATAAGACGATCAGCATAGGCGACATTCCCGAACCCGTACTCGTGATCCTGAGCGAGAAAGGTCAATCTGGGGACGAATTGATACCGTATTCGGAGGCTTCGCAGGACAGGGACATCATCTTCATCCTATAAGAGAAGCTTGAAAACCGTTCACATGATAAATCGACAACCTCGATCTATGTCAAACATTACCTTTACCGATGCAGATTTCCATGCTCCCAACCCTGATCAAGATGACCCCATGATCATTACCGCTGAGATAGCATGGTACGATGTCAGTAAAGTGTTGATTGATCAAGGTAGTTCGGTCAACATCCTATGTTGGGCCACATTCGTAAAAGTGGATCTATCCGAGGACATAATAGCTCAATTCAATGAACAAATTGTGGGGTTTGCAGAAAAAAGAGTAGATACTTGAGGATATCTGGACTTGAGAACTCGACTCGGGACAGGTAAGGAAGCAAGAGTGCTTAGAATAAGGTTCTTGCTGGTAGAGGCAAACACCTCTTATAATGCACTGTTGGGACGATCCTGCCTGAATGCTTTCGGGGCCATCGTATCCACCCCTCACTTAGCTATGAAGTTCCCATCCAATAAGGGTGTTATTTGTATGATGAAGGTCGATTAATGAACGGCTTGACAATGTTATGTTGTTGGCCTAAACATCACACCTTTTGTGCCCCGAAGAAAGAATAGGGGGGTAGAGACAGCCACATCAACCTTGACCCAAGAACAAACGTCGATGATCGTACCCAACCCTAGGGAGACATTAAATCATTCGTACGGGGAAAAAACCAGTCACAAACAACATCCATAGGAGGAGGGTTGAAGCTGAACAATGAGCATAATTTGACAAGAATGTTGAAAGCCAATGCCGATCTGTTCGCTTGGGTAGCCTCCGATATGCCTGACATCTACCAGAGCGTCATGGCGCATAAATTGCCCATATTCAAAGAAGCACGCCAATCGCCCAAAAGAAACGAAGATTTGGTGAAGAGAAGCGAAGATCACTAAGCTACTAAAAGTTCAGTTCATCAGGGAAGTAACCTATACTACATGGTTAGTAAATGTCATTATGTTTACAAAGCCGAACGGCCAATGAAGAATGTGTGTCGACTTTACAGATCTAAACAAGGTGTGTCCTAAATATTCTTACCCTCTCCCAAGCATTAACAGGTTAGTGGACGGGGCTTCCAGACACGCGATGTTAAGCTTTCTTGACGCATACTCAGGGTATAATCAGATCCTAATGTATATACCAGATCAAGAAAGAACAACTTTCATAATCGAACGAGCCAATTACTGTTATGAGAAAATGTCGTTCGGTCTAAAAAACGCAGGCGCCACTTATCAGAGTCTGATGGATAAAATTTTCCACCACCAAATTGGAAAATGCATGGAAGTATATGTTGACAACATGGTGGTTAGAAGTCAATCAGTGGAGCAACACTTAAAAGACTTAGCTGAAGTTTTCCTTCAAGTACGACAATATGATATGCGGTTAAATGCCTCAAAATGCACTTTCGGTGTACTAGCTGGAAAATTCTTAGAATTTATGCTAAACTCTTGGGGAATCAAGGCCAATCCAAACAAATGTCGGGCGATCTTGGAGATGTGAAGCCCCACCAATTTAAAAGAGGTGCAACGTCTCGTTGGCCGACTGGCAACTTTGTCATGTTTCATCCTGAGATTGGTAGAGCACATTAAACTTATTCCTAAGTACATGAAGAAAGGAATTACTCAGCACTGGGACGATCAATGCGAAACAACTTTTGCTGCAGTAAAAGATATCCTCACTTATCCACCAATTATGGCCTGATCGACACCAGGATATGACTTGCATACATAGCTGCATTGAATGACACCATGAGTGCAACTCTCATTCAAGAAGCCCCATAATTCAAGTTGATTTATTTCATCAACAGAACTTTACAGGGGGCGAAAGAACGGTATTCCCAAATAGAAAAGGTGGCCTTAGCCTTACTCAAAGCGGTTCGTCACCTCCGACAGTATTTTCAGAGCCACCAAATGGTGGTACGCACGTAGGGATGGAAAAAAAATCCGTGGGCACGGGTATCCGCGGGTAAAACCCGCGGCGGGTAGTTATTACCCGCGGGTAACGGGTAGTTACTACCCGCGGGTAACGGGTAGCGGATATTTTAATAACCACTTCTAAACGGGTCGGGTACAGGTAGTATACTATCCGACCTGCAGGTACTTGTTACCCGCAAAAAATAAATAAATTAATTAATTTATATATATTTTTAATTAAATTTAATTAAAAATAAAATAAAATTATAGTTTATTAGATTAAAATTAATTAAAATTAAATTTTAATTTATATTTAATTTAATTTATATTATATTGTATATATTTCTTGTAATTTTATTTATATTTTATTTTAAAAAAGATATTTTTTTTTTTGCGGATATCTGCGGGTACCAGCGAGTTTTTAAAATACCTGCGGGTACCCAGCGGGCAGCGGGTCAGGTGGCGTGTACATTTTTATCCAGTGGGTCGGGTTGTGGGTAGACACTATCCATGCCCGATCCAACCCGTTGCCATCCCTATACACACGAATCATCTAGTTGCTAAGATTCTCAGGAAGCCTGACTTGGCAGGAAGGATGGTCGCTTGGTCCGTCGAGCTCTCCGAGTTTGGACTACGCTTTGAACCTCGGGAATCTATTAAAGGCCAACATTTGGCAGATTTCCCTGCTAAATTAACATTTATATACCTGACAGCTCAGTGCAGTTATGGTATCTTAAAGTAGATGGCTCCTCAGATAGAAGGGGTGGAGGAGCCGGTATCTTCCTAAAAGGACCGACTAGTATCGTTATTGAGTAAGCGTTAACTTTTTGTTTTCAAACCAACAACAATCAAGTAAAGTACGAAGCCTTGATTGCCAGTTTAACTCTAGCCAAGGAGCTAGAGATTTCTCACTTAGAATGTCGAATGGATTCTCAACTGGTCGTCGGCCACATGAAAGGAACCTTCCAGGTCAAGAACAACCAATTGCTGCGTTATTTCCATAAAGCGAACACTCTCCTTAAAAACTTTGTCAACGTCAACATTGTACACGTCCCAAGAGAACAAAATTCTAGAGCAGATTTCAAGTCCAAGTTAACTCATTCAAAAGAAAAGGTACAACTGTCTTTAGTCATCAGAATGGCGCTCGACAAGCCTGTGATCAAAATCTTTACCATTAATATAGTGGCACCCAAAGCTTATTGGTGACAAAATGTACGAGAGTTAATGAAAAAGCAAGAACAAGGAGAAAAGGTTAGTACTACCTACTCTAAACATATTGCTCGTTTTCTTTGTATAGGAGATGACTTGTACAGGTGAGGATACACTACACTATTGTTGAAATGTCTATCGGAAGAAGAGGCTATTACGTCTTGCGAGAACTTCACCATGGAATATGTGGTTTGCATTCAGGAAAACGTATTCTTAGGGCCCGAATACTACAAGCAAGGTATTACTGGCCAAGGATGGAACATGATTATGAATCATTCGTCAAGAAGTGTATATCCTGTGAAGAACATGGCAATTAGTCTAATGTAGGAACTACGATCTAGGGTTCTCAGAATACAACTATTTTCTATCCAATCCTGTAATATTGGTTTGTTATTAAATAGACTGCAAAATTCGCTTACGTTATGGGGGGCCTGATAAACGTTTGGCAAGTGTACCAATTGTTATTGTAGTAATAAAATATCATCCTTTGGGATTGAATGAGTTGAGTACTAGATTACTAATTTACGTAATTTTGAGCAACAAAAATATCAAGTAAAATGATGAACATAAACAAGTTATGAGAATTCAAATAATAAAATAAAATGTTAGAGAATTGATTTCATACATTTTCATATAATTCCTACTCTTTCCAATTGATGTTTGAATTATAATTATTCACTTGAGTTTATTAACAGTTTGTTTACCCCTAATCTCTTAGATAGGTAAACTTATCTGTTGAATTTTAACCCCCAATTCCTTAGGTCAATTACAAAATTCAATAAAATCATGAAGAACAATTATTATCTCAATTGCAAACTAATTAGTTGTGCCCAATTTTACAATTGTGACAACATCTAATCTATTCTATTTATAATCGCAAACAATCCCCAATCTCTCGATTGTGAAACTGCTCATAGAATAGATATTAAAACATAAATAGAACACTGGAATAATTAAAATTAACTAAACATCAATTGAAATGGTTCAGAAATTATAATCCTAAGTACTGCATCAATCCTCTAATAAAAAGAAATTTAGTTCTGCATAATGTAAAATTTAAAAGCAAACCAAAAGAAGAAAAAGAAGAAGTGTTGAAGCCGTGAACGTTGATGTGCGTCCTAGTACCTCCCCCTCTTCCTTCACCTTTTTAATTATATATATCACCCCCAAATTACGTTTTCAAATCCTCTCCTATAAATCCTCTTATAATTTTGCATCAATTCCCCTTTTTTAGGAAAGTAGTTACTCACTCTATTTAACTTCCCTCAATTTCTATTTAATTTTAATCTCTTTAAATCCACGTCATAAAAGAGATTAGTATCTGCTCTGGAAAATTTCACAGCTCATGGAAAAATCCCCAATCTGCATGTGCTCTTCTTTGCTTTCAATTTTGTAATTCCTGACGTAAATCCACAGGTTGTGGTAAAAACCACAACTCACTTGTGAAACTCTCTGGTTTGCCTTCTATTTTTTGGAGCAAAATCACAGGTTGTGGAACTGTCCACAGTTAGGTCGTGGAACTCTCCGGTTTCATCTCTTCATCTTAGACATTAATTCTTCCCAAATTGTGATTTTGGCACTTAGAATCACCAATCTACAAGAAAAAATACAAAAATCCCAATGTATGATCCGAAACAAGGATAATGCATGACTAAATCATTCAATTAATGCAATTATGTATGCAAATGGCCTAAACTAAGATATGAATGCAATTACATTTTATTCACACATCAGGGCTGAATTGTAGACGCCAATACTGGGGGAAGATGAAGATGAGCCTTCTTCTGGGCTTTCAACGACAATGTTACCTTAAGCGAAGGCACTTTCACCACCAAGTATTGTGGTAGTATCGCGGCGAACTCCGATTGATGAGGTTCTCGTCATGACCCGAGCCTTACCAGTGCTACCTTGCCCATTTCCTTCCCCGGATTCCGACGAACAACTTAAAACAACAGTAGGATCCATTATTACCTGAAGAGAAATGCGAAGAAGAGGGCTAGCGATTTGGGGAAGAAGAAAGTCTGAAAAAGAATGCCAAGTGACGGTTGAGTAAACCCAGAGTTTTCAAATATCCTTTCGCATTAATGAGGGGAAACTGACACAGCCGTAAGTGATCTGTACCGTAGGATCAAGCTTGATCTTGTGGCCCTGCTGAAGAGACTCTACAACTGCCTCAAAGGTGGGAAACCTAAATAATTATTTGGGAAATGGTACATCTACATTTAACGGTACGCAATAAAAGACCCTCACACTGAACACCACTTGAAGTCTTATAGTTAACCCGTCCATGAGACTGAACGGTTAACTCGGACATGGGGGGCATTATGTATAGTACAATATTTAGGTTGAGCGGTTAGGAAGTGGTCGACCAATTATGTATAACACCATGTCTATATTGGGTCGTATTCGGCCTAGGAATTGAGATGTTAATGGGCCAACAAGTGATTGGGCCACTAATCTAGCAAATAATAGCGGAATAATCAAATATATCAAATAAAAGATATTGATGAGTTGTTTATGAGCAAACGATCAAATTTAAAGGTAAGTCTATTTATATTTTATTGGGCCTGTGACAACCTATAAATACCACTAGTGCAAAAATGTTGTTTAACGTCAATTATTTTGGGCTTTTAACGTCTAATCTTAAACCGACGTCTAAACCGGTGACGTCAATGGGACGTCCGACATACTAACAACAGACGACTATAATGACGTCAGTTAGTGCCCACGAATGACGTCAATAAACGTCGGCACTGGTTCGAATGAACGTATAAAGACACTAATTAGACGTCGGATAACACATTAAACGACGTCGAAGAACACATATAGACGTCGAACATGACAAAGACCGACGTCTAAAGTCACTATAGACGTTGGTTTTTGCATTAACCGACGTCTAATACAGTGGTTGTGTTTTAGTGCAGTTTTGTTCCCGTGTTTGGATAGCCTAGTAGCACAATCTCCTTTTGAATTTCTTATGGTCCCTTTAACCCAAAACCGAACCCGGGTGGTTGCTTAATTTCATTTTTCATCTGCAAGAGGAAAAATCACGGTGAAACGAAAACTACACAACGACCCAGGGTCGTTTTTGGGTTGAAACGATCAAAAGAAATTCAAAAGACGTCGTTATTTCCGGGAGGCAGCTAGCAAAGGGAGAATGTATTACTACGTTATCCCAAGAAAGGAACAAAACTGCACTAAAACACAACACAAAGAAAGTAAATTTAATCAGTTGAACCAGAAGATAATCGATGAAAGACTAAACAAACGGTAAGCATAAAAAAAAAACCATGCACCTGGGATACAATGTCGCAAGAGAGAAAAAGAGAGGAGGAAGACGATAAAGATATCAGAAACAACAATAGAATGCCGCAACAAAAAGAAGACGTGCCGAAAGGGAGAAAAAGAAGAGTGCCGCGAGAGAACAAGGAGAAGAGGAAGAGGAAGATATCAGAAACTGAATGCTGCAAAGAGTTTACGGTCTTTTTAAAATGAAATTGAGCATTGGGTTCTCTAGATAGCCGACGTCTATATGACTATAGACGTCCATTTTGTTACTAATTCGACGTCCAAGTTAACTTTTCAACTGACCTTTTGAATCCCACTAGACGTCGATCACAAGGGGAACATACGTCTAGGAAGCTGAAACGATTGACATTTGATGTCCTGTCAGAGATGTTGACGACAGTTGTGATGGGGTGCCGACGTCTATAATGATGCACATCATTACTTACAGGCACATAGACGTCGGTGCCCCATCTAGCCAACGTCTATGGCCCTCGAAGATTTTTTATCTTCCTGCCTTCTTTATTCAGGCCGTAGACGTCGCCTGTTGACTAAGCGACGTCTAAGCGCCTGGGAATTAGGTGAAAGCATTAATTGCATCCCTGTAGACGTCACCCCCCCGTGAACACCGACGTCATGGGACTGTCTTTTGACCTACCTCAAGCCATTAGACGTCTGTTTGCAGCAGTTGGGACGTCTACAATATCATAGACGTCGCATTGTTTGGAAACCGATGTCTACGTTACCAAGCTATTTACGATAATGCCACCGTCCACTCATACGTCGGATTATCAACAAACAGACGTCTATTGGGTGACGTTAAACAATGTTTTTGCACTAGTGTACATGACCAAGGTCAAAAACCAGATATGTACCACTCACACTAAAAAATATTTTCTTGAGAGCAAAAACTCTTTAACCTATACCTAACTTGAGCATTAGAGTGTTTTTTGCAGATACATCCCCTTTGCTAAAAAGAGGAACGAGCAGTCTAGATAGAAAGAACACAAGCAACTCCAACTAAAGGAAAAACGAGCCGTTCAGATGTCCAAAGACAAAGAAGTTAATTTATCGATCATACAATCCTATACTGAAACACTTTTGTTTCCACCAATGATTCTGGCCCCTTACAACTACATTTGTACACTAAGTTTTTTTGAAGAAGTATAAATCTTATATAGTGAGCTGCAACAGAATTGTGAATGGAAAATTGTATGACTGTTGTTTTTTTGACTTGGGAAGTGTTATGGTGTGTTTGGAAGTGTTATTCAGATTTGTAATCAATTAATTAGTTAGAGGTTATCTAGTTTTCCATTATGTGGTGAATGCAGATTCTGAGGCAGAGTTTTTGATCCTCATGTGCAAAATGCGTCATTTCCTGTGTCAGATTGGTGTGACAACCACTCAAACCTTTTCATCTTACTTTTCAAATACTATCATAATAGTGCTTATCAACTGCTACTAAAGCTTCTTCATTTTATATATACATCTCTATGCTACCACACTATATACTTTTTTCCTTAGGCTGACTCATATACCATCCTTTTCAAATATCATTTTTAATTAATTACCTGCTACACCTATATACATACACATACACACGTGTGTTTCAAAATTTCCTTTTTAAAGAAGAAAAAAAAAAGAAAAAAAACTGGGACAAGAGGGAGGTACTCATCCTAAACATCTGCCACCACTGAATAAACATTAACAACACAAAATATTAGGCCTTAGGGACACCTTTTTGGGAACTCGAAAACGAACAGTTAGGCATTAAAAATAATAAAAGCACTTTATTTAGCTGCATAACCGTGCTTATTTGTAAGAACCACTGCATCTGCCACGTATTACCTAAATATGAGTTCGTATAATATAAAGTGAAGTGATGAAAAAATACACAAAAGAAAAGTTGACGAAAGAGAAAGTGAGTGTATATATACAAATATATAACATTACAAAATTTGCTTAACATTTTTTTTTTATCATTCTCCATAAATTCTTTTATCCGATGAATCACAACCTAGATAATTAATTATAACTTAAATAAAAAGTTACTAAATTATCAACAAGTTACAAAAATGGAGGATCAATTAAATTGCTTACACAACATGTGATTAATTTAGATGGTCATCAGACAAATCAGATGATCAATTATCAATGATCTGGTCTATCTTATGATGATTTGGACTTGATCAAATGTTGTGTGAATGATTTGGTAATTCGTTCAAACTTGTGATTTATTAACGGTTTGATAATTAGTCATCCAAATTATAATTAAATATTCGGATTATAGTTTACTAAATAGTCCTACGATACAAAATTTAACATCTTATTAAATTAAAATTAATTTATATATGTTAAAAATTAATAATAATCACATGAATGTTATTTTCAAAAGATTTGTTAATTAAGTTTGGTTGGTTAAAAAAAGGAAGTTAGAGGTTTGGGTAATTGTGGTGAGATGGATTTGAAAAAGAAAGTTGTGTGATAAGGATAGAAATGATAGGTGATCTGAGACTGCTCAAAAGACGTTTGGGTTGTGTGTAAAGTTCAACATCACACTCAGCAATGCTACAATAGAGGAAGAGCAATGCACAACAGTTTGAGCTACAAAAATTGTGAAGAAGCTTTGTGCTATATCCACAACCCCTACTTCACACCCTCTATACTCTATTAACTCCTACCTATGCCTATACCATTTTATGTTTTACACACCATGCATTCACATATATATAGTTTTTTTGGGGATCAAGTGGAAAAAGTTGTAAGAAAATGAGTGATTTTGTTGGAGAAAAGAGTGAAGAAAAGGAGACGAAAGAAGACCAAAGAAACTCTTAATCCACGATCAAGATTTTCATGTAAAAAGTCTTGAGAAAGTGTATATAACTGTGGTATACGAATATACGTGTCAGGTTTTAGTGAAGGATAATGATAGTTAGACAACATTTTTTTGACAACATTTGAACATCATTTACGTATCATTGTATGATTGGTCCATGATGATATTTATGATTATTATTATTTATTGTGGAGTAATTTTAGACCACTCACACAATGACACTAAATGATATTTAAATATTGTCAAAAAAATGTTGTCTAAGTATCATTATCCTTTGGATGAAGCTAAATGAGCAAAGAGCAATTTTTGAAATATTTAAAAATGATTATATGAAGTAATAATAATAATAATAATGATAGTCCCTGAGTGTTGCTGAATCGATGAAGATATAAAATAATATTAAAATGTGGATATGGTATTGGCCAATTGATAAATGGTTATGTGTGGGAAATTCTTTGTTGTCTTTTAATGGTAGGTTTGGCTAATGTTGATATAACTCATTTCATTAGTATACCTAAAAGACATAATTTGCCCACTTAGCTCAGGATTGAGGTAAGAATCAATACCTATACGTAACATTATTCTTAATGTCTCACATTAGATAAACCTACCAAACTACCTTTGCTTTTCTTCCATATTTTCACCACTAATTAACCATTTTTCTTCCAACACTTTATATAATTTCAAACTGAATGGGAAATTTGGTGGATCTTATGTATACCAAGTTATACATTTTATTTAACTTTCTTTTCTTTCATGTCCTAGGTCAAATTCTTGTTATTTTTATTTTTTTCCTTTATACACTACATAATTACTATCGTTTTTTTTATTAGTATAAATCTTTTAGAAATCTTATCTTATATAGATTTCTTAATTTTTTTTATATGTGAATGTTTGATATGTAGGAAGTTGCTTTCAGTTTTATTGTTAGAATATTATTATTATGATACATAAGGAGATTAATTATTTTATTGTATGAAATATTTACATAAAAAATATATCACCACTTCTAATATAAAACCTTAACATTTTAATATCTATTTATAAACGGGTCGGGTACGAGTATTATACTATCCGTACCTACGGATATTTGCTACCGCAGAAAATAAAAATAAAAATTTAATTTATATTTTATTAAGTTAAATTTAATTAAAATTAACATTAATTTATATTTTATAAGGTTAAATTTAATTTAATTTATATTATATTATATATATTTTTGTAATTTTATTTTAATAATTTATAAAAATATATTTTTTAAATATTTGCGGATATCCACGAGTATTCGTAAGTTTTAAAATATCCGCATATATTTTTTAAGCGAGTATCTATAGGTAACGGGTCGGATAACGAGTAGATTTTTTTTATCAAGTCAAATTACGGATAAGTACTATCTATACCCGACCCGACCCGTTACCATCCTTATTATCATTAAACTTTGTTGTATAGTAAACTCTTACATTGATAAAATCTTTTTAAACAATAAAAATATGATCTAATAAGTGCAATACAACAATAAAAATATGATCTCAAATTATATACTAATCTATATTGAAGTTAATAAAGTTGGAATCCAAGTCATTGTTCAACAACCAACTTGATATTATTTTCCCCAATTCTTGAGAGCACTTAGGTTTTTCCCCAAGTTCAAGAGTCATAACGCACAAGGTTCGCCACAAAAACCCAACACCTTTCTACTTTCTCATCATGAGATTCTCGAAAGCTCTACCTTTTTTCTTATATATGTTTACTCACAAACCACCATTTTCGAATATATATATCACTCATCACATAATTATGCTTACTATCACGTAATCAATGAAAAAACTCAATTTATTTTAATACATCTTTATTCGCAAAAAAGAAAAACATGAATAAAAACCAGCAAGAATATGTTCACTGGTCAAGGATATATATTGCATGTACTGTGATCTTGTGTAGTCTTTTCAACAATCACAGAATAAAAACGATTACTTTTTCCTTAAAATTACAGAGTTTTCTTTTGGGTGTAATGGATAGAGTTTATGTTATTCACTTTCCTAGGATAGAGAGTATCATAAAACCAATTTAGGAAAAAAGGACTTTCAAGGTGGAAACCAATTCATGCCTAATTATACCTATCTAATATGCCCACTAATTACAAATTAATACAGATAATGCTTTTAAATTTATTTACTTTTATATGTTTTTACCATAAAAAAATTAATAATTATTTTCTAAATATAACATAAGATTGATATTATCTATATTTGATTAATGAAATAATAAAATATATGGGGGTGGTGCTGTGGATGTGGAAACGATAAAAGCTCACTTCTAAAACATTACCTATTCCTTCATATAAAATATTACGAGTGTTATTCTTGAGCAATTGCGTCGTTGACTTCACCTGTGTAAAGGGATTTTCCCAGTACCACAAATAAAAAATAAATAAAAATATTTTCCCACACTACCATTAAGTCTATACATTATTTCTCCAAATATCTCTCTATTTTTATTTATTTATTTAACATCATTTCATATGCATATTTTATTTGGTTATACAGTCAGTAAATTTTCAAAAAAAAAATATATTTTTATTTTGGTGTTTTGGGAAATGATTTTGAAACCATGGTTGTTAGGGAAATAATTATTATTTGTGGTTCATTGCAAAAGAAGTCTTCTAAAGTAACAAGTAGAAAAACATATATGAGAGAGTATGTATGCACGCGTAAAAAGAGAAGAAGGTGAATTTGTACCTAAATAATAAATAAATAAAAGCTGAAATTAACAACGTTTTACATACATATTTGGTAGGAGTTCTTTATGTATAAATATTTTAATATATAACTAATTTTTTTTATAGAAAATACATATTTTATTAAAATTTTTATATCTTATAGAATTTAGTTAATAATAAATATAATAATATATATGTATTTAAAAATGTCACTGGTATTTTTCTCCGAACAAAACATAAGCTTTGTACGATAAAGATTAACATTGAATGCACATATTCTTTATTAGCATATATAGATGAAAGCTTCGTCATCATCAAAACTATATTTAAGATTGCTTAAATAGGTTAACAAAATATTTTAAATAATATACGGTGTAGATTACTTCTTTGTCTTTTTTTCCCCTCTTTTTAAGAACTTGTTCTATAGATATATGTCGAATAAATTTTCTTCTATACGCTTTGTGTTTACATCCATTGGATGAAGAAAAATTAAACCATTAAGCAAACCACTAAAGATATAAATTAAAATTATTATTATTGTGCTATTTTATTTTTCATATTCATTTAATTAGTTGAATAAAATTTTACATTTTTTGGACAGAAATTATTATTATTAAATAAATCTAATTAACATAGCACTAGTTTTGACAAATTATCTTTTCTTACTTTGGTGTCATTTCTTTATACAAGGAAATACTAGCACTAATTTAGGCAATTATTATATAAAAAGAGAAGGACTAATACTTATTATGGTCAAAATTCCAACCAATTAAAAATAGATTCTCATTCGCTAATATCGATCATGCTTGTCCATTCTTATTTGCTATTCTTACATCACGGAATCATTTTTGCAAGCAATTAAAGTATATAGATTTTGGAAACCATTTGATAGATTGATTAAAGAATAAAAATAAGAATAAAACTATAAGAAGGAAATATGACTTGTGCTATCAGATACAAAAATGCATTATTAATAGCTATGATTTTGAAAATTTCTCCAACAACTCCTTCTTTTGCCTTTTATTCCCTTACAAGTCTTGAGGGAATTTCTTTTGTTTAAATCTTTTTATATGTTTTCAACAACATTAATTTTTTCAATATATGTTATGAAAGAAAGTATATATATATCGACTGGTTATTAAGTTTTCTTTTTGCTGAAACTACAGGTGGGACTGTTTTTACTTCTACTGAAAAGTGAGACCTATTAATTCCAATACATGGCATACGTATCGAATATATTTGGATGGATAAGAACAAACAATCATATAATTTTTTTAACAATCAATCATATCATTTAATATATACATTATTTATACATATATACGATTGTACAATGATATTTTGACAATACTTTTTGACAACTTTTTTGACAACAGGACACATGTCATCATTTTATTGGTCTATTTGAATTTATGTTTAAAAAATATTTAAAACGGACCAATCATAAGTTACCACGTATGCATTGTCAAAAAGTTGTTAAAAAAGTGTTGTTAAAAGAAGTTTTTCCTATATGATTTTTATTTTAACAAGAATTCAGTCTAAAATATAAACTACAGAAGAAACCTAATATATATCTTAAAAAACCAGTTATACACAGTAAAATTTGTAATCACGTGCAATATTAATCTACAAGATAAGGATATAATGTTTGTTAAACTGATGAATTTAAGGTTATGAATTTAACCATGTGAGTACATGAGATGATGATGTTGAACCACCCATGTTGTCACAATTGGTTGTTCCACTCACTCTTGTTCCATGCATGAATATGATCTAGAAGCTACCCAAAATCCATGAGAGACGTCAAACAGCATCTTCATCCAACAAGAAGCAAAAAAGAGAGTGAGATAAAGATGTTGCCAGGTAGGGTGCTCTCATCCTATCTACTTTTCCAAAATTTCTACCCATGATGAAGCATAGTGGAACAAAGTATTCCTCCTTCATCAATCATTATAAATACACATGCAACTCTCTTTCTCCTTCAACAAATTTCATTCAAAAGAGGATCTCTCACTTCCACAATATGGATAACATTGTATTAAAGCTCACTACTTCATACACCTTGCTTCTTTTTCTTTTCCTATCTTATAAGCCTGCTCTTTCGTTTTCTTCTAGAAATAGCCAATATTGGGGTGGTGACAGGATTTTGAGCTCTGCTTATAATGATGATCTTGTCACTAACTTGCCTGGTCAACCCAAGGTGAATTTCCAGCACTATGCTGGATATGTCACAGTCAATGAAACCAATGGAAGAGCACTCTTTTACTGGTTCTATGAGGCTATGACCAAGCCAGAAGAGAAACCGTTGGTGCTTTGGCTTAATGGAGGTAAAACCAGACAGTAGTTAATATCTTTGTTTTAATTTGTTGTATGGAACATTCGGACCATGGAATTGGAGATAATATTGTCAAACAAATTATCTATGATCAAACATGTCACAAGGTCATACATACTATGAAACCACATATGTCACATCTTTCGTTGGGGGTGTTTAAGGATTTTAATTTGTTTAGGTGGAGTGGATAGTATTAGGTGGCAGGCAGCTAATGAGAGAGAGAGTTTACAACAGTTGTGGTTTGGTTTGCTGTTTGTTGTTGCTTATGTTCTCTGCTTAGGTGACAACATGATTTTATGTTACAGGTCCTGGGTGCTCTTCTGTGGGATACGGAGCAACACAGGAGATTGGTCCATTTTTAGTGGACAGTGATGGCCATGGCCTCAAATTTAATAACTTCTCATGGAACAGAGGTATGATGATGACCACTACTAAATATACACACTTTCTGCCACAATATTCTATAGAATTTTTATGGTGAACCACAGCTAGAGCTCCATTATTGGTCCCCTCCATATAATTATTAAATCATTTTAGCTATTTGTTAAACAACTCCAGTAATAAATTTTTATTTCTGCTTTCATCACATTATTCATTAGAAATGATTGTATCTGTGATGTTGCAGAAGCCAGCATGTTATTCCTGGAATCTCCTGTTGGAGTTGGCTTTTCATACTCAAATACAAGCAGTGACTATGACCAATTGGGAGATGATTTAACAGGTCATTACTTATCTTATAATGTTGCTGCTGCATAATGAGCAGCAACCACTATGCCATTTTCTTGAATGTGGGTCACATTTTCTATATTTTGAAGCTCAATCATGGAAAGCAGATCTCTGACAAATTCGTCTGTGCGCTTTCTATTATTTGTGACAGCTAACGATGCTTACTCTTTTCTTCACAACTGGTTTCAAAAGTTTCCATCATACAGAACGAGAGCGTTTTACATAGCAGGGGAGAGCTATGCAGGTATTGAAATTAAAATTGACATACCTTTTTCTGCATAACTCATTTTTTGGTCAATTATTCTAGTGAAATTAATCATTAATACAATTGTTTATTTTCAGGAAAGTATGTACCAGAGCTGGCTGAACTCATCCATGATAGGAACAAGGACCCCTCTCTCTATATTGATCTCAAGGGTATTCTGGTATGGTCCTACGTGAATTAAAAGTCAAAAAAAAATTGCTGATAAAAATCATGGCACAACGAATCTTCCTTTACTAAAATTATTTTCCCATCTATCTAGTCTACCACTTCTATATTTTAGTTCAACATCAGGGATTCAAAATAGGCCTCTTATCCACATCATTTTCCACTTTCAATAGCTCAGATATTTGCAAGGAAAATTCTTCACTTGTCATCACTACAATTTAAAAATTTCAGTGTATGAATTGAACCCTCCTCGTTGGACACTGTATAAAGTTGTGCAAATAACTAATATGAAGGACAAAGTATTATTATTATTATTATTGTTGTTGAATTTTTTTTGCAGTTGGGTAACCCAGAAACTTCTGATGCTGAGGACTGGATGGGCCTGGTTGATTATGCTTGGAGCCATGCTGTGATATCTGATGAAACTCATAAAATAATCAAAACAAGTTGTGACTTTAACAGCACTGATCCATGGCGTAACGAAGATTGTAGTGAAGCTGTGGATGAAGTACTCAAACAATACAACGAAATTGATATCTACAGTCTCTACACCTCTGTCTGCTTTGCCAGCACAGCACGTTCAGACGATCAATCCATGCAAACTTCCATGAAGCTTACATCTAAAATGGTACCTTTTCCATGGAAGTTAATGGATTTATTCTCATAAGTTTAACTATGAAATGTAAAGTCAATTGGAAAACTAACTAACTAAAAAGATCATCACTCATTTTTATAATAACTGAAAACACTCGTACTTTTGATGTTTGCTTATTATTGTACACGAAAGGAATCTTGCACTTTACAATGAATTTATTGTTGTGAGTAATCTGAAATCATTAATTTAAACAAAACTTGATATGTAAGTGTTCTGACACACTAACCTATATTTAATTTGGTTTGGCTAGATGCCTAGGATGTTGGGTGGCTACGATCCATGCCTTGATGACTATGCTAAAGCTTTCTATAATAAACCAGATGTTCAGAAGGCTCTTCATGCCAGTGATGGTCACAACCTAAAGAATTGGACCATTTGCAAGTAACTTTTTAACCCTTTCACCTTTCCTGTCATCACAGTATTAGAAATGCACTAATCCAAAAATATATATAGAATCTTTTATATATATCTTTCTATATTATTAATTATATGTGATTATCTTTTGCTAAATGATTTTGAATTATCTAATGTAGCAACAAGATATTCATTGACTGGGCAGATTCAAAGCCATCTGTTATCCCAATTTACAAGAAGCTTATGTCAGCAGGACTTAGGATTTGGGTTTACAGGTAAATCTTTGAACATATATATATATATATCAGTCTCAGTATTCATGGAATTGTGCTTGCTACTGCATGTTTTGGTAGCTTATTTTGATCATGTTGTGTTGTTGAATGTTTCAGTGGAGACACAGATGGTAGAGTACCGGTGTTGTCCACAAGATACAGCTTAAGCTCTCTTTCCTTGTCTGTCACTAAATCATGGAGGCCTTGGTACCATGAAAATGAGGTATAATTAAATCATGACAACAAATAAGCTTAATCTTTTTACAGAAAAAAAATTATGTTACTTATTTTTTTAATGTTGTTTTCTGACTGAAACAGGTTAGTGGATGGTTTGAAGAATACGAGGGTCTTACATTTGCAACGTTTCGAGGAGCTGGGCATGCAGTTCCCTGTTTTAAACCAAGCAATTCACTTGCGTTCTTCACTTCCTTTCTGAATGGAGAATCACCACCTTCCACAAAATAAAGAAATCTGTATAATAATCATATTGGGTGCTCTTTGTGTGTGACCCCATATGAAGATTTTGCTCTTACATTAGCAATAGCTAATACCTATCATATTATTAAAATGCGAAGTAAACCATATGCAAATGTAATGAATAAAAGAGTTTTGCTCCCTTTTTCACCGTTGAGCCATAATCCATTAAACAAAATCCAAGGAAATATATTAATATTGATATCTTTTCTGTGTTTTTTTCTTTTATTTCAGTGGAACAATTCGGTCTACCTCAAAGATTATTCCTTTATTTCAATGGTACAAATAAAATTCTTACGCTGCATAAATGTCCAGTGAAAGGGAGATAGATATACCTAGAGATCAACTTTATACTTTAACTCAAACTTAGAAAATGGAATATGTAAGATGAGGTTTTCTTATCTTAATTTGAGCTTAGATAAATTGGCATGGTATTAAGGGTTTGGGACTGAGAGCTATGATCCCATAAGGATTTCCTAAAGCAGGTTGATGCAGGCCAAAGCTTGTACAAGCATTGATGAGTTTAAAGGACCCACCGAACCGCAGCTTCTGCATAGTTGAACCTTTCATTTTTGGCACCGAATAACGCTGAGAGAGATGAGTGTTGGAGGGCTTTGTGGTTCTCCGAAGAGGAAGATAGAAAGCATTGCTAATATCCTCAAGCAGTTGTGTATCAGAGTCAAATGCATTACTAGAGTTGTAGAACATGTGAAAAACTTTCAAGCATGTCAAATGCAGCAGCTTGCAAGGCTTTGGTAAATTACTTTCACCATCAACAAGAACATGTTGAAGGAACTCTTTTGTCATTTCATCTATTATCTCTCTCCCCTCAGCAATTGAATCTTCCATTTTAAGATTAGGGTTCATCATCAAACTGAGCTGAACAAAGTTCCACTTACCCTCTTCTGTCTCCCTCTGTCACATACACATGAAATACGACTTACGTGAAGGTTTAGTTTTAATAGCAACTGATCAGTAAATAATAATTAACCAAGTACGTACCTTATAGGACTGTATATCATTTAATATACGACATATAAACATTAGTAGTTTAGTGACGGTTTCATATTGAGGTGGTCGGAGATTGTGGTCTGCAAAGGTGGGATTCAGAAAACATGAAGCTGGAAGAATCATGGTGTGTATGGCAATAGACAGCATGGCATTCTTCAGATAGTCATCAATTGTTGGTGGCTGTCCCTTCTTGTTCCACTTTGCTTCCTCGAGCCAGGAAAGGAAAGTTTCACACCACTTAACAAAACATGTTAATTACTCACAGTACGTTAAAAAGAGTAATTTTATACAGTAATTAAACTTAGAAACATTACTAGATCTTGTAGACCACTCTTTATATCATGAATCCCTCCTTGTTCGAGATATTTTGTGGCAGTTTCACTGATCAGATTATCCAGAGCATTGAATATCACTTTGCCGTGACCATTTAAGCCCTTAGAATCCCACCTGTGACAGAGTCAAAGTATTGAAAATGTACATGTTTTTAAATAATTCTATTATCAGGAAACATATTATTTGTTAAATTCACACTGTAATGTGTGTTTGCTTGGATTGGTGTTATACGAGTACATTTTTTTCATTTTTTTTAGCATGATTAGATAAAGTTANGATATTTTTCCTTAGAATTTGAATAAAGATTAGATAATTTTTTTGTTGGGTTCGATGGAATTGTAGATTTAATGAGTCTCACATGACTATATATATAAGAGACATTGACATAATTTTTAATAAAAAATTTAAGAGAATAATTATGTGATTATTTTTTTATATTTTGTTCATCTTATTAATCATCATTCAACGTTTAATTCTTCTTCTCAATCTCGTAGTCTCCACGCATTACAAACTTCTTTTTTATCTTAAAAGTCTTCTATAAGTGAGTCCTCTACTTGTATATAACTTTTTATCGTTGAGTTTTTAAGTAAACGTATTAGGGAGAGTCACGAGTCATTAAATCTTTTCATGTATAAAAGATTTTAATATTATATTCAACAATAAATTTGTTGATTATCTTACTTATTTTTATTAAATATCGAATTTGTCATTATCTTTCTAAAAAAGAAAAGATTTGAAATTATTTGTAAAAAAATATTTTGACAAGTTAATGAATATTGTGAATTATATATGCAACTTCTTGATGACAACAATTTACATATAAAAATATATTTGAAAAAGCTCATGGTTTTACACGTTGTCTCAAAAGTTGGAATTCAAGGTCAACGCAAAAGAAAAAGCTTGTGATTTAAGAACTCTAACAATTGCAAAACTAATGAGCAATAGAAGGTTTCAATGAGAAAAAAAATAATGAGGTTATTATGTATTTAATGGAAGTTCTCCAAACCCACAATTTGTGCAATTATTACTTTCTTCTCTTTACCAAAGAACCAACGGTCCAAAAAGTAAAGGTCTATATTGTCAGAATGAAAAGCAATGTAGATTAAAGAAAAACAACATGAACAATTGATTGAAGAATAATAATGTCGAGTATTTATTTATAACATATAAGAATTCAAGTCACATGAATTGAATATTTGACTTAGTGATAATTGTTGCACCAATTACATGCTTTTAATTTGCCCTCTAGTAACAAATCCATTCCACCAACACTGGACTTAGAAAATCATGAAGTTGTGAAAGTTGAAGGAAAATAAAAGTTTTTTAAATCAACCTAGAATGAAATCATATTTTTCATATAGAGTATTTGACGAATAATTTTCAAAAATAAAAATAATATACTTAATATATATATATATATATATATATATATATATATATATTATTGTTATTAATACAACCAAATTGGGTATATGATCTAATATAATTATAAAGATAAAATTTGGAAGGTTAGATCCTATAATAATACAGTTGTTCTGGTATTTTAAAACTAGATAAAATATGTTCTAAACGTCTCATAAATGCAAAAAAGTGCTCAGAAGTGAATTAAAGTCATATTTAAAGAAGAAATTGGTAAGCTTTCTTTTTAAAGAGAGAATAGAAAGTTTTGACACCAATGACTTATGAAGAAAATAAGTGAAAAATATAGTCAATTTCAAGGTTTTAAATAAAATAGAAAGAAATATTTAGATGAGTAAGTCTCAAATAGCAATGCAATCAATGAGTAGCAGCAATGACCAAGGTTATTTTTAACAAAATAATTTACAATGGCTACAAAATTTAAGTGTATGATCATATGGGACGAGTGAGTTTATTGAAAGGGAAAACTGGTAATAATATATATACCTTCTGATAGCATTGGTGAAATGTTTCAAGTCTCTGAGCGACCCTTCTTTGTCAAAGAAATCATCTGCAATTGTGATTAGTATAGCACTCTTGGCTACTAGGGTTCTTATGTAACTGTGATTTGGATAAGTAGTGGCAGCAGCTATAGAATAGTAGCAATACGTTGTTTTCTCTCTACCAAATCCCATCTTTGTTACACCATTATCTTTCACCCATCTGTTACAGTTATCATTGTAATTTCGTTATAGTCATGAATAAGAGATACAGAAGCACATGTTGTGTTATTAGGATCATTCAAACCTCGTCAACTCTTTTAATTCATGTCTGAAAATTGATTGCTTGAGCTCGTAATTCTGCACGGCAAGTTCTAGAAGATCTACGTTGTGAAAGTGTGAAATCCTACATCGGAAAATTGTCGAAAGCTAGGAAAATTCTTTGATAAAAAAAAAAAAAAAAACAATTTGGTTTTAAAAATGTACCTAACATGTGAGGTTTTTCCTTTCCATAGAAGATCGGTGTCATAGTTTTCTATCCACGTCCTATGCTTTAAATGATCCGTTTCATCCAGCCAATGAGTATTTAATTCATGTTGAACCTGTTTTACCAGAAGAATAGGATTGTGTAAATGTTTTAATATGAGAGTTACCAAACATAATCAGATAAAAGAAGAAAAAATGGATTTTTTTTCTTCCTTTATTTCAGTTTAAGAAAGTTATATGTTGAAAAATTAATTTAAAAATGTCCTTTTCAATTCAAATATTTGAACTGTTTAGTTGGAAAAAAAATGGAGAAAGAAGGGTGTAGGACCATTTGTTGGAATTGGGACAAAATGGTGTTAGGTTCACCATTTTTAGTTAACAAGCATTTGTGAAGCAGATCTCTGGTGAAAGATTTGACGTCTTCGAGTTCATTTTCCCCACAGAAAATAAGATTTGAAGCTCTGTACATTGAAAGAATTGTGGTTGACATGTGTTCCGATTCCTTTTCAATATTTGCTCTAATTTCTTCATCATCTAGAAACCAACCAAAGCTCACTGCATTTTATTTTGGAATTTTATGAGGTACAATAATATGACTAATTAAAAATATGGAAAAGAAAAAGAAAAGCTAAGAAAAAGGATGGCATACATGAGGCTGATACATTGTAACCATGCATCCTTAGGAGCTGAAATGCCAGAGAGTCTTTGTGAAGCTGAGTTTCAGCCATATTCGTCGGTTTTACCCACCATTCTTGCTCCACGTACTTCCTATATATTTGTCTTTTAAAAAATTAAATTTATTTAATTTAATATTTTATTGAATAATTTGATTTAAATAAAAAATATATAAATATATTTATGGGTATGAAAATCTGCTGATACAACGAAAATACACATATTTTTTTATAAATACATAATGGAAAAAATTTTCTTAACGAAAATGAATATTAAATAGAGACTATTTATATTTAATTCGTACTAAATTCAACACGTTGTCATATGTATATATAGTTATATTATATTATATTATATATATATATATATATATATATATATATATATATATATATATATATATATATATATTACTTGTTGACTAAAAGAAAATTTTTATTCCTATTACTAAATTTTCAAATTAAAAAAATGTTATGTAGAATGTAATTTTTAACTTTTTCGTTGTCTCAAAGATTACTTGAATTTAGAAAAAAAAAATGCAGTTTCATGCAAATTAAATAATCAAGTACTCTAATAATAAAATACTTGGAGATTATTTTTTAAGAATAATAATAGTTTTAAATGTTTTTTTTACTTTGAATGTTACATATTATCATGTGAAATGAATATATTTGACACCATGGTGTGTCAAAGTACCAATTATTTTTTTTTAGAAAAATATACTTTGATACATATCATTTTCTTACATTTGACATTATCTACTTTTTACTTTTTATTTATTTATTGTTTTTAAAATACAAAAGTTCATTCTTTCATTATTTTATCCTTGTTAGATATATAAATAAATGTAAATATGTATCATACTTTTATTACTCCCATTTTTAAACTCCTATATAGCATCAATAACTTTTTTCCTTGTATTTATCTTTTTCATACATCACATCATGTGGACTGTAAAATTTATTTACCTATAGATTTTGGCCAAAATTTCTCCAATCTCTTTATCAAAGTGCTCAGCCAACCCTAGTCTTTGTAACTGGTTAATCATGCAGAGCTTTATAAGGTCTTCATCCATGGGATATGTTTGTGGAACTGTACCAATGTTGAATTTTCAAAACAAAAACAAGAAGAAAAAAAATGTGTAATATTAAAGACCACAAGAATAAAGGTCCAAACAAACCTCCATTAGGGCATCTCTGAATTAGAGATTCTAAATACCCCAAAGAGTCAATATTCCCAGTAAGCATGAATGCTTTTGCAGTAGCAGAGGGTGATTGGAACAGTGAACCATCACCACTCAGATTGCTAAAGATATCTTCTTCACTTACTTTATACCAAGGTGGCAAAGCTTCAAGATACGATAACAATGGTGAGAAGCCATTCTTCCCCACAAGTTCCTCCCTGTTCGTTTAAGTATACACAATTTCATTAAGCCAAAGAAAAAGTAACAAAATAAAAAAGGAAGGAAGGAATATGTAATAGGTATACTTGTCAAGGATCTTCTGTTGATGGAGAAAGATACTTGACATTGTCTCTGTCACTGTATCTGGGAACACAATTTCAATTCCAGCACACTCCGAAAGTCGAACCATTGCAGGAAAAACAATGATAAACCAACATGGGCAACAGTTTTCGATATCCTTGAGCAGCTTCTCAGTGTTTGCTTCAATGAAGGACAGCCCTAGAGATTGAAAAAATCAATGATATAAAAGAACAATCAAGCAACTCAAGAAGCATAAAAGTAATTAATATAGCACCTCTTTGTATGAGTAATGCACCGGTGTTCCACTTTTTGAGGGCAACCATGGAAGCAAGGGTTGCTGGAAGGGTTTCCCATGAGGGTTTGGCAGAGGCATCACAATCTCCCCAGAACCCTTGTTCATTTTGGTTGTTGATCAGCCAATGCAAACAATTTTTGAACATGGGTTTGGAAGGATCGTGGGAATCCGGTATCATTGCTAACCATGCAGTATCATATGCAGAAGGACATATATAAGTGTAAGGATCAACGTTTGATGAGAATATTTTCCTCTTAATTTTTTCTACGAGGGAGCATGATGATGAAGACTCCATGGTTTTAGGATATAAGCAAGAACAGAACGTAGTTGGATTGTGATTCTTTAACTTGTGGAGAGACCGTGCTATTTATACTCGCTATAATTTCAGACGTCCACGTAACGTCTACGCATGCCACGTGGGGTATTCCAAAATTAATTAATCACGACAAATAAAATTGCTTTTTCAATAGTAGAATTCATGGTATAAATAATATCAAATAGAGTGATAATACTCGTACACTTAACTTTTTTTTATCGTACATGCAAATGACACATCATAAATTATAATTTTATTATAACATTATATTTTTATTATGTTAATATGAATTTTTATATTGAACTCCTAATTAATTAATTAGACACTATTTAGTCAAATTCTCCCTATTTTTTTAATTGTAGTTCTTGTGTCTTTTTTTTAACTATTTTCAATTATAAACACAATACATTTATATTATATTAAAAAGAATTAAAGTTATTGATAAGTACAAAAAAGTAGTAAATTTTCATATGGAATTTTGGCACTTCTGTTTTGAATTGGGTATATTTGTATCAATTTTCCCCAATCTAAGAAAGATGAAATGTAATCACATGTTTCTGAGTTGTTGATCAAAAGGAAATCATTTGATCTTATTTTGTATATATTTTACATAAATTAAGAGAGAAGAGTAAATCCTGCAACATTTCGCCCAAGCTAGAATGATCTTGCTTAAGCTAGACTCATCCAGGATTTAAAAGTCATTTTTGCTTAAGCGAGAATAATTTAGCATAAACGACAATTCGGGCAGTATATATATTCATAAGTTGGAAAAAAAAATGAGACAGAGGAGCTGCGGAGAAAAGAAAACATAAAGCTACCCAAAGAGGTTTTCGTCCACTTTAGTTGTAGATCTCCTTCTTCATCTCTTAGAATGTCAAAGGCTACCATGAGTGGCTGATCTCTTCTCCTGGGATTGAATGTAATCGATTCGAACTCAAATGTAATCTGATGATATCTATATATAGCATTTCTGTTTTTATTCAACATTGATATTTTTGTTCTGCTCTTAATGTTTGATTCTATTTGATCAATAGTTTCATGAATGTGGGTTTTAGATAGACTTGATTGGAAAGTATTTCTAAAAACCTGATCTGAGCAAGAAAACTTGATATCCTGTGATGCTAGGGATAGATTTCAATTTATCAATTGCTTATAACAGTTGAATATAATGTTGGACAATTTATTGGATATGTGAGGAATCAATATTTAAGGAACTGATCTTATGAATTTTATACGCGAGGAATCAGTATAAATGACTTTTGTGTGTTGCATCAATGTTGGTAATTTCAGTTGCTATATGTTTATATTCATCCAGATTGCAGATGAGGGAGATAGATGAAATCAATCCCAACTTCTCATATTAAACTTTCCTTAACTTATCTGTTGTTACTATTTTACTATTAAGCAACTTAGTATAAATTACAAAAATCCATTATGAATCAGACTGAATACCTTTGTACATATGCTGGTTGAGATAAACTTATCTGTTTAATTGAAGCTATTCTTCGTGGGATCGATACTCTTACTTAAAAAATCATTATACTATAGTTGACTATGGGTACGCTTGCCAAAAGTTCAACAGCCACAAAATAGATATATTTATTCCTAGTTTTGAGCATTTGAAAGAGTCAAATGCATCTTATTCTTTGATTTCCTTGTGCTAAATGGGAAGGACTAACAATTCTTCCTTTTCTTTTAAATGATACATTTATCAAGGTTGTGACACCGATTATTTGAATTAATTTTCCAAGCAAAACATATCGAAATAATGTAAAAAATGGTAGGTTTTTAGTCTCATTTATGAACCGAAGTATAAAATTTAGTATTTTACTTGATTTCCTAAAAACCGAAGCATTAAATCATTAATATAAATATATAAAAAAAAGATGTGGATTTCACTTCGGTTTAACTTATAATGAAGTCAAATATCTTTTAGACTTCGATTATAACTTGAACTAAAGTCGAATATTCTTTATGCTTCGATTTTGGTCATAACCAAAGTATAATGTGGTGTTTATTTTAATATTATTTTGTTATCATATATATATATATATATATATATATATATATATATATATATATATATTAAATCTGCACAAAATACTCAAAAGCATAACAAAAACAAAACAACATAAATAAGTCAAAATTTAGATATAAGTAAATGTGTTAAATGCTATTGTTACGTTTGTGCTAGATCCTTAAGAACATGTTATATTTATAACAAGTAAATGTGTTAAATCCTATTGTATATTTGTATTATATATTTTTTCACAAGCTTTCAATGAACTTATTAGAAATTGATGTATGACTCTTGAATTTTTGCATAAAAGACATTAATTTCAACTAGTATGTAAAAGGACAAAGTTACAAAGTATTTGATTCAATGCAATTAATATTATCGTTATCCAACTAATTGTAATATCACCAAGAACAAGGGTTGTCATTTATGCATTACATATTAACCACACGCATATAAGTTGTTTTGTTTATTACATTACAATATATTAACACAATATAAATAATTGAGGAAGAAAATGAATCAAACAATTATAAATATATAAACCAAAATACCAAACCTTAAGGGACAACAATGTAAGCTTTTTTGTCTTAGCAGTTGATTTTTCTAACAACATGTTATGTCTTACAATTAGACTATGAAAAAGAAAATATTTTAGGATACACTTATATAATAAAGAAAGTTCATAATATTGAGATTCTTACCAATCTACTATTTGTCTAAGATGGTTGGGGAGACACTTACGCAAGGAAGAAAACCACATAACAATATTGTTTGCCAGGGAAACACAAGTAGTTCCTAATGACGTCTGAATTTAAAATAGCTTCATTGTTATGCCTTAAAATGATAAATTATATTTACAAGTCAATTTATGTAGCATTATAAAGGATAAATATATGTGCTTTCCCCATGCAAAATAGTTGATTATGTACATTTAGATGTTATCAAATTTATTGCCTTTGTGAGTGGGTTGGGAGTCCATAAATCCATATACATCATTCAACCTCGTATTGTTACTGACACCAAACATATATCCGACTACAAAACATTTATTTGATACAAGTAACTAGAGAAATTAATTTAATATAAAGAATGGTTTAAAGGCTTACATCATCCATAACTGAATAAAGGTAATATTAATTTCTTTTTTCTCCAACACAAACTTTAAGACATCTTGCTTATACAAGTATAATGGAGTGTCAGTGTCTTTCCCAAAATAAACCAAAATCCCATGGAATTGGTATCAGCTCATCAGCTATTATTTCAGCAAGCTGGTATAATGCACCAAGAGGCTCATCCACAAAGAAACAGAAGTGATGACATGATGTTAGCTTCGAGCTTATGTTATCTCTCAATCTCAAAATTCTATAACTTGTTTTATTGATCAAGGAGTTTACTATATTGATATTTTGTATTTTGTGTCTAACAATCATGAACAAACATATCTAGTTGACCTAATAGGACCATGCAAGTTCAATTTGATATTGTTGCCAAACAAGTTATAAATCTTTAGGGACTAAACTTTATAAGTTTTGCGTATTTACTATTGTTACATATTTGTAATCTTGTTCTATATATGGTTTCTTATTATTTTGAAAGACACTTTCTATAATTGTGTGTTTAAAGTGTCACTTTTAAGTTTATGTATTCATCAAAGATAAACTCTAAGTTGTCCAACACTAAAAACAAATTTATCTATATAAAATATTATTGAACACTTAAATTATTAACAACTTTAAATAAAGAATAATTTAATATGGAATGATTATTTTAGGCGGTATAATCTTTTATATTCCCAATAAATAAACTAAACAAGTAGAAATATTTGTAAATGAATAGTTAAATATTAATTTTTTATTATAAATTCAAGACCTTAGTTATTAAATAACAAAGAACATTATTCAATTTTAAAATTCACTATAATATATGTTTCGGGCATGGGTCGAGTCACCTCCAACACCTGCACAATTTCTTCTAAGATCTCGTCCTTTAATTACTTGTTTTGTCTGTCTTTGTTTCACCCTTCAGAGATGTATTTGTCAAAGGTTCTCTGATGCTTAAGTAAATAAATTGTCTGTACGAGAGTCCAGAATAACAGTATTAATAGTTTTTTACATGGACTTGAGATTAGTGAAACTTTAATCATGGTCCAATCTAAGCCTAATACCCCTAATTACCATTTACCTTAATCCTCGTAACTAAACCTGTTTTTTTACTATGGTCGGACGTCTCTACCCCTAATTCATTGATCTTGCCTGCTGGTTCTATTGCGTTCAATAACTGGAGTTACTTCCTTCTTTAGGGAACCGTCCTGCCAGCTTGGTGTGAGGAAACTAAATGGCTATCTAAGCCATACGGTACAATATATATATATATATATATATATATATATATATATATATATATATATATATATATATATATATATATATATATATATGGTTTGTTAATTTACGTAAAGAGATTTTTTAGTTGGTATATTTTAACAAAGTATACCAAGTTTTATCCATATAATCCCCCTTTTATCATTACTATGACTAATCATTGCGACCATTTTTATCATCTACAACTTCTTTCCCTATATGATTTTACGATGGCGACGCTGGAAAAGAGTGGAGCTTTCTTCGCTTTCTTTATCTGGATAATGATTTGGTTTTGGAATTATTTAATTTCTTCGTAAATACTTTTGATAAGAAAATTAAGAGTTGTTTTTTTAATAAATTAAAACTAGCTTATAAACAATTAATTTTACAAAATTTAAATAAAAATGTTTTTACAAATCAACTTAAAAATATATTTATTTTATTGTATGGAAAAATTATTATTTTATCTTGTTCTAAAAGTATTTCTAGAGAAGTTTATCCAAGTATTTTTTTTATGAGTAATACATATCTTAATTTCGTTGACAGTGATTAATTAGTGGCATGCGATTACATCAAATTTAGTCTAATTCTCTATACATTAAGGTGATAATCGAGTAAATAGGAAATCATTAGCGAAATAAATGTCAATGACAAGCTTTAATTTCACCAATAACGATAAAATATTTTTAATTTTGGAAGACTTAAAAGATACTAAAAATTTTAGAAGAACTAATATTCTTAATTTTATAAAGAAGGAAGACATATTATATCCTAAAAAATATATCATCGCCTAAAATTTATTCTCAAAATACATGTTTCAATGTTTCTTATTTTTTAAATAAAATAACAACAATATTTTTTCCGGAATGTCAACTGTAGTTACATAATGAAATATAAGAAAAAAAATTATTTTTATAAGGAGAAAAGAAAATTAAATTAAAATTGAATACAAGTTTATGAACTTTTGAAATCGAAAACTCTTAATAGTTGAAGATCTCATTTTACAGTGCGATAACCTAATCTATAAAATTGTAATGGAATAAAATGGAGGGGTTGGTCAGAAGAACATTGACTTCGTTTTTTATGCAATGTACATTTTATAGGTTACAATAACGTGGTTGTTGACATTAATGTTTCTGAAAATAAAGGTCATGTTACCCACACTTAACTAACCCAAAATTGTTCTTTTGTATTAAATTTTGGTCCATCGAGATGCAGTTATTTTTGTTGTATTCACCTAAATAGAATTTTATATTATTTTCAGATTAAAGTATTATATTTAGTAAATAATAATTTATATAAAATAAATAATTTCTTTTTTAGATTCGTTGTATCTAAGCCAACTATTTATAAAAAAATTCAATTTAAATACAGTGAATCAAATTATAGATGTTAAAAGATATACAATGATGCAAATTGAATATATTAAAATGATTTTTATGGGTATTTCTTAAGAGTTAGAACTTTAAATGTGATATTTCATTTTAATAGTGTAAAATTATTATATAAAATATTATAAAGATGATAAGTAACAAGAAAATATAGAAATTTTTAAAAGAAAATATTTATATTTATTTAATGAAAATTTAACTACGTAGTTGTTTCACCCCATTCATGGGAAAGACATCTTTAAATTCATACCATTTAAGGTGATCATTGTAAAAGAAAAAACAAGCACAGACAAACAATAACGCAAGAAGGATAAGTTAATATTATAAAAGAAAATCATTCATGCAATTATAAAACATCATACAATATAAATCATTTTCAAATCAAATCAAAATGTAACATACATATGATTTCTAGACTTGACCAATTCTGATATATATTGATGTTAAACTGTAGGAAGTTTTTGCACTTGTAGTGGTGGAACAGCTGACACCTCTCAAGATACCACATAAGGCTAATTCGTCTACCATTTATGGACAAAGAACACCATACCATATTAGGACTTTCTGCTACTCCTCACCACATAATTTCATTCTCTATCATAGATGGAACGATTATTGGAGTGTCAAGATAACTTCCAAGGCTGAGTCTCTACATCAATACCTCACTTTACTTGAAACCACCACAAAAAAATTCACCCTAGAAATTCTTGTCCAATCACACCTTAATTTCATACTTAAACATCATGTATATAGCATCATACAATTCAATAATTACTTTTAAGCAAACTTCAGTCCATAATATAGTTCATAATTACAAGAAATAAAAAAGAAAGAAAGCTTTCAATCAAATTCTAAACAAGTCACTCAATGCATGCCTCACCCAGCAAAATCAACCCCCTCACTCAACGAGCCACCACTCGCTCTATGAATAAAAAAATAGAGAGTTATTGTCGGCCAATGAGAACTTTCGCTCAGCCATTGCCACATCCAAATTTTTCCCCAGGCTAACTCGCCCAGCCCCATGGCTCACTTTGTTAATGTAGAACCAAAGAGAGTTGCTCGTTCGACGAGCCTAGACTCGCTTAACGAGTCTGCGAGATTCTGTAGAACCTACACTCCTCAAACCTCACATGTTCTAACTCCTATACCTCCACATACACCTGCAACTCTCTTTTGTTATTCCAAACTTTACAGTGAACTAATCACAGTGTTTCTAACTCAACCTAAATGTTATAAGCCTTACTTTCTCACAAGTTTCTAACTCAAACAACTAAACATCATTCTATAATCTTAAAAGTTCATTCCTACTCATTCCTAATAAAAATTTAGGGAACTTAATCTCTAAACAAGTCACAAATAGTCCATCAAAAAACTTTAAACCTCCAGATTCTCCATTGCACCCTTATCTCAAAATCCCACTTATCAAACTCCCATTTAGCACTAAATTTATCCAACAAGTATTACTGATTCATACTCAAGTTACCATCATCTTTTTGGTTATCTAAGGACTTATAAAAGTTTTAAATAACCCTAAACCAAATAAAAAACATCAATTATCACTCCAAAGTCGCTCCTCTATAATTTCACCTATTAAAACCTCAATTTAGACTAAAAACTAGTCCAACAACACTCTCCATTTCCTACTTTCAACTCTACATCATATTTTCACCTATAGAACTTGAAAACAACGGTATCCAAAGTTCTCACCATTGTCAAATCACAAATATACATATAAATATTCACAAATAGGCAATTATGCACTCGTCAATATACAACTTCATGCAATAAGTATTTCATTTAATATCATATTCAACCAAACATAAATTCCACTACCTATTAAACACAATTTCAAGTTTCTCATACAAATTAAATAGAATATTAGCTTCCTTACCTAACAGATGACCAAACTACTCTAGGAAGCTTAAAGCCCTAAACACACAAGAAGTCTTATATGCTCCTAGGAACCATAAGAGTACGATTAAGGTACATTGTTAGAATCACTGATAAGTAGGGATTGATATAGAAGACTCAAACTCAACATGAAAAACAAGGAAGGCTATCATGCAACGAAAAAATAAAACTAACCAAAGAAAGGAGCAGAAATCCAACTTACTCTATTGAAGAAACCAATCGGTTAGACTTGAAGATATCACTGCTTGATCACTCAAGCAGTCTCTGATCTTCAAATAGATGAACAAGGAATGAGAACCCTTAGAGAGAAGTCAAAGAACACTAAAAAAGTTGTTTCCAAAGAGAATATATGTTTTAAAATAATAAAACTCGTTTATAATAAAACTAATTATATTAAAACCTTTTTGTAAGAAAAGAAAGACCTTATTGCTCAAGCCAAGAAAGGGGATGAATTGGATTAACCTATTTTAATAATCTATTCAAAATCTTTATGAGTTCTTGGCTTCTTGAAATCAATAAAAAATAGTAATGAATCAACAAGTAGAGAAAGATCAAGCACACAAACAATCTATATTGGTTCGACTATCATAAGCCTACATCTAGTCATCCTTCAACAACCTTAGTTGAAGGGAATCCACTATAGAGACATTATTTTCAATGCACTCCTCTCACCACTCAAAATCAAAATAGTAACACAAAAGATGAACACACACGATCTCTTACAAATACCAAGGGCAATCACAACTCTTAAACCTGGCTAACCCCACACAAGTACACAATACAAATTGTTTGAAAAAAAAAACCTGATTGAAAACACTCTTCAAAGTGCAGAATTAATCAGAACCAATGAAGTCCAATTGCCTTGAATGAATCCTTGTTGATTGATCACCAAGAAAGCTTTGATTCCTCTAAGAACGTATCTATGAGAGCACTTGTACATAAACTCAGAAGATTTTTCAGGATTTGAAAATGTTAATGTTATGGAAACAGGTTTCAAGACACATATATATAGGATTTTCAAATCCTGTCGCAATATAATTAATTATGTTATTTATATAATCTGTTATGCTTTGCTCTCTGTTTTAACAGATTATCCTATGTGTGTAATTGATTATTTAAACACTTAAGCCTATTATTGATTCATTTAATAGTCTTAATAGTTTAGGCTATTTATGTAATGGATTAGACTATGCTATTTGTTTTAGTCGATTAGCAAACTTATGTAATCGTTTATTTCCACACTTAGCCATATTAGTCATCCATTTGCCATCCTTAATAGATTATCTAACTTATGTAATAAACTTAATTAGTTATATACCTTGTATAATCAATTATAACATAACAGTCTTCCCTTGTTAGCATTTTAAATGATATGGCTAAATCTAACAGATTATATAACAAAATTAATCAATTATTTGAACCTGAAATGAGATTATCAATTTTTTTTAAGCTTGATTCATTCAACATTAATGGATTACATATCTAGCACAGACATGATAAAGATAAAACATTTGTTATGTCACTGGTTGTGCAAGAAAACATTATCCGTTCATCATAAAAAACAAAGATATAAAGAGATAAAGTTCCCCCCTATCAACACTTTTAATATTAAAATAATTGAGTCTTCTTATTTTTAAATTACTACCACTTCTAAAACACCATTTTTCTAGGTTTTTACATCTCCTCAACAACAAAAATTTTCGCTCTCGAAAATTCATTCACCGGGTAGAAAGAAAAGATGTTCTCCTTATTCTCTCTTATCACAAACACTTAAACTTAACAAGATAATACCCCCTAAGACTACAACTAACTGAAACCTTGCCTCTACACTAAATGCTCTAGTCTTCAATTGTGTAGATTGGTCTAGTCCTATTTTGAAAACAACTTTTCAACCTCCAAACCTCAGCTTTAAGGATCTGTTTTACGCCTGACCAACCAATTTGCATATGCCAAACTTAACTCACTTTCTATTAGTCTTCCACTACCTTTTGTAAACTCCTCTTATAACTTTAGCTAGCCTTTGACATCAATTTAACATCTGACGGATATCAATTCACCTTCACTTCTTCCTTCTTTAAAACACCACACAACTGACTTGATCACATATGACTTCTAATCTACTACCAATTGTTAACGCTCTTGATCACCCTTAATCACAACTACTATGAAAACTTCACATTTCCTTACTGATCTTCACCCTTGAGTAATATAGTCATCAACTATGTTATCCTACTACCAACGTAGAACTCCCATATGTTGTAGCGACAAAACCAAATTGAATACTTCATCTTCACTTCTATACTCACCATCTTGAACCATCTACGTTTCTTAACCCATTAGCCTGTAACGACTATTAGATATGCATCTTTCTCAACCTGAAATCACTAATTTGGTTAGTACCTAGCCATCTTACGACACATCTCAAACTAGGATTGTTTAAACTTCCCTTTAACCATTTTGGGAAACTCACTAGTTATAGTATTATAACTATACTAATGAAATCTCCTTACAAATTCACTTTAGACCCCGATCATCATAAGCTTCCATTAACTCTTACTCAATCCTTACCAAACAAAAACTTGAATCTTTTTTCAGTTCCAACCATATGCTAACCCTTTCTCACCTCAAGCTTGACACTACAACTTGAAACCATAGCACATTTCATCTCTTTCAACTACTGACCCACTTTCTCTATTCAACGTCCATTAATAATCTCTCACTTCAGGGTTGAAACCATAGGCTCACTTTATCTTCTTTGTCTCTTACATATTTCCTCTATACAAAACCTCACATCTAGCTTTTGAAGACCACCCACTTTCTCTTAACTCACTGTTAGAAAACAACATTTCTACTAGTTTAAAGAAGATCATAACTCACAAACCACCAACACATGAATAAGAAAACTCTTCTTGTGTATCCCTCACTGTTAATAAACATGTCCACCATCATCCACTACGCTACTTTGGTCCCCATACTCTCATGCTCATCTTTTTACTGAAAAGAATTATTCCTTCATGTCAGCTATAATTAGAAAATAATACTCCTTACAAAACCTTCTTCAAAACTTCTATGATCTTGCAAAACCTTGAGAACTCATATTTTCCCTCGATAACCTTGTCATTCAATTTCCTCGGCATTGTCTCCATTCCTTGGAAAACATAGGTCCCAAAATTCACTCCTGATTAAGCCAAGACTTACACCAGAACTATTCAATCTACTTTCTATTTCTCTTCCCAAGATTTATCAAGCTTTTAGCTATATTGATGATTATACTAAGTGCAAACCACTATTGTTCTAACAACTCCTCCACCCGCCTCTTTTACTCCACACACTCATCAAGAATTATCCAAATTAAGAACTATTGACATTAGTTCCGCTTCAGACGCTAATGCAATAGTGAATCCCATCACTCCTAGATGGTAATTCCAGTGCATGCTTCAAAACATGCCATTAAACCCTTCCACAAAAAATATATTATTGTCTTCTTTTCTTCACTGATCTAGATAAAATTCTCTGATTCTCACTACACTTTGTCTTCACCCTTTAGCTTAAACCACACTTGATGTATAACTACCAACTCACATTCTTAAAACACAAAACATTTCTTGAAGACCATAAACCACCAGGAAAAGATTAGAAAACAACCAAGCCACCTTTGTGATCACACCCCAAACTTACAAAAGAAACAATGTAATCTCTTATTCTCTTGCATTTGTCAGACGATTTTTTATTCACATATTATAAATAGATTAATTAAGATAAATAAAAAAAATAATGGATTTAATAATAAGTTTTTAAAAGAGAGGAAAGTACAATAATATTTAAAGTCATGAGATAATAATCTATATGTTTATACATTTTTAAAAAAAAAAACAAATATTTGGTAAATAAAGAAATAAATCACATAATAAAATAAATTGATGTGTTTAAATTAATAATATAAATCTCTTATTCAAGTGAGAGTAAGAAGAGGAATATATATTTCATATTTAATTGACAAATATAAAGAGAATACTAACAATAACATAGAGAAAATATTAGTACAAAATGAACTATTAGCAAACATGATGAGAAAAATATAATAAAAATAAAAATACAACTTATAATACTAAAACTAATATGTTTATTTTTTTTTATTAAGTAGAAATAATATAACTTTTAAATAACATGATATAAATTGTTACATTATTATAAAACTTATCAAACATAAATATTGAATGTTATCAATAAAAATAAAAATACTAACTTTTTTTTCTCTTTTTATTAAATGAATAAAATTTAAAATTTATTAAATTAATGTGTTTATTAACCTTATATTATATATATATATATATATATATATATATATATATATATATATATATATATATATATATATATATATATATATGTATGTATTTATATTTGTTTATTTATTATAATTGATATAATGTATTATATTTAAAGTAAGAAGATAATATAAAAATTTATTTGATCTAATATAATAAATTAATTTAATAAATTATTATAGTGGAGTTTATTTTTTTTTATTTGCATCAATTTAAGTGTTACATTATAATTCCGCAAAAGAATATAACTATATTAATTATTTTAATTTTTATAAGTGATATAATAATTATTAAAAATAAAATCTGCTTATTTACATTATAAGAAGTATTCAAAAATTATATTTTAGTTTTGTATTTGAGTTTTATTTTAAAAAAAATTCAAAATAACAGTTATTTTTAAAAATTTAGTTAATAACATAAAATAAAAATATTAATTGTTTAAAATAAAGAGAGGAATCCTTTATACATACAAATATATTAAATATTATTTTTATTATATCAACAAGATTAGTAGTAAATATAAATTTATTATTTATTATTGTTGAAAATCCACTCTGCCAACCTAAATTCCTGATTTAAGGAATCCTCAATTTGTACACTTCTCTCGCAGTGTCACACTATACCTCTATCTTCACTCTATCTATATTTAAATTAAGAGACAAAATTACATTTTTATAATTTTATAGTATATTATTAATATTTTAAAATATACTTATATGTTATTAATAAGTATGTGTGGGTTAGTGATTTATTCGTAGGTAGTAGTTGAAACAAAATAATCATTACTTTTATGTGTGCGAAAAAGTGATTTGTTTGTGGAGAAGTTGAAATATTGAATATTTGTTTGTAAATAAAAGATTAACCAAAACTATTTATTCGAAATAGTTTAGTAAGTTTATTCACATGAAAAAAAAATTGGTTAAACTCATTCAAAGTTCTTAATTTTGTGGAGTTATTTCAATTATATTCTTGTCTTTTAAGTTTTTCCATTTAGGTCCTTAATATTGAAAAATTAAATCAATTGGATTTCTACCGTTAAATCAATTTAACAGAGTTAAGTTTTTCTTACATGTGAGGGTGACATGGATAATTTTAGAGACGTGACATGCATAAATCTTATACCTGGATTTTTTATTTCTACGTGACATTTTCTTAAACAATAAATTTAAAAATTAGAATTTAAAAACATTTTAACATTTTGATTAAATTTTTTTTAAAAAAAAGTCATCTTCTACATCACCCAAAAATCAAAGAACTCAGAACCATCGTCATCTTCCTCATGCACCATCAACCTACACCATCAACCAGCAATCAAGTAATCACAAAATCAAATTCATCATTGTCTATTTCTTCACTATTAAACAATTTGAAACCTAGAAAGAGAAAATAGAATGACAAATCTGAAAACTCCCAAATTAATCAAGAACCCTAAATCGTGCTGGATACAAAATGCGAGATCTACGAAATGCCACCATCTCTAATAGTAAGAAACCCCAAATCCACTTCATCAGACGACTGCAAATATTACATATTTTCATGGAGGTTGTAATTCAGAATCATGTTAATTTGCAATGGTTGGAATCCACCTTCAATTACATATTTTCTTCTCTGACTAGTGAATGCTCTAAGCTCAGTGAGTACATTTGTATCCCCACCAATATTCACCTACATCTCTTGTCTCGAACTAGAGAAAGAAAAGGAGCAAAAAAAGAAAGAATGGAAAGGGCCTCCACTACTAAAAATTTCTATAATTTTTCATCTCTACAAACCTGGATAATAGATGGGAAAAGAAATTGACTACGATGACGGAACAAAAAATTTCCAGATTCTTCCATCAAGTGATATCACCATTACAGTCACATAATCACGATACTTCCTCTTATCTCCCTTGAGGTATATCTAGCAACTCATGGAAATCCATTCTACAACCATTGGTTTAAAATCACCACTCTAAATCTATAACCTGGGGTGAGACGCTTGATCTTTATTTTACTGGTTGTGGACCCAGAGAAGAGGTATTCCATTCCTGACATCATGAAGTATCCTTGGTTCCAAGTTGGGTTCATGCGCCCCATTGCATTTTCCATGAGGATAACATCGACTTCAATGGGGACGATGTCGGTGGTAGTGGAGGTGTTCGAGGTGGGCAGCGGCGGTGGAGTTTTCCAAACCTAATTTTTAAGATGTGCCACATATAATGTCATGTTTGAAAAAATATTCACTGTCAACGTCACACGTTATCAAAATTTTAACTCCGTTATATCAATTTAACGGCAAAGATACAATTGATTCAATTTTTTAATATTAAGGATCTAATTGGCAAAACTTAAAAAACAAGGATGTAACTGGGATAACCCCACGAAAATAGAGACCTCCGAATAGGTTTAACCAAAAAATTTATATCTTAAATATAATTTTAAAAAACTTATATACGAAATATCATAAGTGTTTTTATTCATTATTATAGATCATTATATATTATAACTTGAAAACATATCAATAGTTGTGCGAATCAATGTAATAAATAAGATTGTTAAAATTTAGTTAATAATTTTATTTTAATTTTGAATATAATATGTTAAATATTTTTAAAAAAATTACTGTTTATACTAATTTGACGTGACTTAGTCTCCTATGAAGAATTGTTGTAGTACTTATCAAATTGAAATAAAAGATGATGATACATCTAACATATATTTTTTTATGGGTTAAATATGTTTTTAATCCTCAATTATAAAGTGATTTTAGATTTCGTCTCTCTTTCAAATTACAGTACACTTTAATCATTGTCATTTAAGAAACTATAATTTTTAGTCCTTCAAAAATAAGGGCCGTTAAATTTATTTTGGCTGAGCTCGCTAATATATGCCTAGTGTTTAATGAAATGTTTCATTCTAACGTCTACGTGTCTCGTCTCTACTTGTCCAACCATTTTTAACAGGCCCCTCTCTTTCTTTTATTGCGTCCGTGTCACATATGTTTACCATGTTTCTTCCCCTCTTTTCGCTTCCTCTCTACTGCATCCACTTTCAATTTTATACTCACTATTCTCACAAAATCATAGCTAAGTACTTTTTTTTAATATTTTTATTTGTCCACTAAATGTAATCATCAAGATTTATTAGTCACAGCTAGGGTTGGCAAAAAAACCTGTACCCACGGATATCCGCGGGAAAAATCTGCTTCGGGTATTTAGTACCTGCGAGAAGAGGTATCCGAGGGTAGCGGGTATTTTAATACCCGATTGTTAATGGGCCGAGTTCGGGTATTACACTATCCATACCCCCACGGGTACCTGTTACCCGTTTGAAAAATAAAATTACAACTCCATGAAAACAGAAATATAGGAAAAAAGACCTTAGTTGAGGCCCAAATAAAGATAAGGGTTCGCTTATGAAGTTCAAGGTGCATCCAGAAATGATGAGCCTAAGCCCAGTAAAGAATTTGGTGTACATGTGAAACCACATTAGGGTTTCTTCTGCATTCTCTTCTCCAACGTGCCTCACTAAAGGAGCAACCCTAGGTTTCCTCATCGGACATTCTCCATCACCGATAGCCACTACCGTTGACATTGGTGACCATCGCGACGTCATTGACCTCCACGTCGCTCGAACCCCTCTATCATCCTTCATTGACGCTCTTGGTCCCATCCATGGCGGCATGTTCTTCCTCCTTCACGCTTGAACGTCTTCCTTCCATCTTTAGATTGGTCGCTCACATTCTTCCACCAAAGGTCGCCAAACGCGACTCTTTTCACCAATCAAAATAAAATCACTAGCGGTGGTGATTGACGCAGGAGGAGGAGATCAGACCTTGTGACTCTAATTGCTGGGTTGCGAGGCGGTGACAGTGTGGTTATAGGTGAAAGAGGAGGTCGTCATCTCCATATCTGCTTAAGTGAAGATGGTTCTGGCTTTGTTATATTTTTTTACAGATCTGGTGGAATTTGGTGTTACTAGCGATGTTAAGGGTTTGCTGGAGGAAGCTGCCATGGAGAACTTCTCTGGTTCTAGAAAGAAAAGAAATTTAGGGTTCGTTGCTTCTAAAAACCTAAAAATTTAGAGTTTGCTGTTTCTCAAGTTTGGGCATCCAATTCTGTTTTTGAAAATTATATGTTTTTTTTTTTAATTTAATTTTGATCTTTTTAGAAAAGTCATAAAATATTTTTTTTAAAATATTTAAGAGTTGAAAACGGGTATCCGCGGGTTTTTTTATACGGGTATCCAGCGGGTAGCGGGACGGGTAACAGGTACGTTTTATACATACGGGTCGGGTTCGGGTATCACACTATCTGTGCCCGACCCGACCCGTTGCCATCTTTAGTCACAACCATGGGAGGTCTCTAGGTAACTTCCATTCTATAAGCATCAGTCTTGATAAACTCACTAAGAATTTGCGCCTCGATGTACTTAGGATGGCCAAAAGTCCATAATCTCATCAAGTAGTTCATACTACTAGCGAGACAAAAAATCGAAAAGCACACAATTCAACCAATTCATTTCAAAATCCACAAAACAAGTAATTAAAACACAAATTCATTGGCATGTTACCACGACTACGAAGTTGTCCCTAAGCGATTCCTCTTCTAATTCTTCGAAGTAATGCTTAAACACCTGTCGCAAAAACAAGGATCAATGATTATTCGCACAAACTAAATCAAGAAACTCTGGATTGCGAAAGGATTTAATAAGAAGGAAGCGTTCGATGCAGGAAGAACAAGAGGTTGGCGGCATTGCAGTTCTATCTGGTGGCTATCATGATGTAGACGTTGTTGTCTGGCTGGCGACATTGCAGTGCTATGTTGACGTCGTTGTCGACCACGACTGGATCTTGAGACTACGGATCAACCTTCGATAAAAAAGGAGAGTAGCTTGAGAATTTGTGTTGCTAGAGTAAGTGGAAGACAAAAGAGATGTAAAGCGAAAGGAGCTTGTTTCTCGATGAGCTTGGTGAATAAGTGTTCTGCGTCGACGACAGAGACATCACCTTGGTAGTCGTGCTAGATGAGGACACGACCTTTGATGTCGAGTAGGAACAGAGCCGAGATGCCCCTGCCATTGCTTGCTGCTGCAGTGATCAGATCCTAGATTCCTTTCAGATCAGCGCCACCATCAACAAAAGAAGGAGAAGAATGGGGAAGAATGAAGAGAGGGAAAGAACCCTGAGTGTGAAGACGAAGGAAGCAAGCAAGGATAGTTTCAGAAAAAAAGAAAAAAAATAGTGACGTGACACACTGTTAACCAGTTCAACCAAAATTTAACGGCGGTTACTTTTGAAGGACTAAAAATTATGGTTTCCTAAAAGACAAGGATCAAAGTGTGCCATAGTTTGAAAGAGAGACAAAATCTAAAATCGCTTGATAGTTGAGGGACTAAAAATATATTTAACACTTTATTTTATATTGTTTATATTTTTTTTTCTAAAAACTTAATTTTTAATATATTTTATATTTTTGAATAATATTAAAAATATTTTATAAGTTAGAATATAATATCTAACTTTTTAATTTCTAGGAACTTTTTGGATTACTTAGTTCAGATTTTTTTTTCCGACAAAACTGCATAGAGACATGGGAAAAAATATCATGGAGGTGCAGAAAGAAAATAAAAACATAGAGTGTGGACTTTCTACCAGGCCCTGATAATGTCTATAGATAATTCAATGGGCTAGGCCCGCTATGTAACTTCTTGTTTAACAATGTTTTTGTTTTTGGCATATGAAAGTAGTTTTAATGTCATCAAATTTAATATACCCACTTTGGAAATTTGATTCTCAATTAAACAAAACAAGTGACTACACAATAATAGAAAGTTACCATTTAAGAACTTGTCTAAGTAGGATCGAGAATCACATTTTTACAATTTGATATTGTTTGCTGTCTTAATTTTATTTTCTCTTTTTTTTAACTGAGTCAACTTCTCTCCAAATTTATCCAAGTCCTTGCCGAAGCAGATACTGCTAAAAGCATTCCGATACTGAAGTTAGCTTTTAAGATTACCGATCTGTTGTTATAGTTAAATGTTAAATGTTCAATAAATGTACTCACCTATCTTTATACCTTACTTTTGTATTTATATAATTTTATGTGGGCATTTGATTTGGATAGGCCCAATCACGATCCAATATTGTCTAACTATGGTTTTACCTTATTAATCAATAATGTTAGTTTTTTCGATCGGTCATGATCGTTGTAATTGACTGTTCGATTGATCCAGTGACAATTTGTTCCTGAAATTAATTTATTATGTGGTTGGCCAACTGATAGACCAATCAATCTATACAATTCAGAACTCATACATAAATTGGTCTAATAATTAAAAGGTTAAACAATCACCTTTTTATATTTTTATTTATACTTAATTTTGTTTCAATTGAAATATTTTATCAAACTTATTTAAAGAAAATTCCTTAAAGCTAGATATAAAAGATAAAAGAGAATTATTGGGAAGAAGGTACCCATTAATGAAAGTTATTTTGAAAAGGACGTATTAAATAAATGAAAACTATTTGAATTTGACTTTTATGTATTGTTAATACACAGATTTCTTTTCTACTCATATTGAGATTTAATAAACTTGAAATACTTTGTATATTTATTTTTGGATTAATAATTGATTTCGTTCAATAATTTATTCATTTATTTAGTGTCAGTCCACAAATATTACAAATTAATTTGGTTTTATTTTTTAAAATTGACTTAATGTGTTTGTTTTTTTCAAGACCATTTAAATGAGTAGTGACATATAAATGTTATCATTGTTTCTCAATGGATATTACTGTATTAAAATAATGAATATTTAATATTACAATTAAGGAGCCAATCTCTCCTGTTACTCTGACACACAATAGAAGATTTATAGTTTTATTTAAGATGCCTATTAATAGAAGATTGGTCATTCATAACCAATTACTGACTTAATAAAAAATAATACTTATGTTCTTTATCTCAATGGGAGAAAAAAACGAATTACTAAAAATAATTTATGGACTTATTATATATAAAAAATGGCGAATAATTGTAATTATAATTGTCAAAATAGATTTGGCGATAAACTCGACAAACTCACTAATGAGTCTTGCTAGGCAAATCATGTTTGTCTAGACTCATTGAGCATGTAACTCTATCCAAATTGTAGGCTCCGACCCATTTTACAAAATAATTATTATATATTTTAATACTAATATTACTTTTTAAAAACATATACATATATTATAATTGTTGTTTAGACTTGACTTTTTCGTTTGTTAGTTTGTGTTTCGAACGGTTCGAACGGTCCTGATTTAGACTGTCTGGTTGTTTGTGTTGTACGTTCGGCTTTGTTTCTTTGCTGTTTGTTTTCAGTGCTTTAGTTGGTTATATATTGTAACCAACTCCTGTTTTCGTAAGAGACAATATTCACGCAATATTCAAATTTTTCAATCTCTCTGTTTTCTCTTCTGCTTTTCTCTGTTTTTCTGGGTTTCTGGATTTCTTAGTTTCCTCTCTCTTCTGCTTTTCTCTGTTTTTCTGGGTTTCTGGATTTCTTAGTTTCCTCTCTCGAACCCAACAATTGGCGCCCACCGTGGGACTGTGATTCAAGAATCTCAAAGAAGCAATGGCAACCAAGTTCGACGTTGAGAAGTTCAATGGTTCTAATGATTTCGGGCTATGGAAGATCAAGATGGAGGGTATCTTGATACAACAGGGATGCGATGAAGCATTGAAGGGTGAGTCGAACATGAGTGTTGCGATGTCTCAAGAAGAGAAGAAGAAGATGAGAGATAAAGCAAGAAGCACAATCATCTTGTGCCTTGGTGATAAGGTACTGAGGGAGGTTGCAAAGGAGAAGACTGCAGCTGAAATTTGGGCGAAACTGGAGTCTCTGTACATGACGAGATCGCTGGCCCATAGGTTGTGTTTGAAGCAACAACTCTATTCTTTCAAGATGTCAGAATCAAGAACGATAGAGGAGCAGCTTGCAGAATTCAGCAAGATAGTCGATGATCTGGAGAATATTGAAGTGAAGTTGGAGGATGAAGATAAAGCTGTCATCCTGTTGAATGCTCTTCAAAGAACCTTTGAGCATTTCAGGGATGCTTTGCTCTACGGGAAAGATCAAGTGATCACGTTAGAGGAGGTTGTGACGTCAATTCAAACCAAGGAGTTCCAAAAGCTCCAAGATTCGAAGGCAACCGAGGAGGTAGCATTTGGACTGATCTCGGTGAAAGGGAAATGGAAGAAGCAGGCTAGAAAAGAGAAGAAGTTGAAACCGGACGGTGTGAAACAGGTGCGATGTTTCAAGTGCCAGAAGATTGGTCATATTAAAAAGTTCTGTCCGGAGAAAGGAAAGGTCGTTCGGTCACAAGAAATCGCTGATGTGGCAAGGCATCTAAGGGATATGAATCTACTGGAGTTCTGGTGGCTTCGTTTGAAGATTCTCAAAGGAGTTGGGTCATGGATTCTGGCTGCACCTATCACATGTGCCCGGTGAAGGGGTTCTTTGAGAATCTTGATCAAAAAGAGCATGGGAATGTGCTGCTTGGAAATAACAAAGCTTGCCGAGTATAAGGAGTTGGGTCGGTGAGGCTGAAGATGTTTGACAATCGAGAGGTGGTACTGCAGGATGTGAGGTATGTGCCCGAACTAAAGAGAAACTTGATTTCTATTAGTTCGTTTGATCTTGGAGGTTACACCACAAAAGTCGAAGATGGAGTGATGAGAATATGTTATGGAGATTCTGTGGTTGTCAAAGGTAGAAGGAGGAATGACTTGTACATTCTAGAGGGATCGACTGTCATTGGTCATGTCTCGGTGGCAAGTGGGACTGAGAATACCGCTCAGCTCTGGCACTTGAGGATGGGACAAATCAGTGAGAAGAGTCTTGAAGAATTGGAGAAGCAAGGCTTACTTCTGGGAGACAAACTGCAGAAGCTGGATTTCTGTGACCATTGCGTCTTAGGGAAATCACACAGGATACCGTTCGGTAAAGGGAAACACTCAACCAAACGACCCTTTGAATATGTCCATGCTGACTTGTGGGGACCGACAATAACCTTAACTCATGGTGGAGGGGCGTATTTCCTAAGTATAATTGATGATTTTTCAAGGAGAGTGTGGATTTACGTTCTAAAAAATAAGTCTGAAACGTTTCAAAGGTTCAAAGAGTGGCACACATAGATCGAGAACCAATTGGGTTGTAGGCTGAAATGTCTAAGAACAGATAATGGGCTGGAGTTCGTTTCAGAGGAGTTTAATGTGTTTTCCAAAGAGAAAGGGATCAGGAGGTACAGGACTGTGGTTGGAACTCCTTAACAGAATGGTTTGGCCGAAAGGATGAATAGAACAATTCTGGAGAGGATTAGGTGCATGTTGCTTGGATCAGGATTGTCAAAGGCTTTCTAGGGAGAGGCTGCCAATACAGCCGTTTATCTGATTAACAGGAGTCCATCTTCGACTCTCAACTTTAAAACGCCAATGGAGGTATGGAGTGGACGACCGACTGATTACTCACACATGAGAGTGTTTGGTTCTTTAGCGTTTGCTCATGTCAGAGGTGATAAGCTGGATTCCCGAGCAGTGAGATGTGTATTTCTTGGATACGACGAAGGTGTTAAGGGATACAGGTTGTGGAGGTTAGATTCTAAACCTTCAAAATTAATCCTTAGTAGGGATGTCATCTTTGATGAAACAAGGATGGCAATGCATGCTGAAAACTCTGGAAGCGAGAAGAAGACTCTCGTGGAGGTGGAGCATACTACCGAACGAGCTGTTCGGTCGTTGACTGAGGAAGACCGAACGGGTGAAGGGCAAGATGAAAACGTTCGGACGCTAGAGGAGAACCGAACGAGTGAAATTCGAACAGACCTTGGTGATGACACAGATGGTATGTCTGGCGATGAAAGTCACTCAAAAGTTGTTGGTGTTGATTTGAGGAACTATCAGCTTGTTCGTGATAGAGAAAGAAGGATCTCTAAGCCGACCAAACGGTTTGGAGAGGCAGGTCTGATTTGCTACGCCTTGAACGCTGCTGAAGATCTTGACCGATCGGATGAACCGAAAAGTTACAAGGAGGCCCTTGACAGCAGCGATCGACATCTTTGGCAGGGTGCTATGGAGGAAGAGTTGGAGGCTTTGAAGAAGAATAACACCTGGAGACTGGTGGATCTGCCAAAGGGTAAGAAAGTTGTAGGTTCAAAATGGATTTTTAAGAAAAAGGAAGCTATATCGGGCGATGAGAAAGCAAGGTACAAAGCAAGGCTTGTTGCCAAAGGCTTTACTCAGATTGAAGGTGTAGATTATCATGAGATTTTTGCTCCAGTGGTGAAGCATTGTTCGGTCAGAGTCCTGATGGCAATAGTTATCATTGCAATTTGCATCTTGAATAGTTGGATGTGCGAACGGTGTTTCTGCATGGCGACTTGGAGGAAACCATCTATATGAAGCAGCCGGATGGTTTCGCTGTGGATGATAGGGTGTGTCTGTTGCAGAAGTCCCTCTATGGCTTGAAGCAAAGTCCAAGGCAGTGGTACAGGAAATTTGATGATTTTCTGATAAAGCTGAACTTCAAGCGGTGCAATTATGATGATTGTGTATATACTCTGAATCGTGACGGTGCGGTGTTATATCTTCTGCTTTATGGGGATGATATTCTGATTGCCAGCAGTGACAGAAGCATGATCCATGAGATGAAAGCAAAGTTGGGTGATGCTTTCGAAATGAAGGAGCTAGGGGAAGCAAGGCGGATTTTGGGCATAGACATAAAGAGAGATAAACCGGACGAAAACTTATTTTTATCTCAAAAGTGTTATTTGCAGAAGGTAATTTCAAGGTATCGGATGGCTGAATCTAAAACTGCTGGCACACCGATCGGTCAACACTTGAAACTTACCAAGGAACAATGCCCAAAGACCGAGAAGGAAAGGAGGAAGATGGAATCTGTTCCATTTTCAAATGGGATTGNGAGCATTATGTATGGCATGGTCTGCACAAGACCTGACCTCACACATGGTGTAAGTGTTCTCAGTCAGTTTATGATTGATCCTGGACAAATTCACTGGGAAGCATTGAAGTGGATGCTCAGATATATAAGGGGGTCTCTTGATACTGGATTACTCTTCCAGAATAACTTTCAAGGTGGAGGTTATATTGAAGGTTTTGTTGATTCTGATTTTGCCGGGTGCATGGACACTAGGAAATCCCGTTCGGGATATGTGCTTACATTGTTTGATACTGCTGTTAGCTGGAGGTTTACATTGCAGTCAGTCGTTGCTCTGTCAACTACTGAAGCTGAGTACTGTGCGCTTGCTGAAGGAGTTAAGGAGGCACTGTGGTTAAAAGGTTTGGTTCAGGAACTGGGTTTTAATCAAAAGTCTGTCTGTGTTCATTACGACAGCCAGAGCGCCATTCATCTGGCCAATCATCAGATTTATCATTTCAGAACGAAGCATATTGACGTCAAGCTGCATTTTGTCAGGAGCGTAGTGGAATCCGGTGATGTTCAAATCTGCAAAATTGCATCTGAAGACAACCCCGCAGATATGTTGACAAAGCCGCTTGCTAGAGAGAAGTTTCTTAAGTTGCTGTCCAGGATTGGGTTTCTACCGTTCGGTCTCTGATTGTTTGGTCGTTCAGTGTTTTCTATCTTGTAATAAATCAAGTCTAGGTGGAGAATTGTTGTTTATACTTGACTTTTTCGTTTGTTAGTTTGTGTTCCGAACGGTTCGAACGATCCTGATTTAGACCGTCCGGTTGTTTGTGTTGTACGTTCGGCTTTGTTTCTTTGCTGTTTGTTTTCAGTGCTTTAGTTGGTTATATATTGTAACCAACTCCTGTTTTCGTAAGAGACAATATTCACGCAATATTAAGATTTTTCAATCTCTCTGTTTTCTCTTCTGCTTTTCTCTATTTTTCTGGGTTTCTGGATTTCTTAGTTTCCTCTCTCGAACCCAACATAATTTATATTTATTTATATATCAGATTATTATATCTAAAATTAAAATTATTTTATTGATATAACTTTAACTTTAAAAACATATATTTGATTTTTATTCTTATTTGATTTAATTTTTAAATTTTTTTTAAACCTGGAACTATTATGTTGGACAAGTTGTTTCATGACTATCAATGATAATTATGATCTAGTTGTAAGAGCTTTGTTCTACGAAGTTAAACATAAAAAGACAATTCTTCTTTCATGATGGAAACCCATTTAGGACATTCCATTCAAAGGAGTACTAACTAAAGCTAAGGCTAAGAAAGGGGAGTGAAGAAAGACTTTTTCTTGATTTTCTTTTTCTAAGTCTTAGAATGATTTCTTTTTAATACTTATATGGTTGTTTTGTAGGATCTAATAAGGCTAGGACACCATGGACTATCCAACCCAAGAAGAAGGATAAAGAAGTCATTTTACACAAAGGAAGGGGGTGAACTTAGTAAGAAAGGGGTTGCATCATGAAAACACATGATTTCCCACGTTGATGCATGATTCCCACGCTGAGGTGATTCTGCTGATACACTTGCTTCTTCCAAGCCACGCTTGCTGATTCTGGAAGGTCTAAACACGTTCCACACTGCTGCCACGTGGTTGAAGATCTGCATCTCTCCTCCTCAATCAGCACCGTGCATAGCTTAGGAGTTTTATTATAAATACTCTTTGTATCAGCATGTAGAAATACATTTGATTTGAATGAAGAATTATTCTGTTGATTTCTGTCCAGAAATTTCTTCTTGGTGAAGGTCACCGAGAGAGAACTTGAGAGCTTCCTCTAGCCTCTCTCCCTAGCTAGGCTTCCAATCCTAGCATATCTCCACCATCCGCATCACATTTCAGCACCCAATCTCNACCTTCATTCCACTTTTCTCCATCATCGGTTCATCAATTCTCATCACCGAACCATATTTGTTTCATTTTTCCTTCCATCCACTATATTCTCCAGCCACTGAACACCTCTTGAGAGTGGCTTCCACATGTCTTTGTGGCCTCCAGTCATCATCATCATTCTTCAATCCATTCCGCTGCGTTGCCAAGTACAACTTCCATTGTTGCGTGCTTCTATTGTCCAATCCAAGAAGAAGATCTAGTTGATTCCATCCTCCACCAGAATTAGCTGGAACCTTCTTCCATTATTTCATCTCTTAATTTAATCTTGTATTTCCAAAATTTTAACATTATCTTTTTTATTAATCATTATCAATTTAAAAAAAATTAAAAAATTTACAAATTTCGAAAACTATTAAAATCTTAACCGACTTTTAAAAATGATTAAAATTTTCTTTATTTTTTATTTTACTTTTTTGTTTTTATTTAATAATAATAATAATAGAAGTAATAATAATAATATTAAAATAATAATAACATTGATAGAAGATGTAAATGTAATAAACTACATCATATTTAAGTTTTAAGTTTTCTATGTTAATTCACGTTTTTCTAAAAATCAATATNATATATATATATATATATATATATATATATATATATATATATATATATATATATATATATATATATATATATATATAACTTTTTAATTATAGTATATTTGATCTTTCAAATTTTTATATATTTATAGATAAAATTTTGATATCCTAAAATGTTTTTGAAGATGGACCGCTGATTTTAATTGATTTAATTTACATTCTTCTAATTGTTGGTTGGATTGATCAACCACAACCTACCCTATTTACTATAATTATTACTCTTTAAAAATGTATTTCAATAATCTCATCCCCAATCTGCATGTGGTGAGAATTACAAAGTCAAAATTCTTTCAAATATCCATTAAATGTTGTTCCAGTAGAAAAGGTTGCATGATGTTAACCTTTGTACATTATATTTAGGAAACATTAATTTTTGACACCATTCTAACATTGTGTCAAACTATGGTTGGACGATTTCAAATTAAAAAAAACTGAAATAAAGACATATTTGAAAGAAAAAAATCAATTTTTTTTTAATTGAAATCGTCCAACCACATTTTAACACATGTACAGTATTAAAATAATGTCAAAAAATTAATGTAAAAATATCATTTTCCTTAATATATTTAAGTATCAGTGTCCAAGAAACTTTCACACAAAATGATTTTCATTTGCTTAAATCACCTTCTACGAAGATATGGTACGCGATAAAAGACAACAAAAATAGGATAAGGATTTTACTTTGTTTATATCATTTAATTGATCTCTCTTTTCAAAAATTTACTTTTATGTTTTTATAATTAAAACTCATTTTTAGTTTTTAACTTTAATTTTTTAATTCCTATTAATTTAGGCAGTTACTTTAAAAATGATATATATAAATTAATTTTAAATATGTAGATTAAAATACAAAAATTATCATAAACTAATTCATCCTTTTACTTTTATGCATGTCTATTTTACCGTAACGCCGAAAACATTAGTAAGGAAGGTAGTTGGTACTGATAGAAAAAGGTAGTTGGTTACGACCTTACGAGATTCTTCTTTGAAAAACAAAGAAGCGATGTGGGACTCACTTGACACCTCATTACGTATCTCTCATCTCCATCAAAGAATTGTGACAAACTACTTTCACTTCAACAATAATCAGAAAGAAACTATTGTTATTAAGCCATACATACACACTCTGTTCTACGATTAGTGAGGGCAAATATTCCACTAATGTATAAACGCATAGCATAAAGATTAACTATTGATTAAGAGAAGAACTTTAGATTCACCAGGCTAATCCAGTTTTCAAACTGTCAGTCCTTTCTACTATGTAAGATATTTTATTACGAGGTTGTATAAAATTCAATCCAGTACAATTTGTAAACTTCAAGTTTTATAATCATACATATAACATATGTCTAAAGCCTGATATCTTCGTATTTTCTGCATGTTATGATTACAAGTGAAAAATACTAAGAGCAGCATAATGCTAAATATAATGGTGTGACATTTTTTCATCAGGTGTGTGTAATCTAAGCTAAACCAGAATATCATTATGGATCAGTTCCAATTTATACCAGGAAGTTGAAACTGTTGTTGCCTCTGCGCACCATTCCCAACGGAGCCATGAATCGCGTTTGGTTGAAAAGTTGCGTTCTGAGGAAACTGGCTAAGCAAGGAAACAAAGGAATCGTTGTCCTCAGCGTTGCTGCTTCCACTGTTAAGATCACCATGGAATCGCTTACAAGAAGAAGATGATCCCGGAGACCCTGTCTCGTTCCAAAGTTGTTGTGATGTGAGAGCACGTTTCATAGGAAAGTTGGTACCCTTTGAGTTTGGACAGAAAAGGTGAGAATCAGAACCACTTTGCATGCTCTGATGATCAACGGCTAAGATTCCATCGAAGAAGTTGTCATCATTTTCAAGTCCCAGTGCTCCATAACTCGTACTCCTCGAAGACGGAGGTTTAGAGTTTTGAGTATTGTTATTAGCCATTGACAAAGTTGACATCGTTGGAAGCATGTTCTCCATTGAAAGCTCCTCTCCATGTTCCATCAAGGGTGGCCTTGTTACGGTGGTGCTATTGCTTTTCTTGTATATTCGACACAACACCCAATCATCAAGCTACAACAACAAAAAACATAAAAAGTATAACTTATCTGAAAAAAAAAACAATTAAAAAAAACATTGTTATATATATATGTACACACCCTGAGGGAATTTTTCTTGTTTGGAGGAACAAGAGGAGGGGGTTTTGAGGTTGAATTAAAGGAATCATGAACAAGCCTATATTCATGCATGATCCAATTGGTTTTAACCCCTTTTGGAGGCTTTCCACCGTAGAAAACAAGTGCTTTCTTAACTCCAACTTTCTGGTGCCCATCAGATGTTAGTATAGGTTTGTCAGTTCCGGTTGCTTTCCAATACCCAGAAGTAGCAGCTCTGTTGGGTCTAACCCCATTTGGGTATTTCCGATCCCTCGGGCTGAAAAAGTACCACTCTTGTTCACCAAAAGTTGCTTTACCTACAAAACCAGAAACAGAAATGGAAAAAGCATTGCAACGCAAAACAAATTCTTTAGATTCACGTAGAAATAGGATTGACTACATGTTGCTAGATTGATTCAAAAATCCATAGTTGATTATAAGCTAAAACAATTCAGTTAACTTATAAGTAGATAAAAGAAAAATTCCATAACTTTTATAGTAAAACGTGAAATGTACACAATATTATTTTAAAATCAATCTTAATCAAAATCAATATTGTTTAAACATCATTCGAAAACAAAGGTCTGATGACAGACAGTTTTGCATTTGTAACAGGAGGTTCCGATGATAGAAGAAAGAGAAGAATTTAAAAGATGGGTTTGAAGAAAGGGATGAAAAGATGAAGTGGGGTGTGAAAAAGTTGCATACTTGGGAGCTCCCAAGGGTCGAACTTGTAGAGATCAACGTCGGCGATGATGGCGACGGGAAGGGGTGTAGAAGAAGCTTTTCTCTTGAGGTAGTGAACGACGAGTTCTTCGTCGGTGGGGTGGAAGCGAAAGCCTGGAGGGAGGTGTGGGTGCTGAGAGCCTGAAGATGAATCGGTGCTGTCCATGATACTGATATTGTGTATCTGTGTGATGCATTCAGTTTGGAAAAAAGTAGCGGCGAGATGGAAAAAGATTGAGAAAGGGAGGTTGGGTGGATGTGTGTGAAATTTTGGTATGCATGATGACTTAAGAAAAACGGGATGAGGATGGTTTTTCTGAGAGAAGAGATTGTGTGACACGTGGTGTGGGGACCATGGAATGAGAAGGAGAATGGGGATGGTGGTGTTCAGGAAATTAAGGGTTCAAGAGTTTAGGAATTATACGCTTTTCATGTCATGCTTTTCTCATGAAAACTAGCAACCATCTCTCACATTCACTTCACAGCTATCACCACTCATTCATCTCAGTTATACATTCTTCTTAAACACAGCTTTACATTCAAACATGTGATGGAACAGATCCACTTTTTAAACTCATTAATCAAATTCTTCTACAATGTTAGCTATTTACTATTGAGTTTAAATCAATTATACAAAATTATCTGTAAGGTGAAATTTATAATAAATTTGTTTTTATCTTTAGTTAATGGAAGATTTTTAACACATTTTTCATGTTTAATATAAGATTAAATATTAATAGATAGGTTGATAACAATCTAATAACAATTAATTTGATATGTCAAAAAAATATTAATAGGTTTTAAATGATTTTGATATAATTTTAAGAAATGAATTTTAAAAATATCTTAATTTTACAAGACGTGCATCCACTCATACTATAAATTCGTATATTATTTCTAGTTGGCATGAGATTCTAGCATTATATTTCACATATTTTACATAGATAATATGACATAAAGAAAAAATCACAATAATATATATGTGCATGTAAATAATATGGCATAAAAATTGTAACAATAATATATATATATATATATATATATATATATATATATATATATATATGTGTGTGTGTAATGTGGTATAATGCAAGATGTTTGTGTGCATGCTAGTATACTTCACTCCCTTCTACTAGTTCAATGGCTACTCAACAACCTCATCTTTTCCTTAAAGAGTTATTCAATTTGTGTTGCCTAATTTATCATAAACAAGGTCAATTCCCTTAAATAGTAATGTAAAAATAATAATTAAGTTAGCCTCTCAAAGAATACATACCACAATTTTACAATATTAATATTAGAATCCTTAATTGAACAAAGACATACTTGTAAATGCCTTTTTGAAAGAATTCCCAGAAAATCCATTCAACAAGTCTCTCATCCAGAAACATGAAGACATTATTGAGTCACCTCTCATATTGAAGTCGAAAAGGTAATGACTCATAAAAAGGTAGATGAGTGACAAAACTATACCTTCATTGACAAGGTTATTACCTAAAAGTATAAAAGTGATCATTATGACAAGGCTTTTACATAAGGGTATTGAAGTGAATAAAATGGGTAAAAGAGATATTACTCTCACACTAGGAAAAATCAATGAAATAACAACAGGATATAACATCATTTATCATAAAAATGATGTAGTTGATTGTATAATGGCAATTATGTAATTATTGAGAACTATATTACATCGGTTAACAATTGATGTAATACACCATTTTTGAAAAAAAAAAATTAAAAATATGTTTAAACATCTTTTCTTTTAAATTAAACTGGATATTACATCAATTCACCATGATAACTAATGTAATATCTTAATATTCTCAAAGACGTATCTATTTCCCTTATTTTGTCTTCTTTGTTTTCACGCTCCTCACTTCTTCATTTTGCTCCTCTATTTGCACTTCATACACTCGTCCATTCGAAGTCATTGCTAGTCCTCCATTAGAAGTCATTGTAGGTCATGAGTTTCATTGATCTGAAGCCCTCACAATACTCCTTTCCTCTCTGTTGTTAGAGTCTAGTGTACTCCTTCCTTCATGCCGCTACACCCCACACCGTTGTTCGGTCACACTGCCTCATAAACCTAGTCAAGCGACCAAAGAGTCTTAGGTCTCAGTCATTTTGCCTGCTGCACCGAGGAGGTGGTTTTGTGAAAACCCTTATTCTTGTTGTCATTGCTTTCCCATCCATCTCATTTGTTGTCGTTGCCCTTTCAAGGGTTGTTAGGGCTCCAATAAGGGTTGTTTTACCTCCATTGGTGATTTTCAAGGTGGTTTCACAAAAATCCTACATCCCATCATCCTATTGTCGCTACTTGCCCTTCCATCCCATTTGTTGTTCCTGCCCTTCCCTTGGTTTTTAGGGGCTCCATTAAGCATTGCTCTACCAACATTGGTTGTCTCCAAGATGTGTAACCACATTAACAAAAGTTTTCCATCTCTTCCATCTCCTTGTAACTGTTAGTTGTTTTTCTTTTAGTTGAACATATTGATTGAGTTCGAAAGTGTTCGACCCTTGACAATGACTTTAGAATTCTACTTTTAACTTTAATTATTTTAAAATTAAATAAAGTCATAGAGAAAATCATTATACTAAACTTCAACAGTTTCAAAAGATTGATTGTATGCATAAATGAAGTTCTTATGTTGTGTAATAATGGATCGAAGTTGGGTAAATGCTAGTCGAATTAGTGATGTGTATGAAAATGACGTTGAAGAGATTCTACAATTTGCTCAGTGAAATGCATGACTTGTGAAAGAAAAATATTATTTCTTGAGGTTAATTGTTTGAAAAAGAGATGACTATTAATTGAGTTGATACAAGAACATTTTCTTTGTGATGGTTTCTTAAATAGTTATACATCGTGGACCTAGCATGGTGAAGTTGTAAACCTTTTAATCATTTTTCAATCTCAAGAGTCAAATGTATAATGAAGATCACATGAAGAATATGATTGATATTGGAGAAGCAAATTTTCAACGCAAACACATGTATGATTCATTGAAAGATGATTCAGAAATTCATATATTGGTTATACACGATTCACATGTTTGTCAACAATATTAAAATTATTTAACATCAAGGCAAGAAATGTATGGACCAATAGAAGTTTCACTAAATTGCTTGAATTGTTGCATGAAATTCTCTATGGGGGTAATACATTGCTTACCCATCACTATAGAGATGTCATTATTAATTTTTCCAATTTGTATTATGAGTAACAACATGTTCTTCTTTATAGGATGAACTTGTAGAACAAAGTTCAAAAGGTAGTTTTGGTTGTCGTGACATATTGACCATTGCTATTGGTACTAAAGAACACTCTAGTCATGTGTGTACTACTGCTTGTGGTGTGGGTGTGAGAATATTTTTTGTATCATCTCCTCGACCCAACACTTCTAAGACACCTATGACTTGGGAGATGATGGAACAACTTGCTCAAAAAGTAAGGAGACAAGTTACTAAAGATTTAAGGTGTGCGTGCGATCGACGATGGAAGTCCATGTCCCCTCATCATATTGTGGTACATCCAGATCAAATGAATCCTTATAGCACCAAAGATAGTTGTGTCGTAGAGGATGAAGATGAGCTCCACATAACTTTTCAAGGATTATAAAGCCTGTCAAAGGTGTGGAAATGAAGCATACATTACTCTCATAATTACAACAAACCAGTTTGATGCTTTGGACCAAAAGGATCCATTTAATCATATTTTAACATTCTATGAATTTTGTGGAACTCTTGGAATTGATTCTGACAATGAAGATGCTACTTATTATCTCGAATATATTTTTTTTTCATTCATTGATAAAAATAAAATATGGTTGTAATCACATCTTAATCAAAGCTTAATCAATTGGGACGATGTGAAGAATAAGCTTTTAGGAAGAATTTTTTTTCATACAACAATTTTTTCTTTTGCAAAATCTGGTATTGCAACTTTTTCTCAGGGAATTGATAAATCATTTTGTGAAGCATGGGAAAGATACAAGGCCTTACTCAGAAAATATCCTAAACATAGATTTGATGATGTGACACAACTTAATATGCTTTATAATGGACTTATACCTTAAACCAGGATGCATCTGCAAGAAGAACTATGATGCTTCAATATGTAAAGAAGCCATTGTGATCATTGAATCATCAGTAGTTAGTGACCACCAATCTCAATATGATAGAAGCCAACCTTATAAAAGAGTAAGTTTAGAGCTTGGAACTCAAGAGGTCATTCTGGCATAAAATAAAATTATTTCGCAACAAATAGAAGAATTTAAAATGCAAATATGAAAGTTGAAGCTTGAGCCATGCTCTCATGGCTCAATACAACAAGTGATGAGTTGTGATTTATGCTCAGGGTGATTATTAAAAGTTATTGTTCTACACTAGAAACTCAAAATGAAAAGGAAGTGAACTACATGAATAACAACAAGAGACCTAATAATTGTTCTAACAATTTGTGAAGAAATCAATCAACATTCTAGTTAGAGGCAAGATGAAGGAACATCAAATAGGCACTCTGCACACATACCTTATCAAGAACAACAATCTTAGTTGCAAGATGGAGTACCTAAGCTTGAAGATGCTCTAGCTCAATTCATACGAGTGTCAACTTCCAATCATAAGAACATTAAGGCATTCGTAAGAAATATGGAAGTACAAATTGGACAAATTGCATAACAACTTGCACACCAACAAGACACCCAAATTTCAACTAATACAAGGGTTAATCCAAATTAGCAATGCAAATTTGTCATTATGTGTGGTGTAATTAATTCTTCTCCTGCTTTTATGTGCTAGGACTAGATGTAAGGCTTTAGCTGGTTATAAAGTTTTGATCTTAATACAAGTTATTCATTCAAGTAGTCATTGAGGAATCATATTGAAGTTTGATGATCTTAAGCTCTGAGTTCGAAGAATAGACCTAAAGTTACATTTAAAGAAAACTCATTGGACATGAAAAATGGCATATTTGTAAATAATGATTGAATCAAGAGAGGAACAAAATGGTGAAATCTAACTTCAAACACGTCTTTGTCATATTAAAGTCAACCCTTTACTTACACTATTTTAACAAATCTTTATTTCCTTAAATCAACACTTTTTATACATTATATTTGTTTTCATACTTCTCATACAACCAAAAAATGTTTTATTCAAATCAAAAAAGTTTGAACGTTGTGTATTTTATCAAATCCCTATAGATACGACATTTGTTGTACTATAAATTGTCCAATATACTTGTTGGAAAAATTGATTACATTGGAGAATCAACACTAAAGAGTTTTATGTATGAAAAAATATATCTTAGGATATCGAGTCATATTTTGCTTGCATTGACTCATAGTGAGATTCTCTTACATAATTATCAATCAAACATAAATTTTATATAGCTATGTTTTTATAGTTTGAAAAATCTAGGACTAAAACCTTTGAATCACTAGGAAAAACATGAACTCTCTTAAAAGTAATAAACATCAAATAAAGATAAATAGCTAAAGTAATACAAATTAGATATTTGGTTTTCACTAATGACAAAGGCTAAGATAAGAAAAAGTCTTTGTGTTGTTTTACCTTCATTTGTGGCAAAGGTTTTTGAACTTGTCTTCTCTTTTTTTTTTTCTTTATTTTGTTTTGTCTGAATCTTTATTAAGATATGTATATGAGATAAAATATTCCAAATGTCTCATTATATTATATATTTTTTTGTTAAAAAAAAAGCTAAATATAATCATTTTTAAATTTATGAATAAAAAAATTTACAAAATTATAAAAACTAAATAGTCCGGAATTCACTTAATATTTTGTAATATTTTTAATTAAAAGAATTAAAATAATTATTTTTAAAATATAAAGTATTATATTACCATTTTTAAAGCTTAATGTAACCAAGAAAACATGATAGAATGAAAGGAACATTCTACCATATTATTTTCTTTTACAAGTATAACGTATCTTTTGCAAGAAATATACGGTAGGATACACTTTTCAACTATAAATCATTTTACACGATGCTCCGACACGTTAGAATATATTTTGCTTGGATTCAAGATCGAATTTACTTTAAACATTATAGTAAAATAAGTTCCGTATAGTTCACCCTAGGCCAATAAGGTAAATCTGCATATATCTATCGATATCTATACTTTAGTAAATAAATATAAAAAGACAAATTATTTAATTTCAATGTATTGTTCGTGAAATTTTTCTTGAACTTTTATTTTTAAATTATTTATTTCATATACAATTTACCATAATTCAATTAAGTTCATTTATGTCCTTTATTGGTTTATTTATTTTGTATAGCAATTATATCTATTCATATATATATTGTGAATTAAGATAAACAAATAATATACCACTTTACGTTTTCAATGGATAAATTATTATTGATAGGGTTTTAAAAGTATTTATTCTATGTCGAATTTATTATAATCAAATTATGTTCATTTAGCCTTTATTGCTTTATTTAGTTTGTACTTGAAATATATATTGTAAATCAATATTTGGAGAGTTAAAAATTTTAAGTTTTATTTATTTTTTCAATACAATACTTTTTTTTTTCTACTTTTCATACTAGAGAGTTTCTCCTACTCTTCACCATCTCAGTCTATGTATTCTATTTGACATTTTTATCCTTCATTTATTAAAGCATGTACAATTATAATGATGGTTTAATAATGTTCCAACAAGGGTGTATCGACATTCGGTAGCCTTGGCAACAATTTTTACAGTGTTGATGCTTTTTTATTTATATGGAACTTCTTGTCCTTAAATCTCTCATTTCCACAAAAACTACTATTCTCGCTAGCTATTGAAAGAGAACTATCAATAATCGGATCACCTTCTAGCGATATCAAATCATCATCCTCAATTTATGAGGTTAAACTTCTTCATCGACAACCAAAGAGTTTATATTTTGGGACACCATACCCAACATCAAAATTTTTTCTACTCTTTCCTTTTTTGGAGGTGTGACTATTGCACTACCAACTTCCTCCCCAAGACAATTACTGCCCAGATCCTCATCATCAATAAAAGTATCAATAGAAACCTTAATTATAGAATTGGATAACAATCATGCATCTGTCATCAGCTTAATTATGGACACATCCATATGGGTAATGATGGTTGGTTTATCACACATTGAATTACCTACTCTCAATGGAATGCCGAGAAGGCCTTAACTGCACTTAGAAGTGCGCTTAAGGCCTCTGACCTTCGTCCCTATAACAAATCCAACCCAAAAATGCATCACAGCACATACAAACGTATATTAAGTCTTCTACCTCACTTCAACCATCCATCATCCATCATACAATCTATCTATCATACAATACAATGATATGCGCTTAAGGAAATCAGAACCAACTTGGACACCCAAGCAAACAAAAAGCTTGATGCAAATTGTGAGAAGAAGAACCACCACTTTTCAAAGGAGTTCACCACTACCACAACACCACCACGATCACTACAAGAAAAATTCGAATTACCGACTAATATTTATATACGGATTAAAATCCGTATATAATATAAATATTATATACGGATTTTATATACGGATTTTGAAAAATGAATTATATATGGATTTTATATACGGGTTTTTATCTACCGATTTTTCGTATATAAAATCTGTATGTAAATTAGAGTTAGGGCGGGAAAATTTATGAAAGATGTAATCCGTATTTAATGATCTAAAATCTATATATAAACTAAAATGAAATTAATTATTTAAAATGAAAGGCAAGTGAGATTGCGAGAAGCAAATGAGGGAGGAAGGGAGGAGGGGAGGGGGCACGTGAGAAGAGAGGAGAAATGGGGTGTAGGGTTTGGGAATATGAAATACGACAGTGAGGAGAAAGGAATGAGTAGTATAGGGTTTTAATTGTTTAACTGGTCAATTAAAAAAAAGTAGCAGTACAGATTCTCTAACATGGACAAAAATAAAAAAAAAAAAATAGAGAGATGGAAGTTGAGATGGGTGAGGTGCACAGAGAAATACTCTTCATATAATTACACCGAAATTATTAAATAGTAATCAATTTTAAAGACTAAAATAATTAGTTATTATTGACTAAGTTGTGTATCATATTATAAATTGAAAATTATTGATATCTATAATAGTATTTATTAAGAATAAAAAATTATAATTAATTTTTGAATTAGATTCTAGATTGGTGTTTAACATTAACCATCCAAATGTTAACTATTGAGTAATTAATGTCTAAATTATAAATTAATTTAGAATCATCAAGTAGTTAAAATTTTGATAACTAATGTTAGAAATCAATGTAAACTTTAATTCATAAATCAATTATATTTTTATTTATGATAAAAATTATTTTAGATATTAATAATTTTTAATTTATAAAATGATATATTTGTTTGTTAGTCAATATAATGACTATTTTTTTTTTAAACTGTTTGTTATTTAATAATGATACCTTAAAAAATAATTAAAATGTTTTTGTCAAATATCTTGAACTACTTTTCTTTTAATGATACCTTAAAACTATCTTTAATTTATATCATTTTAAATATTTTTTAAATTGTAATGACTGAATATACCATATATAATAATTTAAATTATTATAATCATATATAAAATAAATTTATATACAGACATATTATTTATTATAAATTTTAATTATAAATATAAATATTTATTATTTTAGCAAACATTTAATTCTTTACGTAGTTGTCTAAAGTATTCCTCTATACAATAAAAGCTAAAAGCGATAACATTAATGAAATTAAAGAGGATTTAATTAAACTTGGCTAGAGTTTTCTACTCTTTGTATAGAAAATCTAAAATGGATAAAAGTCAACTCTAAATTAAAACTCAATAGTTTCTTAAAACAAAGGTGATAATTTATTGGGTCACTCTTTGCTCTCATACCCTCTATTGTTGTTTTGTCCTTCTTTAGTTATTTATTTATTTATTTTTTGTTTTTTATACTGTACATCCTCTTTGTAATTAGAATACACAATTTGTTTTTTCTCTTTTTAATATAGATAAGCTCTATTGTTTCCTTTCGTTCTTTTTTGTCTTTTGATTTCTCTTTTTGGATTTTGTTCCGTGTTTCTGTGTCTGCTCTCCTCTCAATTTTTTTATGGATTTTTTTAGTAGTCTTTTTATGGTATTAAAGTTCTTCTAGAACTTTGTTACTTAACTATTATCCTTCTTCTTTCCTTTACTTTCTTTTTGGATTTTTTTTTCTTCTTTCCTTTATTTTATTTGCTTTCTTAATAACAAATTTTTTGGCCTAAAATTGATGCAATCATATATGGTTTCCTCATTCAATCTAAGAATCTATATGCCAAAGCATAATCTGGATGGACAAAGTAGTGGACATCTTGGACAACTTAAAGAACATATTTTCTCAAGAAAAGTTAGCTAGCATATTTGATCTTTAGTTCAAGCTGCTACTCTGACACAAGGTGAGTTGAGTGTCTTAGATTAAGATTGTTTAAGATAAGTTAGATACTTTTCAGCTAGATCTTGTTTGTGCCTACAAGACAGAACATATTGTCAAGTTCTACATGTCATGACAAAAAAAAAAAAAAGAAGGAAAATCGAGCAACAGAATTTCTCAAAGATTGTAACGATATCAAATCACATGCATGTATTATTGATGGAGCCTATTCCAAATATCACAGATTTTTTTTCTTGAGTTATCCATCAAGAAAAGCAATTATAAATTGGTAATTTAGTTGCTGCTATGAAAAATATTAATCATAATGCACTAGTGGAAAAATACTGATTAACGTCGGTTATTTTGAACTTTTAACGTCTATTAATCAACCGACGTCTAAACCGGTGACGTCAAAGGGATGTCAGACATCCTAAACACAGACGTCTATAATGACGTCAATTAGTGCCCATGACCGACGTCAATAAACGTCGACACTGGTTTAAGTGGACGTCTAAAGACACTAATTAGACATCGGACAAAGCAATAACCGACGTCTAAGAGTACATAAAGACTTCGAACATGATATTGACCGACGTCTAAGAGCACATATAGACGTTGGATTTTGCATTAACCAACGTCTAATACAATGGTTATGTTTTAGTGCAGTTTTGTTCCCGTCTTTGGATAGCCTAGTAGCGCAATCTCCTTTTGCTAGTTTCCCCCAGAAAAAAGCTTGCGACTTTTGAATTTCTTATGAATCTTTTCAACCCAAAACCGAACCTGGGTTGTTGCTTAGTTCCATTTTCATCCGCAAGAAGAAAAACTCACGGTGAAACGATAACTAGGCAACGACCCAGGGTTGTTTTTGGGTTGAAATGATTAAAAGAAATTCACCAGACGCCGCTTTTTCTGGGAGGCAGCTAGCAAAGGGAGAATGTGTTACTACGTTACCCCAAAAAAGGAACAAAACTACACTAAAACACAACACAAAGAAAACAAATTTAATCAGTTGAACCAGAAGATATAATCGATGAAAGACTGACAAAGATTAAATGGTAACAGTAAAAACCACGCACCTGAGATGCAATGCCGCAAGAGAGAAAAAGGAGAGGAGGAAGACAATGACGTTATCAGAAAACAACAATGCAATGCCGCAAGAGATAAAAAGAAGAGGTGTCGCAAGCGAGAAAAAGAAGAGGTGAAGCAAGAGAGAAAGGAGAAGAGGAAGACGTGATATCAGAAACTGAATGCCGCGAAGAGTCTGCGATTTATTTAAAATGAAATGGGGCGTCGGTTGCTACGACAACCGACGTCTATAGTCACATAGACGTCGGGTATCTAACTAAAATGACGTTCAAGTTAACATTAATACTAACTTTTTGAATACCCATTAGACATCGGGTTTCGGGGGATCCGACGTCTATTCGACGTCTAGAAGCTGAATCGATTGACGTTTGATTTCTTGTCAGGGAAGTTCACGTCGGTGCCCTTCTAGCCGACGTCTAAGTCCCTTGAGTTTTGTGAACATAATCAATTACAGGCACATAGACATCGTTTGCCATCATCACCGACGTCTACGTTGAAGAATTTTTTGTTTTCCCGCCTTCCAAGCAGGCCTTAGACGTCGCCTTTTAACTAAGTGACGTCTAAGCGCCTAAGAATTAGGTGATCAGCATTAATTGCAGCCCAGTAGACGTTGGACCCCGGGAACACTGACGTCCATTGACTATCTTATGACCTACTTCAGGCAATTAGACGTCGGTTTACGGCAGGTCCGACGTCTACAATGTCATAGACGTCGCCTTACCTTGACACTAACGTCTAGTTTACCAATCTATTTACGATAATGCCACCGTGCAGTCATAGACGTCGGGTTATTAGGAAACCGACGTCTACTGGGTAACGTTAAACAGCGTTTTTGCACTAGTGATGTTACTAAAAGATCCATAACTTGCACATATTGCGGTAAATTGGGTCATACCGAGATAGTTTTCTATCCAAGAATGGTTTCCCTAATCAAGAAATAAAATACTTAAAAGGCATTGGAAAATAGAAAAAGTGTAACAAAGTTGTTGATGTTTGCCTCACCCCTCTCAACAATATCATATTCTAGTTGATATATTGAAACACGTCACTCAAAAACAACGCTCAAACCCAAGCCGATCAAATTGGATTTGTTTCAATTGTTCATTCATCAACCGATAATATGAGTCTTGTCTCTAAATTTAACATGAACAAGAATTAATGGATCCTTGATTCGAGAGTAATAGATCATATATGTGTAAAGGTGAAAGATCCATTAACCCTTGCCTTAAGGTTTTGGGTAGAGAGTGGTGTCAATCCTTTATGTAGTTGGCTCAAATGTTATTGGTGTTTGTGTAACCCACTAGTAACCTCCTCCTTGATAGACCCAACTCTGGTATCAGAGTCAGGTTTGTCTAGTCCCATTAAGATATGACCCTTGGAAAGGGCTACTCGTGGTTGTGGTTGGTTTGCTTCCGTTGGAGGGGGAGTGTACCTATGTGGAAGGGACTCACCCTTGAGAGGGAGATTGTTGGGAATTTAAGTGTGAGTCTAAGTCCCACATTGGATAGAAATGAGAAAGTAGAACCTTATAAAGATGAAAGACCCATTAACTCATAACCTTAAGATTTTGGGTAGAGAGTGGTGTCAATTATTTATATAGTTTTAGTGTTTGTGTATCCCACATGTAACATCCTCCTCGATAGACCCAACAATATGCACATCCTTATGTTATTTTTCATCCTACAAACACTTCAACCTTGTTAATATAAGTTTATCTAATGAAAATTCTATCACTGTCATAATTCACATTCAATCTTATATCAATCTCTTAATTAATTATTTCTTTTGACTGTGAATTGACCTTTTCTTTTGATGGTTGCTTTATGCAAGACAACAACAAGAAAGATAGGATTGGTTTAGTCAAGTTGCATGTTGGTTTGTAAGTTTGTGATATTCCTATAAAAAAGTCTAAATCTCAAATCAAACATTCTAATTGTATTGTCAAAAACATGCTTATGGCCTTTCATTTAGGACATCCCTCTCATGAACACTTAATTTCTTTAAAGAATAAATATCCTTATGTTTTTATTGATACTTCTAATATTTTTTATATTTGTCACTTGAAAAAATAAAGAAAATTTTCTTTCCCTACTAGTGTACTTTCATGTTCTAAAATCTTTGATGTTTTACATATGAATTTTGGGGATCTTGCAAACACTCTTTCTGTGTGTGATTACTAATATTTTATTATCATTATTGATGATTTTTTAGGTTATATATGGTTATTACTTGTAATAAATAAATATATTGTTTGAAAATTAATTATTGATTTCATTGTCTATACTAAAAAGGAGTTCGATACCAAAATCAATATATTAGATCTGATAATAGAACTAAATTAAAATGCATGATTTTAGTTCTCTTAAGGACATAATTCATCAAAGTATGTGTGTTAAGACTCTTAAAAATAATGTGATGGAAAGAAAACACCAACACTTTTTAAATGTTGTTTTCTTTCGTTTCAATTTATCTTCCCTTTATCTTTTTGATGATTTGCCACTCACCATACAACTTTCCTTAATAATTTCACATCAACACCTATTCTGAATAACAACACCCTTATGAAAAACTATGTGGAAATTTGTGTGATTTGTTATGTCTATGTGTTTTTTGATGTTTGTGTTACTATATGGTAATCTTGTTAAAAGGAGGTGATTATATATAATGTACATGTAATTCTAAAGTAATTATATAAGAAATAGTTAGTTTTGAAATTTAAAAAAAAAAAAAAAACTTATACTTAATCCTGAAATTAATTATAATGAATTTTTATTTAGTTGTGAAGACGTTCAGCACTTTGCATTGGTAAATTTTGTATACGTTTGATGAAATCGAAATTACTCTACATTTAACAAAAATTTAAATACTATGTCATCTTTTTTTGGTATATAGAAGGTGCGTGTACGTTTGGTACAACAAAATCTAAAATGAAGGCTAAAACTACTTAAGAGAAATTTAAACCCAGAATCAATTTAAAGAGACTCGGAATAACTACAGTGAATCATTTTCTTTAATTTAAAGAAAAACATTTCTCAGCCTTTTTGTTTTGCAAAGTTTAGAAAGTAATTTATTTTTAGAAAAAAAAAAACTAAAATATTTATAGAAAATACATTGCTCAATAAAGAATTTTAAAATAAACTGAAATTCTGAGCAGTTTTGACTAATGGTGAGGCCTCATCAATTTAAAATACAAATTAAATTACCTAATTTTAAATTAAGAATTTAAAAAGTTCAAAAAAATTGAATTAATTCAATATATATGTAGGAAATCTAAATGAAAATAATTCAAAATTTCAAGCATTTTATATTGTCCCATACAAAGACAAGATGAAGAAATTTTAAAGCATACAATAAAGTATGTTGAAAATTTGAGAAGCTTTTTATATTTTCTGATATAAAGGAAAGATAAAAGAATGCAAAAATGACAAAATAATGTATATTGAAACAACATATTGTCATATGCATGTATTGCAAGAATAAATTAGTAAAGTTTTGCACATAACTTATAAGTATATATATGAATAAATGGAAAATGAAATTGGAATATATATAATTCTGATAAAGGTAACTTTCTTGTTTGATAGAAGTCACATGATTAAACTATGTTTTAGGCAGAGTTACAAAACCTAATATCCATTTATGTGATTCGAAAATTTGTTAGAATAAAGTGGAAATGACCTAAACAAAATATGGAAATAAAACGAGGATTTATTAATAGGTAATAAAAAAAGAAATATATAAATATATATATATATATATATATATATATATATATATAAATAAATAAAAAAAGAAAAACTTAATTTCTGGCAACCATGGCATTCAGATGATGCTATAAGGGAATCTCATCCAGTTGTTATGATTGTGAAAGCTTCACATGTGCATGGCTTCATGAAAAGAAGGCACAGAAACCTCAAAGTTTGTTTTTGTCCTATTTATATATTTCTATATCACACTCATTTCAGCATAATTAACCTAACAAAGGGAATGGAAAAGAATGTCTCATTAATTTATGCTCCCTATTTTCTTTTTTATATTTTTCATGTAAAATAAGAAATCAATACGATATCATTCAGAATTTATATTCTTGGAAATTTAAATAAGAAAATTATGTATTATATAATATAAGAGACTCGTGTTTTAAACTTGTAAAGTAAAATCAATATTCAGGATTTATACCTTATTAATATTAGTTTTTGTCAGTCCAATTTGACTTTAACTCGGTTTATCGAGAAAATGAAAAAGAAAGAGTGGTTAATTTGTATTCTTTTTTTTTTTTTTTGTTTCTCAAATCTTAAAAGGAAATTAGATATTAATATTGAGAGATTGTTTGCAATAAAAGTAAGTTTATATATAAAAATTTTTATTATAATAAAATAATTAAGTGTCATAAATTTATTGTTTTAAAATTTTTAGTTAAAAATAAGAAAATTAAATATTTTATAATTAAAAACGATCCTAAATTTATTATTTTAAAGTTTTAAGATTGAAAAGAATTAATGTTGTGAATTTATATCTCAGTTAATATTAATTTTAATTCCGTTTATTCAATGGTAAATGATAATAAATTTTAAAATGTATGTAAACCATTTTTTCTATTTAGACCATAAACTATATAATTAGATAATTATTGCAATGTAATGATATGTTTTTTTTTTTGAAGAATAATCCAACCTTCTCTGAAATGATCCTCATAAATTTGGTTATATATATATATATATATATATATATATATATATATATATATATATATATATATATATATATATAAAATAATTTATTTAATAAATGTTGAAAATAATTTAGTGTAAGATTAAAACTTTGAAATTGTAAATTAAAGTTAAAATAAGTTTTAAAATACAATAAAAAATATTATTAAAATTTAATGAATAAAAATGTATTAAAATGAATCAGCAAAATTTAAATTAATTTATTAACTATATTTATCATTTTGATATTTTTTAATTATTTAGCTTTTAATATAAAATATATATTAACAAAGTATTTATTTTACTTTATTATGTTAATTATTTTAATACTTTTATTTAAATTATTCATTTAATTATAATATAATATATTCGTAAATGTTTACTTATAATTTATGTTGATATATTTTAATGATTTATTATGTTACAATAAAAGATAAATATTTTATTCCAAGCCCATCGATCAAGGTTCGTATTTAATAATTATGTTTCCTTTCACGGCAATTTATCACCAAAAGTTGTTTTTGTAAAATTTGATCTCATTTGTTATGATTTTGTGTCTCATTTTCATACTTCCCATACATTTCTTCTCTTTATATTTCTGTAGTAAACTGACCATAAAAGAAAATGATAGAATAAACACCTAAAAGGTAACTTAAGAAAAATAAAAAAAATATCAATTAAATTTAGCTCATGAAGGAAATTAGTCTCTGATAAACTTTGTGATCAATTTCCTATATTTTATCATTCATTATTGATAATGGGTCAGCAACTAAATTTTCCATTATACTCAATTATTAATTTTGACACTAACTAACAACATTTTTAAGTCAATTTTACCTATACATATCACCATCACCAGTTGTTAAAGACTCCAAAAAAATAATTTTAGCAAAATAATTTTTCATTACTAAATCAAAAGCTTACATCATATTGTAGAAAGGAACAATACAACTACAATTTTTAAGTTACGTGAACATACTACTTTTTTAAGCATAAAACATTTTAAATGTTTAATATACCTATTTTATGATAAAATAAATATGAGTATATTTTTTTTTATTTTAAATTTACTTGACCTATAATATTTATGCATACTTATATTTCTCTATCTTTTTTTTTTAATATCACATACTATTTTACATATAAATTTAAAATTAGCTTTTAATAACATCACCTTTAATGATCTTTTTTTTTTTCAAAAAAACTTACATAGTTTCTCTTATAATTAGAATATCTAAAACTAATGTCAAGAAAAAGAATATTAATATCACGACATCAATTATCTAATTACACACAATTACTAAATAACCATAGTATAAATTAATATATAATAAAAAAAATAAAACCATCTACTTCCTCTCCTTTTATGCCTTATTATATGAAATAATGGTATTATGACACAATTTTACATTCATTTAACATAGGTTACAAGAATAAAATAGTCATAAAAGTATAAACTTTTATATTATTTTAAGAAAAAAAAAATAAAAAATAAATAAAAATAGTGTAAAATGAATATAAAAAATATAAGTATAAAAAATCATTACTATATATTATGTGAGGGAAAGAAATAATTTTTTTTTCTTGTCTCCATCTTCACCAACTCAACTTTAATATATATAACTGAATAAGAAGAGTGCAGACCAAATAGCAAGATTGGGTCTGAGTTTGGCATGTTAAGACATGTGAAGCATTGCAGAGAACATGGGCCTAGGATGTTGTAGTTTTAAATTTTTTGTTTTTTGTTTTTACGTAATAGGACCATATACGTTTTATGTATAGTCCAAGTCACATAAAACAATTAGGCTGCTGTCCCCTTGGGAAAATTGGTCTCATATTATAAGATAAAAATCAAATGATATATAAGGAAAAATAAACAGATAAATTTTAAGTTTTAAAGTTTTATATTAAAAATAGTATGAAATCTTTTGTGTAATCTACTCATATATAAATATATGTGTGTGTTGAATGAGTGATGACTAAGAATAGATAATGTATAGTAAATGGTGTTGTGTTGATAGGTAGATGGAGCAGGCTATTAAATTTGTTGGAACAGTTGAGTGAGAGACATTTTTTGGTGGTTGGAATACCTTAGAAATGTTGAACATTACATGTTCTGATGTAGACAATTCGAGGGGACTATGTTGTTCTTGATGTGACTACGAAAATCTAGATGATAAAACTAATTAAAATTCAGATAATGATACTTAGACAATATTTTTTTGACAACATTTGAATATTATTTACGTGCTATTTTGTGATTGGTCTATGATGGTATTTATAATTATTATTATTGATTGTGAAGTAATTTTGGACTATTCACATAATGACACGTAGATGATGTTTAAATGTTGTCTAAAAATGTTGTTTAAGTATCATTATTCTTAAAATTCTATCACTATGTTCTTGGTTTATATTTCTTGCAAGTGAAGATTAATAGAAGAAGCTAATGTTCTTGCATATGACGATTTATTTTCAAAGAAAGCGTACATATTAAGTCTAAATACGTTAACAATTTCACATTAGCGTGTATTCTTGTATTATGATAAAAAATAATAAATAATACTGGCTTATTTCTGTGATTTTTTTCTTAGACTTTACTGGTTACGCTACTTTTAGATGTACAAGGGGTCATATTAACTTTTAATACGATCAAATTTTTTATTTTATTTTATTCTTGCTTATATTCAGATTCCAATCGAGAATTATTTTAACACAATTTTTAATTTCTCACTAATTTTAAATTATAAAAATATATTTCAATAATATCAATTCTAAGTTTTAAGAACTTTTAACCGATGATAATAAAACAAGACTACGTATAACATAAAATGGGAACAAATAATTATGAAATTGTCATATATCCTTAAATCTAGAATAATATAAGATATTGGAATAGTTTCTGACAAACGTTTACATGGTCACTAATTAATATATGACAAAAAAATATAAGAATCGCTATTGGTGGGGTTCATTTATTTTGATTATATATTTATTTTTCCTCATTTGGTTCCTATTTTATTTAAGGATTGAATACGATTTTAATTTTTAAATTTTGTCAAACAATTTAAATATGATTTTTTTTTAATTTAATTATATTAAAATTTTAGACGTATGAAACATATTTTAAAATAATATTTGATTTATTTATAATGTTCCATACATTTTAGTTTAAATATTAGTTTGAAACAAAATTTGACAAATTAAACAATTAATATAATTAATTTAAAAGGACTTTCACTTTTTAAATTTAAAATAAAAATTTATTAAAATTTAAAAAATGATAAATTTTAATTTTATTTAAAATTAAGAAGATTAAAGCCATATTTAACTTTTTATTATAAAAGGATTTAATGATTTTTTTTTTATTTTCATCTTCTACCACTTCAAAACCGTCTTAAAACCAATTTAACAAAAAAGAAACTAGATATTTTAAAACAAAATGAAAATTAAATTAAAAAAAATAAAAAATAAAACATTGGATTAAACGAACCTTACAAATATTAAGATAAAAAATTATAGAGAATGAAAGACCATTCAAAGGTCAATAGGAGAACGTGGGGACTCGCCAAAATCAATAGTGGAAATGAGAGAAAACCTGTTTCCCTTTTGTTGGTTTTGAATGGTCATGAAAAGAAAAAAAAAAAAAGAAAAAAGAAAAAAGCTTTAACTAGAAGCAAGTGTCTGCCACCAACAGATATTGTTGTAGTAAACTATTAACAACCGTAGCGTTATTCACATTTTCCAGAACACAGACATAAGAGAATCACATGTGCTTATCAATCGGAAAATCGGTAAAAGTTCTTTTAACAGTTAAATAACTTTTTCACATCGTATACATAATAGTTGGTACATTTCAAATATTTTTTTAAATATAAATTCAAAGATGATGATATTTTAACAATTTTTTTTAATAATTTTTTGACAATAAAACACGTGTTATTTTATTGATCTGTTTGAATTTATGTTAAATGACTCAATCATATACGTTGTCAAAAGATTGTCAAAAATATATTATTAAAAAAACTTTTTCCTAAATTTAAATAGACTAATAAAATAAGGGTTAAATATGTTTTTGGTCCCTTAACTTTCAGTAAAAATTGGAATTAGTCATTCTTTAAAACTTTGGCCTAATTTAGTCTTCCAACTTTAGAAATGTATGAATTTAGTACTTTTAACCAAATTTTGTTAGGTTTATTTGATGTTTTAAGCACGTTTCTCAGTTAGCACTGAAGCAAAAATGTGTCAAACAATGTAAACAACTTAAATGCTATCATGAAAAGTACTTAAAATATCAAATAAAGTTAACAAAATTTGGTTAAAAGGACTAAATTCATAGAGAACTAAATTAGACCAAAATTTTAAAGAGAAAATATTTCTAACTTTCACTAAAAATTAAAAGTATAAAAACATATTTAACCCATAAAATAATAAAAAATATCTATCTGTCAAAAATTGTGAAAATAATCATTGTTCAAAGCAGCAGTAGAATCCACGAAACAACAGATTCCACGTGCTTCACTTCTAATTTCCAAACAAATTAAAATTCTCATTTCAGGACATTACCTGTTTTTCTCGGGACAATAAAACTCACAACACTATTATAAAAAGAATATGATAAGACACATTTTACATTTATTTAATGCATGAAATAAAAATAAAATATTTATAAAAGTATAAAATTTTATATTTTTCTTAAAATTCTTCCAAGTATAAGTTAAAATAAGTTAAAATAAAATAGAATATAGTACATAAGAAAAATAAGATTCATAAATATTAATTTTTAAGATTTTATATTAAAAAGTGATACCAGGTTTCTTTTATAAACAATTCTCTTATGAATCGACAAATAATTCTCAAATTCAGTATCAAGTGAATTGGAGAAAAGTGACCCATTTATAAAATGTATTTTCAACCACCTTATATTATATCCAAACATTTATAGAAATAAGAACAAACGTATTATAGAATTTTTATCTAAAGTCATTATTTATAATAACAAAATATGGTTTCTTAGTGAAGTTACGGTTATTAAATGATAATGTGGTTATTTGAATGATTCGGAAGAAGAAAAATTATAGTAAAATTTAAAATTTAATTGTATTTTTTTTTGTTATTTTTTATGTTTGATTGGAAATAAATTTAAAAATATATAATTAATATTCTCTAATTTTTTGGTGTTGAAAATTTTTAGTATTCAAATTAGGAAAAATAAGGTGGTTTCATTTATGGACATAATTGATAAGTTTCATATCCTAATTAGCTTAAGGTGAATATTGATAGTGTAACTAGGGGTTATCTTAATTTAGCTTCATATATTAGTATTTTTGAAGAAATTCGGGTACATACGTGAGTAGTTTTCCAACTTTATTTTAAGGGTATAAGCTTTTATTTATGCTGAGTTTATGAAGGACATTTATGTTTTAAAGCATGCTTGGAGGGAAGGCTTTCAAAGGCTTTAGTTGGAAAATGATTTATCTTTGGTCTATTATGACTTTTTGGATTAATCATTAATTCCTTAGAGTCTTAGAGTGAGATGAAATTGGTACTTGCATTTTCCTACACATTAGGTTCAAAATTTCTCATGTTTTTTGTGAAAAAATAATTCATTATGTTGATAAATTGGTTAATTTAGTTTTCATTCATAAAGAATAATATAGATGGTTTAATGTTTTACCTCTATATATTTATTTAGAATGTTTTTTCATAATAGGTATATTTTGCCTATGTCTTGTGAAATATAAATTTTATCATGAGTTTTGTAACATCCCTTCAAGGTGATACTAAAAACATAGAAACTTTTGGTGGATATTCTACATGTATTTATTTTGCATCATAAAATAAAATTAAAACGTTCACTTATTTCATCAAATAAATGTTTCACTCAATACAATTTATGTCAAATAATAAGAAAACAATAAATAATATTCAACAATTAAAACTTATCCATATTAATAAGTGTACTTTAAGACGGCCCGACAGTGGAATATGCCCAACAAACAACAAATATCGCTAGGATAGACTCTAACCTAGCTCTGATACCATGTTAAGAATTGAACTTTAAACATAACTCAACCCTAAAAAATTGTCTTGTAATATGAGGTTTGCACCCACTTATATACTCTGAATTGGTCTTATCTTTAGTCAATGTGGGACTTCCAACAATCCAAAATACATCCGAAGTAAAAGAGCATTCGTTCCCAAAGCAAACCTCAAGCTCCTCGTTATTGTGCATCTGAACCACCACATGCACATTATATGCTCATGTATAACACAAGTCATATGATCTTCATAGATGAAAACCACAACCACAAACTTGCGAGGATGAGCTAACTTAAAAGAAAACATAATAATTAAAGTTATAAATATATAGTAATAACACGTCTTATTCAATCTTTCATTAATCCATACAATAGTACATAATCAAATAACATTTATTGTTGTAGCATCCAAATACAATGAATCCACATGTATACTTAGCCTAAAAGGTTCAATCATCAACATAACTCTCGTATATAGCTTAACATCCAAAATTAACTCACCACTAGAGCTAAAACCACTCTTCCTTCCAACTCCCTAGGAGTCTCTGGATAGAGCCTACTTCTCCTTCTCTTCCTCAAGCCTTATAGGTGAAGTACACACGTGCCACATCCGACCATCTCCCAGATAACTTCCCCGATGAAGTTCACCTCTAGTATAGTTACGTTGAGTCCACCACTTGTCGCTACTCTTCCATAGACCACAACTGGAGTCCTTAGGGTTAGCTCCTAAAGCCTCCTCACGTATAACTGAGGCACATGCTTCTCATTGGCACCATCACATCACATATGCAAGCATTATGTTCATAATAACACATATTTCATTTCATATTATCAAACAACAACATAACTTTACTCACATTATTACAATGTGCAATTACAATTAAGACGACACTCAATGCTCCTAATTTAACACACAACTATATTAACAATGTTATTGTACAAATATAAATGAAAAAAAAATAATGTATGGCACTTATTTATCATAAACCATATATTACACAACAATTAATCACCAAATTCATCTTACTCCACTAGTCAAATTTCCAAAAGTTCACTTGCACAAAAAAAAAATCATTACTATAACTTATGTCTAATATACACATATTCTTAAACCAATTTTTATTTTAAATAATCAACTTTCTTTCTGAAAAATTATTAATATTCTAAAACTAATTGTATTCAAATTTCTAAACCAAATAAAAACAAATTCGCTACGAGTATCACTAAAAAACTTTAATTACAACACAAAGTTTAATAATCAAAACCTGCAAATAATGTTGTCAAAATGGGTTAAAACCCATGGGTCAACCCAACCCACCATGGGTTTGGACCAGGTTGAGTTTGAAAGAAATGTAATTTTTGTACAGACCAATTTTCAACCTGGCCCACTTAGAACCCTGCTCACCCGGGTTGAACCCGTGGTGAGTTGAGTTGACTCACCAACCCACCTAATTTAATTTAATTATTTATTATTTTATGTTTCAATATTATTAGTTAACACTTTTTTATTGTATTGTAGATGGAAACAAAGAAAAAGATGTTTGATGAAAGAAAAATATTATGGATTTATCTATTCAAGACTTTAATCTTATAAATGGATTAGTGACATAAAAATTATCAATATTACAAATTTATTTGTTCGCTTGCTTTTGGATTACATTTGCATTGTATGATATATATTTTTTTTATTTTGAATTGTCTTTAGAGTATGACATCATTTTAGAGTAAAATATATTTAGATTTGAATTACAAAAAAAAAATATTAAAAAAAACTTGTAATTAGGTGACTTAGTGAGTCAACCCATTTAACCCTCCAACCCGTGGTGGACTGAACCAAATTCAAATTTTTTCAGCTTACTAATAAGTGAATCAGATTGGATTGACTCACTAAGAGACCAACCCGTAGTGAGTCAAGCCAGATCGGACCGAATCATCCATTTTAACAATATTACTTACAAAGAATTGCCATTGTTAAATCTGAATTACAAACTACTTTTTTTTCAAAAAAAAAAATAAAAGAACCATGCCCAATTAAAATAATTACTTTTAAAATTAAAAGCTACAAAATATTATATATTTTAATTCTTTATAGCCACAAAACAAAGTATCATTGTAATGGTTAAACAAAACCAAAACTTCATATATATATATATATATATATATATATATATATATATATATATATATATAATTTAAGCCAAGTTGCTAAAAAAAATCCCTCTTTTAACTTTAATATATGCTATACATAAACAACATCACAGTTAAAAAAATTTATAAACAAAATAATCTCTCATTTATTTTTATTTTATATTTATATTTTATCTTTAATTAGTTTGTTATTACTTTTTATTTGTATATTTTGAGCTTAGTTCATATTTTTTCTATTATAAATAGATGATCCTATGTGTATATTCAAGACAAGGGAGATTAATCTCATACATAATTTTTACTATATTCAACATGATATCTAGAGCCTAAGGTTCTTTTGAGGAATTTTTTTTTGTTCCCTTTATTACTACACCCACCGTTGCCGGTAACGACGATATCTACCGCTGTCGAAAACGCCATCGTCTACTGCTGTCACTACCGGAGTTCTAGTTTCAACCAACAATCACATGGCTTTGATCATCTCAGCCAGGCGACCACAATGCCATCAATGACACCTTCATCAGAGCTCCTACGCGCTCTCAGCACCTTTTGAAATTGTGGATTTGCTCTATTTTCCGTCGTGCATAGTTGCATGTGTAGTAGCAATTCAAAGCATCGAGGTTGCTCGTTTTCCTCTTTTAGGTTCATTGTGTGTTGTCACACGACCCTTCTCCTCTCAGGAAGCTATTCAGAGCATCGAGATTGCTATTTTTCCTTTTTTCATGTGCCTTGATTAGAGAATCTTGGATTTTTATGGTTTCTCGCTCATGTTCACCCATGGGTTCTTCCACCGTCGTCTCTTTTGACCTCTTTTTTGTCACCATTTATCTGTCCATATATGCTTTTTCTCCCATGAAAAAGATGACTTTTATTAGTTTATTTATAGCCATTGTGGTTTTCCAACTATGACCTCTTTATCCACGGGATGTCAACAATGCATTCCTAAACGGCGATTTGCAAGAAGAGATTTACATGGAGCAACCTCCCATATTTGTTGCTCATGGGGAGTCTTTGGGTTTGAATTTCATCTTCTATGTCGTCTTGCAAATCATTAGCAATTTACTGTCACTTGAGTGCAAAAGCAGATATTTTTGTAAGTCTTTATGAATATATTAGTATCAAGCTTGATACGTACGATTTGTATACACTAGCTTGAAGTGAAATGTTAAATATATTATCTTTATTTTATATTTATCTTTTTCTTTAATTAGTTTGTTATTATTTTTTATTTGTATATTTTGGACTTAGTTCATATTTCTTCTATTATAAATAGAAAATCCTATGTGTATATTTAAGACAAGAGAAATTAATCTCATACATAATTTTTATCATACATAATATTTAAAACAACTTTTCTTTTTCAAATAAAATAATACTTTTATATATATTAAATTATCTCCACATGTAACATCCATTAGTAATATATATGTAAAGTCATCTGACATAAACTTTCTTTTCCTATCAACAATTATAATTAAAACACCAAGCCCCAGATCACTCAATGAGCCAAAACTTCAAGTTTTACATACAATATAAACTATAATAATCCAATTGGAAATGCCTAATCATAAACCAAAACATTTACAAGAAAACCTATATCACCTAAATTCTAAATATCTCTAAAATTTTATTATGAATACGTATATGAAAAAGACTAAAATTGCATTTGACTTTATCTATCCCACTATCCATAATAAACAACCAATATACATATTTTGTAATCTTTATAAAACATTATAAACTACATTTGATACATTCGAATTATTCTATAATCTTTAAACTTTACAAACTACATATAATACTAAAATTCACCACATAAAATTTTATTTAAATACAATAATAATATTTATACACTTTAACACCTGGGACATACTACTTTCCAATCCAAATAACATAATAATTTTCATATACAAAAGCAACAAACCTTAAAATGTTAAAATCATTTTACCTTTCCTAATAGAACACCCACGTGAATAAATAAAAAAAATCCAATAAATGTTAAAACATTTTAACTTCATCAAAATAAAACACAATTACCAAATTTAAATCTAAATAAGAAGTTTATAAAAAAAAATCATAAACAAAAATCTAGTTAACTCCTTTTATAGACAATACTTTTCTTCTTCCTTATATGATCATAATGTAGTCTCCACCAGTACAGTTGTTCCGTATATGATCACAATGTAGTCTCCACTAGTACAGAGAAGAGATACGACAAAGATTTTTTTTTTACAATTGATAACAGTTCTACAAGCGAAACATATTAAGACGAGGTAAAAAAACAGGAAGGTTTTTAGTATCAGTTATAAACCGAAGCAAAAAGGTCCACATTTTGTTTAAGTTAGAAAAACCAAAAAAATAAAAATAAAAAAAATTAGGTTTATTGCAGTGGTTGTGAGAAGAAGTGTTGTCATAAACCTTTTTCTACTTCGATTTCATAAACAATTCAGGCAATAAACTATATTTGATTTAATATAATTATTTAATTTTAAGGGTCTACAGTAGTGGTTGTGAGAAGAACGACTATCATAGATCATTTTCTACTTCGATTATAGAAATAACTAAGGCCAGAAATGAAGGAGTACATGGGAGTGCGTTTTGTTCATCTCTTGTTTGCATGTTATTATCCAACACCACATAGCTCCCAAGACTTGCACTGATCAAAACATTTCAAAATATAAACAAAAGTATTAAGTTTTATTTTTATTGTAGAGTAAAAATCTAAAACAACCTAGGAACAAACTAAATAAGCCCAATCAAAGACAGGGTGTGGTTTACATGAACCATCGTAGAATTTTTCACTACCTGAATCATGAACCAATCCATTATCTACAATTGCATACCAAAACTGAAGCATATGACGTGAGTTAATATGTTAAATATGCACTATTATGCAAACACAAAAAGAAAACAATGACAATCACACTCACCATAATGGCAGAGACGAATGAAGCGACGATGACAACAAGCAACTAACGTAGCACAACGGTGACAACGAGGTGCGAAGCAGTGACGACGGTCGAGCAGTGAGGGTAACCTTCAATTTCAAAGGCGAAGTGAGTCGAGCAGTGGATGGTGACACTCATTCGCAGAGGAAGGAAGAAGAGAAGTGTGAAATGGTAGCTTGCGTTTCTTTTGCTAATATAACCTTAGACGAGACATATGACAACAATTATTTATAAAACTAATAAAGAAAGTAGATATGAAAATGGTTGTTCAAATAACTGATGCCATATGGCCTTCCTAGAAAACAAGTGACAATTTTGAAATTTTGATCAACCTTTTGATCTCAGTTTTTAGGGAACCAGTGGCGAAAGTAGATAGAATAATTGTTGTTTAAATAATTGAGGCCATATGTCCTCCAAAAAAAAAGTGACAATTTTGAAATTTTGATCAACCTTTCAGACTCGGTTGTTTAGGAAACCGCAGCATAAAGTAGATACGACAACAATTATTCAAATAATCAAAGTCGTGTCTTGTTAAAAAAAATAGTGGGATTTTAGAAAAGTTCTGAAAATTTTGGCGTACCTTTCAGCTTCAGTTCTTGATTAATCGATGCCAAAAGTGGTATATGCTTCGATTATTTTATAATCGATGTCTATAAATTCGCAAAATTTTCTAAAATGTCAACATTGATCAGAAACATCCTTGCTATACACCCACTACGTCTAACCCTAATTTTAGAGTGTCTTAGTTCATACTTTAAAGCCTCACATTTTCACACATAACTAAGAAAATGAACATAAATCAAAACATTATAGATAAAAGTTGAACCAAAAACCTCACCCTCTAATACGAGACTTCAAATCCAACAAACTATCACAACATTTTAACATGATAATAATAATAATTTAAATATGTATTACTTTATCTATATGTTTTATCCTATGAAAATATTTTTTTTTTCTGGATCTTACAAGTTTGATATGTTCTCTATGCTTTTGTATTATTTTATTTTTTTGTTTTAAAAATTTTTATGTAATAAAAAATAATTGATAAATTTTTAGATGCCAATAATATTAACATAATCATATTTAGACAAATGAAACCATTTATAAAAAGTCATATTAATCATTTTAACAACCATAGCCGCCTAAAGTTTATAAAAGGAAGAAAAAAGTAAAAACTTTTTGAATAATTTTTCTCTCAAGCCATCATTTATACTAATGGAATAAAACTTCTTAAAGAATATAATAATACTAAAAGAAACTAAAAAATATGATAATGACTGAAATAAATATTTACTATTAATAACCACTCAAACTTATTTAAAATAATAAAATATTATAATTTCAATCTTTTGAAATATACAAGAAGATATACAATAGAGTAATAGTTCAAAAAGATTAAACTGGTAATTAAAATTGATCTAGAGTAAGTTTAGGTTTAGCCTTATTATCTAAAATTGGTTTAATGTTTTGATAAGTCCTTATTTTCGTCTAGAATATCAAACAAATCCCTTTTTTTCTTGACGTCTTAATTGAGTTCTTGTTTTGTAAAATTGAAGGAATTAGAGGCTTGCCGTTAAATTGGACAAACGTCCATTTAAATTTGGGTTACATGGCTTGATCAGTGTATTGATTATTCAAACGTGGTATTGAAAACAAGTTTAAATTGATTTTTTATTAAAAAATGGATTACACAGAGGTTAAATCAGATGATTCAAGGGAAAACTTGGCAAATTAAAAAATTTTAAGTGTGGCCCTGCAATTGAGAAATCAAAATCTGATTACGGGTAGAATTGGAACTCCGAATTAGGATTTGTAAGAGAGAAAAAAAACCTGGTCTTGGCAACGATACACAGATTGATAACAAGATCTTGCAAACGTTTAAGAAAAGCTTTGTTCAAGTCCAGGACATCTTGGATCAGAACCGGGTACTCATCAATGAGATAAACCAAAATCATGAGTCCAAGGTCCCTGACAATCTCAGCAGAAACGTTGGCCTTATTAGGGAGCTTAACAACGACACCAGAAGAGTGGTTGAACTTTATGCGGATCTTTCAAGCTCCTGTACCAAATCCATGGAGGTTTCTTCTGAAGGGGATTCTAGTGGTGCTGTGAAATCTGACGGTAAAGTTGGCCCCAAGCGACATAGGCCTCTTTAGGGAACTTTTTTTTTATTCCTTTTATTTTAATTTCTTTTCTTTTTTTCCTCGCTGGAGATGCACGACATAACAATTGTGTTGAAGGGGTAGATCAAGATTAACTTCTGTAGCCGAAGCCCTCTTGTATTACAGAACGTTCTCTAGCTCATCACTTACTACTTACATTCCAAATAAAAAGAAATGATTTTCCAGAATTTCTATCAGTTTTATTATAACCTTGTGATTGTGGATCAACAAAAATAGTATTTGAGACCCTATTCAATACAGAAACGATGACAACAACAAAAATAGCATTTAAGATTCTCTTTAGTGTCTTGAGGGTCTTCAATTTCTTATCAAGCTTTTGCTTTCTGGTCTGTAGTTTCTTCAACATTGACACTTGCTTTTCATAAACTGATTGAAACAAGGAATAAAACTCTTCAGTGAAAGGGTACCCAGCTTCCTTGAAACCCTTAAGCTCTCACAATGTCTTCAAATAAGTAGACCCTGCAACCCCATTTTGCACCTCTTCCTCAAAATAGGTAATTGCTTATTTAACATGATCGATTCAAGTATTTGTCAAGAAAGAACGCTTTTTTTTTTCTCTCCCACGAACCCTAATATGGAACCTCGATTTTTTCCCCATTCTGATTTTGATTATTCAATTGGCGCTTAAATTTTTTTAATTTGCCCAGTTTTCCCTTGAGTACATCTAGTTTAACATTTGTGTAATTCATTTTTTAATAAAAAAAATCAATTCAAACTCGTTTTTAATGCTACTGATTAATCAATACATTGACCATGTCACGTAATCTAAACTTAAATAGTTGTTTGTCGACAAACATATAATAGTTTTAATTTTACAAAACAAGAACCCAATTAAAACACGGATAAAAAAAAAAAAATCTATTTAACATTCTAAACGAAAATAGAGAATTACCCAAACATTAAACCTTTGAAATTTTATCAAATTTAGAGTAAAATTTATTTAATTATAAAAGTAAATGAGTAATTAAAAATAATGATACCACGTAGCCGTTCATGATGGTCGTCAAAAGTTTTTGAGCGTGGTCTGTCGAAGGAAAACGACCCTTGTCACATCCAAACATGTTGGTAGTAGCTGTTGAAATTGCATGCTTTTACTTTTGCTGTCCTTTAATCAAACTTTTCATACCTATTATCTCAATTAACCTCCTTACTTTTATTTAGGTTGATAGCCTTATAGGTCTAGTATGTAAGAGACTCAAATAAACTTTTAAGTTTAATTAGAGTTTAAATAGGTAAAGTTAATATTTTGAATCTGACTTGTTTCCACTCTAATTATTTATTATTATCACCAAACTAGCATTCTTCTTCATATTTTGAAGTGTACGTTTCAGAGCGAAGAAAAAACACTATATATATATATATATATATATATATATATATATATATATATATATATATATATATATATATATATATATATATAATTTAGACAAATTTCGTGATAAATTTGAGTATTTTATAATTGAGTTCTTATAAAAATTTATTGATATTGAAACTTTCATATTTTTAAATTGAGTATATGTCATTAAATTTTTTATTAGCTAAGTCATGTGATTGTTATAATATTTGTTCACTTGCTTATTTATTGTCTTCACTTATGAGAAATTATGTAATTAATATAAAAACATATTGTAATTATTGTAAAATGATAAATAACTTTTATGGATATTGTTGAAAAAGTATTAGATAATAAGGTGGCCAAATCATTACTTTCAAAGAACATGAAATTGTTATTGCGACCGTCTTTAATTGTTATCAATATATTAAATATGTTTTTGATTTTTTTAATTTTATTAAAAATTGAAATTAGTTACCTTTTTAAAATATTGACCTAATTTAGTTCTCTAATTTTTTAAATGAGTAAATTTAATTATTTTAGTTAAATGTTATTAAGTTTATTTGACAATTTAAATGTGTTTGTTTTGAATTATTTACATATTTCTAATTCAATGTTAATTGACAAATACTTTTAAAAAAATCAAATAAGATTAACAAGATTTGATTAAAATAATTACACAATTAAAAAAAAAAGATTAAATTAAACCAAATTAAAAAAAAACTAATTCCAATTTTTATTAAAAATTAACAAACCAAAAACATATTTAATTCTTATTATTTTTATTGAATTATTATCAAATATATTTTCAATAAGAATAATAAAAGTCATTCATTATTTTATATTAATTATAATATCATTTTAAATTCATCACTCATAATTTTTAACCTTTGAAAATAAATAATTACATAACAAAATAATAATCATATCATTCAACTAAGAAAAATAAACAGTAATAACTCAATCTAATTAAAAAAATATAATTTTTAAATATATTTAATAAATAAAAATTTAACTAAAATATTAAGTTGAATCTTAATATATATATATATATATATATATATATATATATATATATATATATATATATATATATATATATATATATGATGAGTTATGGTATATAATTAAGATGGATGAGTTTGGTTATGCAGAAGGAAGATGGAGGGTGGGGGTTGGATATAGAAGGGCACAGCACAATGTTTTGTACAGCTCTGAACTATGTGAGCTTGAGATTGCTTGGAGAAGAAGTGGAGGGTGGAGAAGGTAGCATGCAGAAAGCAAGGGCCTGGATTCTTCATCGTGGTGGAGTCACTCACATTCCTTCATGGGGCAAACTCTGGCTCTCTGTAAATTCATAACTTTTTATTTTTTGTTCACTTGATCCATAATTTCCACTGATAAACATGTTTGGTAGGTTCTTGGCGTATACGAATGGAGCGGCATGAAGCCAATTCAGCCGGAGATTTGGTTGCTTCCCTACTGTGTTCCTTTCCACCCGGGAAGGATGTGGTGTCACACTCGATTACTGTATCTACCAATGTCGTACTTGTATGCAACAAGATTTGTTGGNTATATATATATATATATATATATATATATATATATATATATATATATATATATATATATATATATATATATATATATATACACACATATATAATCAATTAAGGTAATAAAAAACTCAGTTTTAATAAAGCAATCACATCTCAATTTCAACAAAGGTGGTTGAATGGTAGTTATTTATATTTAATATTGGGCGTAGAAAACGAAAAGGATAAGCACTATGCAAAAATTACAATAAAGCAACGCGTGATTTTGCGCGGAATCGTCGAAAATTAGGGATTGTTAATCACATCTCTTTCTTCCTAATATGGATTAAAGCTAGTTGAATTCCAAGCACGCTTAGATTTCTTTAAGTGAACTATGTTATTACACAAAACACTTTTCACAAAAGTATTCGATATCACTTATTATGTCATATAGAATAAGGTGTCAATTTTATAATATTTGCCTACTTTTCTATATTGATATGTGTAATGATGGATGTAGAAACCACCATGCTATCTCATTTAAGAATTTCATCTATGTAGAAAACATGTTTAAGGATATTTGTGATACAAATATTATATAAAGAAGCAATATTTTACCATATAGTCATGGGATGTGAAAATGCTTCTCAATATCATTAAACATGGTAAGATAAAAGGACAACTAATGAAAGAAATGAATGATTGATTGAACAAACTCATTGGGATTTTATATGTTTTATATATTTATCTTTTAATCACTTTAATTAATTATTTTAGGTGCCTTCCGTTATAACCTAGTATTCCGGTGGTGTTGTTGTCCGACTCCTCCTACACAATTTCCTCCAAACGTCCGGTCACTTCGTCCTTTTCCGCTGGTCGCTCGTTCCGTTTCCTCTTGATCGATGTAAGGTCTCCTTCTATCCAGTCCGGCCGGATACCTGTTAAAGGCACTCCGACGCTCAAGTCAGCGAATAATCAAAAGGTAGAGATGGAGAGAGAAAGTGAGTTCTAGGAATAAATGTGCATTCAATGTAACCAACCACCTCTTACCTTTGACCTCTTATTTATAGTTGTTACCATGGGCCTAGGATTAGTAAAGTTCTAATCATGGCCCAATAACTAGTCCAATACTTTTAATCTCGATTTACCTTAACTTAATCTCACTGCTTCTTTCCTCTTAACCGACCACTTCAAGATAGATCCTTACCTGTATTGATTGGATCGTCGCACAGTTCCTCGTGACCGACTGTCCTTCCTGACCGTCCGACCCTTACGGTACACCTAGTAATTAAATCTACATATACATCTAATTATATATGATAAAGAATTAACTATAGAAGAGTGATCTTTTATATAAATGGTTTCTTTTGTCATTTAATTTAAAGAGGTAGAACATGAAGATCAATTTCAATTAATGCATGAAATGATTAATTATATATTGTCATTTAATTTAAAGAGGTAGAACATGAAGATCAATTTCAATTAATGCATGAAATGATTAACTATATAATAAGTATTAAGGAAATAGTTTTAAACTTAATTTGATTTTATAAAATTATTTTGGTAATTTTTTTTTACAAAAAAAAAATATATTAACCGAATAATTAGTTTGCCCCAACCTGTATACAATATAAAGAAAAAAAAAGAATATAGTAAGATACTATTTGGTTGTCCTCCCACAATAAGGAAAATCCAACACAATATAGCAAATGTTCATTTGTTTTGTTGATGATACTCTTGACAAGATGATAAATGTACTATTAAGCTATTTTAGTACAATATAGAAAGAGTTTTAGTTTCTTTGTTCCCATGATGTCTTTACCTTATAGTGTTAGATGTATTACATTGTGTTTGTAAACCATGGTTGTTGGTTTCTCTCAAACTTGAAACCTACGAAAGGGTTAGCTACACAAAATAATCCTACATTTTATCAAGACAACTTTCAAAATTTAGAGCTAAGACAATGCATGTTTGTATATACTATTATCATATGCCCCACTACACTAAATATAGTTTTTAGTTATCATCATACATAGGAAATATGTTAAAATTGTCTTACATACTCATAAGTGCATTTTTTGTAGGCATATAATTGGGCTAAAACACTAATTTGAGTATTAGAATGTTGTTTTTAGATATTTATTTATGATCCAATGTCTAAGTTTTGCTTTGTGTTAGGATAAATATTTCTTGGTTTAAGATTCCTAAATATTCATTGAAGTCCAAATATTTCACATGATCATCATCCACGTACATCTCTATACATTATTGTGTTTATTACATAGGCCTGGAAGTTGAAACTATAGAAAATGTTCCCTTACTCTTTTATGATGTACAAAAAATATCCCAATCCAACTATCACATAGTTTCTATATGTAATTTGTTGTCCTAAAAAAGATGTGACTTATTGTTTCCTCATTATTTCTACACATTCTAGTTCTCAATTCTATACCTATTATACAAATTATAGTATGTTGCGACTTTATTTAACATCACTCCATGCAAAATGTTAGATGTTAATAACACTTTAATTCTTCAAAACTTATGGCACATGATTTCATCATCACCTTTGATTCCATTTTGTAACTTCTTATATGCAGACTTTATCGTATCTCCTTTTGTTTCTTCATCCTTCCATTCTTAATCATCATCACTATCCTTAACTAATGTACACTCCTATAATTGGTTCTACATTACATTATTAAGTGGTTTTTCCCATTCAAACCACTATCTTATCCATTTGAGGTTCCATATTCATTGGTTTTTATACCAATACCCAAATTCCCCTAGTGTAGCATGTTTTAGGTTTGAATGAGAAAAGAGTTTAGGGTATATATATCCCTCTAAGCAAATTTTCCTAACCAAGCGTTTTCCCAAAATCATATTTTATTTCCTGATCCTATTTTCCAGCAAATTCTACTGCTAAACCAATTATCACTTTGTCCATGCCCACACGTTATCATAATATCTGACATCATCCTAAGCCTCTAATTTGATTATTACTCTCGTTTAATACTCTTCGATGACCTATATCTTGACATAAGGATGTCTTTCTGTAGTCTAGGTTCTTCCTTTCCTAATCTCCATTTCCACTTTCCTAGTAGGGTTACATTGAAAAGTTTTAAGTCTTTGACTCTCGAGGCTTTAAAGAACTTATAACCCTAAGTATGGAATAAACATGAATCCACAATTAAGAATTAATGAAAATATCTATATTTAAAGTGTTAAATAAGTTTGGTAAGGTGATATATTATCATTTAGTCATATATTTAAATATTGTTAAAACTTCAAGCATAAGATTTAATGAAGAACTTAGGAATAAGTGACATAATAGGCCAAACTAATTTAACTTAGATAATTCCTTATTCAATTTTTATACTATCTTGAAAAAGTAAATTTGAAACTTAATTGAATCTTATAAAACCAATTAGTTTAATACGATAAAGTTTGTATCTAAATATATATTATAATTTAGTAATGTTTGTAGACAATGTGAATAGAAAGCCAAATCCATTATCAATGCAACTCATAATTTAAGTTATTAATGTCTTTAAATTGTTAACAACTAAATATTTTAACTAAGGTTTCCTGACTTTGTTTTTTTTTTTTAAGATGATAAACAATGTAGTACCTAGTATGGACCCACCTCAAATCAACATTAGACAATAAAAGTATTAACTACTTTAGGATGTAATGTCGTGCAAATTGATTGTTGTACTGAGGATTTATTATTATATTATCATGAAAAATGATAACTTAGCATGTTAATGCATAATTTGTAGTGCACCATTGTTGTTATTGTTAACAATTAATTTTTAGAATTGTTGCATGAATTTTGATATCATAATCTTATAAAATTTGGAACAATTTATTATAGCAATTAGTTAAGTGATCCATTCGTACGCATATGTTTTTTGTTGTTGTTGTTGTTTTTAATAGTTGTTTTCATTTTGTATATACAAATAATAAAGTAGTTAATTTATTATGTAATGAGATACGATGAAAAATTGGGTGTACTGTTATAACTGTTATTATTAAAGTAATTGTACGGTATGTCCGTTTGGTCAAGCTCCTTTTGACTGAGCTCCTCGAGGTCGAACTGTCCAGGCCAACCTCCTCCAAGCCGAGCTCTCTAGGCTGAGCTCCTCTAGGCTAAGATTTTCTAGGCCGACAAACATGCCAAGCTCCTATAGGCCAGACTCTCCAGGCCAAGCTCTCTAGGTCAAGCTCCTACAAGCCGACCTCTTACAGGAGAATGTCCTACAAGCCTACCACCTTTTGGTTGAGTTTATATAGGTTGAGCTTTAACAATATGAGCTCGTATAGGCTGAGCTTTAACAATCTGAGCTCCTCTAAGCCAACCTTCTTCAGTCTAAGTTCCTCCAAGCCGACCTCCTACAAGCTGAGGTCTTATAAGCTGAGCACCTACAAGTTAACTTCCTCCAAGCCGAGCTCGTCTAGGTTGAGTGCTCTAGGTTGACTTCCTCAAAGCCGAGATTGTATAGCGTGAACTCATACAGGCTGAGCTCCTACAGTCCGACCAAATCGACCATCCCGACCGTCTCTTCAAATTGGCTATCCTGTCAGCACAACCATCAAGCGAACCCAGCCAGTTATTCCATCGGGTCTACCCTGGCTACCCACACCAAGTCAATCAATCCAACCATCCAATCCATTCGACAAAGCTGGGCCTATCCAGATCTGTCATCTTGTTAGCTTGTCAACATGGCCATCAAGTCAGCCCGACCATCTTGACCAACCAGTTCATCTAATTTATCTTGGACACCCAAGTCAATTTGGCTAACCGGTACATGTCGATCACTCACCCAACCTGTCCATCTCGACCATACTTGTCAACCTGGATAGAACGACCAACATGATTAACCTGACCATCACGCTAAATGGGTCATCACATCAACCTGGTAACATCATCATCAAGCTAGTCCGAACATCTTGGCCAACTAATGCATCTAATCTATCCTAGACACCCAGGCCATATTGGCTAGCCAATCTTTCAAGGCCATTCACACAGCCCATCCATCTAGGCCAACCTGGCAAGCTTGGCCAGCTCGACCAACCCAGCCGCCCATCAACAAGACCATCAAGCCAACTTGGCCATCAGGGCAAACCGGTCCATCTAATCTATCTCAAACACCCAGAAAAGATTTGTCAGTCGATCCATCTTGTCCATTCATTTAATTTGTCCATCTCCTTCATCACGACCAACTTGGATAGCTCGACCAGCTCGGGCAACTTGGTCATCCCGTCAACCAAGTCGGCATGGCCATCTTGGTCAGTCAGTCTATCTAGTCTATCTGAACACCTATGCAAGATCAATTAATCCTTCTACACGGTCATCAAGCCAACCAAACCAGTCAATCTGGATTGGCCACCCAGACCAAGTCGACTTGCCAGTCCATACAGGTCATCCCGTCAGCCCGTTTACCCTGGCCAATTTGGCCAGCATGGCCATCCTAACCAACCTGACTATTAAGCGAGATCAATCATCAAGCCAGCACTACTGCAAAAAAGGCTTTTGACATCTAAAGTGAGATATTTTTAGACATCTTTGACGTCCGTGGAGGGGGGAGCCAAAGCCAAATTCGAATTAGACATCGACCCTAACGTCTAAAGACAATAAAATAGTGACTTTTCAGTTCTTTATGCAAACCATTCGACGTCTATACCTTATTTGATGTCGGGGACCCATTTAACCGCATTCTATAATGACATTTTATTTATAAAACTGCCACCAATCATTTTTTATGTTGGATTTTTTTTGTTATACGTTAAATGCGTCACATTAAATGCTATTTTTGCACTAGTGCAGCCCGACCAGGGAGTCCATGTAGTCTATCCTTTCCATCCCGACCATTCTGGCCAACTCAACCAACCTAGTAATCATTCTAGATCGTCCATCCCATCAGTCCATCAGCACGACCACAAGCCACGTTTGTCAGCCCATCCATCAATTTAATGTCGAGCTTTAAAGGGAAAGGATTATCATTGAGCTGAGATGAGAGAAGAACTGCAAAATTAGTGAACTGGAAACCTGTTAAATCGATGAATATTTAAGAGCACGAAATTAAAATTTCGTGTTCCAATTTTTTAAAAGCACTGAACTATCAAATCAGTATATATGCAAATGACTAAAAAAGCCATTGTTTAGAACATGTGTCAATCAAGTACAATGAGTATTTTGGGATAGGCAAAACTTCTCCAAGCTAAGATCTCAGACTGACTTTCTCTTGTTTAAGCTCCTATAGTCTCAACTCCTCCAAGCCAACCTCCTTTAAGAAAAGTTGTCCAGACCTAGTTCATAATCCGAGCTCCTCCAGGTCGACTTTGAAGTTGAGCTCTTATAGGTCGAGCTCTTTCGGACCAAATTTCTTTAGGTCAAACTCTTTTAGACCAAGTTCCTACAAACCGATCTCTTCCAAGTTGAGGAAACCGATTCTCGGAATTAGTGTTTCATAATACAAAATATTATTAAAATTAACACATCAACATTTTCAATTAAAAAATAATAAGTAAAAAAATAAAATTAACATATTTGTTAGAGATTAATTATAAAAATATTTTAAAAAAATAAGATCCAAAAGCTTATTAATCAATAAATTATTTATATGTAAACTACAAATATATATATATATATATATATATATATATATATATATATATATATATATATATATATATATATATAAGTGTTGTGAAAAAGGGTTGAAACCCATGAGCCAACTCGATCCATTACGGATTCCGGCTAGGTTGAGTTGGAAAAAAATTTGAAATTTTGATACATTATAATTTTAAACCCGACCCACTAAGAACTCAACACATCCAAGTTAAACTTGTGTTGATTCGGTTTACTCACTAACCTATCTAATTATTATTTTTTTGGTTCAATATTATTGGTTAAAACTCTTTTGTACTGTATTATAGATGAGGATAGAGAAAAAAATGCTTCAAGAAAGAAAAATATTATATATATTCATTCAAGATTCTAATATTAAGATGGATAAGTGACAAAAAAAAAATTATCGATATTTATTTGTTTTGCTTTTTGTACTTACTTTTGATTGTATTTGGACTTTAAGAAGATTTTGTATTATACTTTGATTGTATTCTATTTTTTATATTTTGAATTGTCTATAGAGTTTAACTTTATTTTGAATTGGAATTTATTTATATTTGAATTTGAAAAAAAAATATTATCTTTAAAAAGAAATCTTATGATTAAATAAGTCAGTGAACTGAGTTGATTTGAGTTGACTCAATAAGTGACAAACTCATAATGCACCAAATTTGATTAAAACAAACAACTTATTTTAATAATATATATATATATATATATATATATATATATATATATATATTATATCTATTTTTTTTATGCAAAATTAGTTCTTTTTAGTTTCTAGTTCATGTGAGATATTTTATCATTCTCTATTATTGAATGCTACTAGCTCTTTTTTAAATTTACGGATTCTTTAGTAAATAAATGACAAATCTTTGAAACCTCTCTTCTGAATTTGTCCTTAAAAAAAGTTACTGATAAGCTTAATATATTATAAAATAAATAGTTAATTCAGTATTTAGTTAAATTTCTTTTTTTTTTTTATAAAACACATTATTTAATGTTAATAAATCATATAAAACATGAAATTAAAATATTTTCTCTCTCCTCTTATCTCTTGGTTCCTTAGTATGGTTATGTTGTCTCTGATTCTCTCGTATCCTCGTTTTATCTTATGTATTTTATTTAAATATATTGAATGTTAATCGAATTTTAAACTTTAAAATTAAAAGTTGAATACATTTTTTTTGAAAAGTATTATGATTAAACCGTGAGAGAGGATCTCCTTAACACAACAAAGACAGAGTATGTAATCATTAATTTCGCAAAAGAATTTATAATTATACTACATAGAGTTCAAGAACAAATTAATTTAATATTAATTAATCGGTATCAGTTGAGAATTAGATAGATATGGTTGTTGATTTGTTTAGTGAATATATGCGAATGAGCCTAATTTTCCAATTAATTAGCGCGTCTTCCCCGTTTAATAATGTTTAAGAAATATCACAGAATATGCTGTGTGCGGTCTCACAAGTGCTCTTTGTTCACAAAACACAAACTTATTAAATTAACAAAATTTCTTTCATTTTAATACTTAAATAAAAAATATGAGTAATTAATTAATATAAGTTTAATCATAAGGTTTTCTCTCTTGGGTGTCTGAGTTTTATATCTACACATCTCTTACCTTGTTTTTCTTTTATCTTCCAATTTAACATTTTATAAGTATTTTTTTTTTGTCAAATTTAACATCTTTTTGGTTTCTTGTAAATAAGACACAACAAATCTCACATTCTTACACTTCGTCAATAATTTATCTATTAAATTTTAGTTATTTTATTTATAGAATAAACAAAAATATAAAATTTGGAATATTTTTATACTATTGTTTTATCTTAGACGATTAAAATAATCTTGATATTAATACGAATTATCTTCGTTGATACAATGATTAACATCTTAGTCAACTCATACTTCCACTTTAGATGATTTATTTCATACTAAGAATAACTTCACTAGGGTTGAAACTCTACCCCACTTGATTAAAAATCATAAATGATATATCACTTGGTCTCAATAATATTGATAATTTAAATCAATATTTTTATAATAAATACATTTTTTTATTACTCAAATCTTCTGTGTGGATATGGATATGTGGATACCTTAAAGAGGTTTAAAACAATATTTCAATTCATTAAAAGTATCTACAGATTATTTAAACAATTTAATAAAACTGAAATGGAGAAAACTGAAAGATTAACAAGTCACTTTTAAAAGAGAATATATATATATATATATATATATATATATATATAAATTTATAGTGAAAAATGTTGAGACAAAAACAACCTTCCATGTACTTTTTATTGTACTTCTTTATTGGTGTTGGAGTTTGTATTGAACATAATACATCTGAGTAATTCTTTTTCATCCCATAATTTTTGTGTTAATTTTGTGTTAAAATTTTCCATAGTTTTATTAAAATAAAAATATTAGCTAGAAATTATATATGTCAGTTCTCATGAATTTTATATCTTAATGAGTACATAGTCAGAAAATAGAAGAAGCAGACATAATATTGAGGAGAACAAACTAGAATTTATTGAATTGAATCTTGACATTGTCCAATCGGATACAACAAAAGAACCCTGAAAAGCAAACTGATCATTGGAAACTAAACCTATTGCTTGCTGCATGTGTCAAAAAAATTAAAAATAAATGGATTATGGCAATGGAAATTGTTGGAGCCTAAACCAATCAATTAAGCTGATTAATTTAGGGCATAAATTGATTGATGTTAATTAGTGGACGTATATGGATCTCATTTGAGAGCACATACAGACCAAAGAAAAAACAAAATAACTTATTAATATTATAATGTTCAGTATTCTATAAAAAAAAGAAAAAAAAATTAGTATTCACTGTTTTCTCTTCATGTTTTTTCGCTCTTCTTCTACCTCCAGCAAGTTCATCATCACTGCATCTGAAGCATCTCTCAGTATCTCCGACCAGTCCCTGAAAACGCATCAAATTTAACATTTTTCATTAACAATTTAACAATTACTGAAAAATAAAACAAAATTGATACTGTTAATTAATTATAGTGTAAGATAAATTTTTGGCCATCATTGACAGCTGGTATTTTTAATTTAGTATTATTGTTTATAGTTTTATGTTCATGTTTAGTACGTGAAATACGTACCCCTTCAAAGAATCAAAGGTCAATCCAACAGTGTATTTAGCTTCCTCGAGTGCCAAAGAGAATCTCCGAAGCTGTTTAGCAGGACAAGTTCCGTTATCCTTGACCACAAGCTGCGAAGGTTTGACGTCGTAGAAGATGGGCACAACCCTCTTCTTTGACTCCATGAGAAGAGCGAGTTCATGTAGACAAAAATACGACTCACAGTAACGTGGCGAAAACACCGTAACACCCACTTTGCACCCTAGAATGGCCCTGTCGATGTGATCGAACAACCTATCCCCAGGTTTCATGTTCATGCTGTCCAAAAACGACCGCACTTCCATCCTAGTCAAACTGTCGTATAGCAACCCCGCGATGTTCCTCTTGGTGTCGATGCCACGATGGTTTATGAACACATCGCATGCTGGACGAGCCAGTTTGCGGCACAACTTGGCTGGCAAATGTTGCATGCTTCAACAATTTTGTTTTTGTTTGTGTGAATGAACGTAAGGAGCTGTGATTTTGTCTTTCTGGTTTTAAAATGGTGGTTGATAGAGGAATGGGTTTGATTAACGACCAGTTTTATAAGGTTGGAGTTTGAAATTCAATGGTTAATGTCAGGACTGGAGAAAATACTAGGTATTTGACGAAAAAGAGTAAAAGTGTTTGAAAAATTTGACTGCCTAGAATGCATGTGTTTCGAACTGTGCTTGTCCTTCAAACACGTAGTTGTTCACTTTATTTTATGTGTGGGGAATCCTTAACGCAGATCCGCTGACATGGTCGTGTCTAGTAATTTTGCCTTGCCTTTTGTTGGAAATTTAGAGTGTTGCTTCCTCTTGTCCCTATAAACTAGGTTTATCACATCACTTTTCAACACATCCTCTTCTTACAAATACAAACTAACTATTAATATATAAACTTTGAATTTAGAATCTTGTGTATATTATTAAAAACATTTAATATTATAAAATGAATTTACTGATTTTTATTTTTTTATTTTTAAGAATTAAATATATGTAAAAGAAGAAAGTTAGATCAACTCACGTAAATCAATATATAAACTTCCTTATTACGATTAATTTTTAATTTAAAAACTATGGTAATAACAATTTTGTAATTAGATATATATAATTAATACATAATCATTAAATGGATTTGTTTTCTAGGTCTATATCTAGTTCGCAAAGTCTTCACATAAACAGTGCAGTTCGCAAATCCGTAAAATTTACAATGATTTTTACATAAATTATATGATTTTTATTGTTAAACTAAAATCTACAAAAAAGAAATGTAAAATTAACAAAACTGATATTTTTTTAAAATATTAACAATATCACAACATTTGCAATGTTTGTCTCTATGTTCAATAGTCAATAGGAATAATAATACTTAAATTGCTTAAAGACTTGACATATCAGATTCTTTTTTGTTTTTAACAACCTTTAGCTTCTCTAATGGCATTTGAGTCCCTATTTAGTATAGCTTGGTCATCTTTTTCAAAATCTTTGATTTCATCGTCTTTTCCCACATCACAACTTTAGTAAAAAAGGTAAATTGAATAGTTAAATATAACAATTAGTTTGTTATAAAATACAGGAAAATAATATAAAGTTTACTTTGGACAACAAATCCTAATCTCCAATTTCTTGTGCAGCTTCAACATTTTTCAGAAAGAAATGAACCTCAATATTTATTAAGCACACTAAACCAATATTAAAATTTTAATACTTAATTTGAATACTTAAAATGTACGTCATTGATGCAAGTTTCGGCCTAGATCTGTTCTCCAAATTTGATAGTACTAGGAACAATGTTTGCACTCCACCAAATATGAATGAGATGTATATCTACAAAGTTTCTTTCTCATATTATACAGACTCCAACCTTATTTAAAAAAATAGTAAGTAAATAAAAAATTAGATTAAATATGTTTATTTAAGCCTTGAATTAAATTAAAAAGTATTTTGCCTTTTTTTATGTAAAATATTCTTTCCAATAAATAGTAAGTGAAAGTTATATTATAGTCAACTATGGATATTTTTGTTGGTATGAAATCCTTTTGTAAAATTCGTCAAAAGAAAAATTAATTGAAAAACTAAAATCTAAAATCTGATATCTTATTATTACAATGATTGTCGGAGCCATTTTGTCGAAAAATTCATCATCAATTTGGGTGAAAAATATATTGTCCAATCTAATAAAGTTTTTTTTTTTTTTTTTTCATATTAAGGAGAGATAAGTGAGAAGAAGAAAAGAAGAGAAGAAAAAGAAGAAGGAGAGGAGGAGATGATGCGACAATGGTGGCTTGGTGGTAAGATGGTGGTGGCTCTATGGTGATGCGAAAGCTCACTATAATGACACAAACTGATGACTTGTTTTGGTGAAATCGATAATCATCAATGACACAAAGGTAGAGAAAGACAATAATGGTGACCATGGTCATTAAACTTAGAGAAGGAGGTGAAAGAGGAAGAGGTGGACAGAGAAGAAAAAACATGAAGGCAAGTAAGAGGATGAGGATGAGAAGCAAATGATGAAGATGATGAAAAAATAAAGGAAAAAGAAGAGAAAGAGGAGAAAAGAAACCCAATCATGTATTTTACCAATGAATGTTACTAACATACAAAATTTATTGGTAATTATTGACAAATTTGTGGTTATCGGTAATTATCGACAGATTTTTAAATCTGTTTGTAAAATTTACTGATGACCATTTTATTGAAAGATTTTTTCTATCATAAGCCTGTTGGTAAACATAATTTGTCGTCAGATTTTTACTAGTGATACATTGTGTCCATTGATAATATACAATTTTATATAGTGATAAATCTTTCATAATTTAATTTAAGAATAAAAGAAAATTTTTATAATAATTTGAGAAAAAATATACTTGACTAAAAAATGAGTGAAAATAGAACCAAGGAAAAGTAAAGAGAATTATGTTCAACGATCCAAATTAGGTTTTAAGGTTTGTTTCTGGAGTGATATGTCTCTCTCAATTGCATTTATATTAATATTTTTAATTAGTATTGAAATAAAATTATGTTAGGTGAGTAATATTTTTTTCTCGGAAATTTAAGGCATTTTTTAAAAAGAACTTCATAATAATCATGAGTATAAGAGATGTATTTTTTATTTTTATGCAAAGGAGTGAATGCATGACAAACAAATATAAAAAATTCCCAATCATGTTGCACCTCAGACCCTACCAATGGTCATGGAACTCCTAGAATCTCTTGGTGATTAAAGAAAAGAAAAGAAAAGAAAAAGTTAAGCATGGGGGACCAATGCCAAAACCCACGACCACGAAAGGAAGAGAAATTAGCTGAACCCCAGTGTTTGAAAAGATGTGAAATGAAACAAATAGAAAGAAAAAAAAAAGTTATAATATAACTAATAATTTTAGTAAAGATGACAAAAAAGAAAGACATATTTTGATGAAGGAGAGTTGGAGGGCATGAAAGAAAATTGTATTCAATTGCTTTAAATTGTCATGATCTTGTTGTAGAACATGGTGACACCATGTAATATTTTTCAGACTTTTCTTACTTTTCGTCTCATTTTCTTTGTAATATTCTGGAGTGTTGAAAACTTTACGAAAAAATTAAGAGAAAAGTTTCCATCTTCGGTTGTGAGATGGAATTAGAATGAGTCGCAAAACGATAATCAATCTGAATATAGTCAGCTCCAGCTGAGTGCCTTATTTGATTTCTCATTCTCAGTTCGAAATTGACAAGTGATTGTTGAAACAGTCCCGTTGCTAGAATTCATCACCAGAACGTAAGAGAAAATTAACCCGTATTAGTTTGAATACACGTCTATACTAAATACTTTTTACATATAAATTTATAGTAAAATAAAATTCATATCATATTAACATTTTTGTATAAAAGTTATAATTTGATTAGTGTTTTATAGTATATATATTGTAAAGACTCTAAAATCACTTCAAACATTTCAAGTTTTCAATTTTACATGTATTTGATCTCTTTAAGGATACTTGTCCTCGACAAGTTGAATAATAGATTGTAATTGTAAAAGACACTTCAGACATTCAAATCAGTCAAGTGGTCAATAAGTAATAAAAAAATATAATTAATGAATTTATTTCGTATTTTGTGCTATTTATACTATGTTTATAGGCTTTTTACTTGGATGAACCTGACTAATCTAGCTATGTACCTTCATTACTCTTTGATTAATCCATGTACTTAATCATGCTTTAATTGTCATTTTTGCCAGCCCTCCCATCTGCTGAAACTATCTGGCCAGTGTATAGACGGTCATGTCATCATAGTGCATCAAGTAATTGACATGTAATAATCCATATCGCCATGGTTCATTGTCAGACCTTGAGGTTTTAGGACATCTAGGCAAGTGTTGATATGTCTTTGGACATATACGATAAACTAGCCTCTTAGGCTCGACATGCCAATAGTCCATTCTTCATATTGCTTTTATGTAGTTGTCTATTTTATGCAAAGAAAATTTGTATTTTGGTTTTGTCCGACAGGTATACTAACCCCCACCCTTAAGAAGCACAATGATGAAAAGGGTGTAATGATGAAATGTCATACGGTATTAGACATGGAAGAAGTAGGGTTAGTAGGTTGCACAGAAAACGAGGCGATGTTGTGGAGGTGAAGAAATCCCTTAACCTTTCACTAGTGAAAAATCCAACGTAAAAAATGATCGGTGACGGTTTCGTAAATAAATTCAATCTTTAGACATCGACTAGGGGGCCCCTAACATCAAATATCATCTAGACATTAGTTGTCCCTACATTAGACGACAAACAATTTGCGAAAGTAACCCAAAAGGCATTGTTTCATTGCATTTAGACATTCGTTGCTGGGCGAGCAGAACCACTCATTGGGCGAGTGATTTTTTTTCCCTAAAAGTCAAGATTCCTTCTGGAATGTCCTCGACATCATGTCGGGTGACTTTTTGGCTCGCTGGGCGAGTGCAACCCAGTTGTTGGGCGAGTTGCAGCTCATTGAGCGAGCGAACTCATTGTCCAAAACACAATTTTGGCTATTTAAGGACATTCTAGGAGCTCAGGGAAGGCTTGGAAGATAACCTGAGACCAGAGCGTCGTGATCTTGAAGCAGTGAAGTCCTGGAGTTGAGTTTAGAGCCATGAGATTAGATTCTGAGTTAGGGAACGTCTCCACGAAGCTTTTGTCAAGCAAACTAAGGAGAAAATCACAAGGAGAGTTAACCTTGAGGCTTTTGGTTCTTACGAGTTATTTCTTTGTGAATATGTCGGCGATTTTGAATCTGATTATGTTTGTAGAGTAAGATTATGCTTCTGTGTTGTATTTAGAATCTATTGATGGGTTTAGGACGAGATTTTGATTTTGTGTATGGTTTTAGAGTGAGATTTTGATTGTCATATGTTTTGAATCGGTGAAATGCTTTTGAATGAAAATATGCCTATGTTTTGATGATTCTGAGATTGTTTTTGGATTTAGAAGGAGATTAGGCTTTTGGTATGTAATCTGAATCACTGAGTGATGTTAGAATGAGATTATGTTCTTTTTTTGGTTGAATCGGTGTATTGATGATGATTATGGAAAAAGTTTTATGACCAGATGTTGTTTGTATCGTTTATCCGCTGTTGTTCATTAGCATATTGGTTTTGGTGCTGAGTTTAGATGTTTATAGGATTTTGATGAGTTTAGGTTGTTGATATGATCTGGGTAGAACATGTGTATGATTTTAGGAGTTGAATTGGGAGATAAATATGATGTTTATGATGGTTGTACGTGATTGGACTTTGGATACACGATTCGTAGAGTCAGAACATGAATTCTTGATGTTTGAGATGATTTTTAGGATCTGTGATGTTTGTTGGTGAATTTTGAATGTTTGGAAGGCCCAAAATGTTAGAAGAAAATGGTAAAGTAAATTAGAAGGTGGATATGATGAATTTGGGTTGTTGTTGCAGGGTTGAAGATCTTTGGACACATCTGTCCAAAGTGGCCAGCATTGAGCGCTGCTAGTCGGGCGCTGAGCACCCTCTCGCTGGGCGAGTAGCTTGAGATAACAGGTCCGTCTCTGTCGTGTTAAATAGTTTGGTGAGGTTTTTGAGGTTCTCTGATAGGAATAATTTTCTGTTCTTGATGTATTTGATGTGTACGAAAATGTTGTATAATGTGATGTTTATGTGATATTATGAAATGTTTGTGTATGAACGAACTATTTTTGAGATATGGATAATGAATTATGATATATTGATATATGCATGTATGAATGGAAAGTGTGGAAAAGAGTTCTAAGGAGGGACTTCTTGCTCATTATGTGTTAAGTGTTGTATGTATGAGTGTATGAAGCGTCGTAGTGGTGTTTATTCTGACGCTCTCAATAACCTCTATCTCACATAGATATAGATGATTATATGGTGGAGAGTAGGAGGAGGTTCTTGTCTAGGGGGCATATTGTGTGAGAGCTTTGGCTTTGTTAGCAAGGTGAATAAAAAAAGTGTGTTGGATAGGGATGAAAGCGTTGGGACTTCATGTAGGAAGAGGTGTTGATGATATAAGTAAGGAGTGAGTATATAAATGAAGAAGAATGAGAGTGCATATGGGTGAGTTTCACACTGTAGTGGTAGAAGAGTAGAAGAAGAGAGTGAGATGAGAGGGTTGCTTTGTACAAAATGGGTGAGATAGAAAGAGACCAAGGAGTGGATGAGGATAGAATAAGAAGAAGAAAAAATGAAGAGGTGAAAGGAAAAGAGAGAGTCAAAGATGAAAAATAGACGTTGAAAGGATTTAAGGAGGAAGAATGTTTTACTTTGTAAAAGAAAGAAAAAGGATAGAAGTAGGTTGATGCTCACAGGAAGAGAAGGAAATAATGCTTTTGCATGGATGTACATTTTTTTATGCTTTTACGTGAATGACAACAAAGAGTGGTATGAGTGAGGAATGTGGTGGGTGCTTTGGTTTGATGAATAGAAATATGAAGATGGTTCATTGGAAAGGATTTCACCTCGATAGAGCCAAGAAAGAGAAATGTAAGATCCTTGTTTTGGATTGGAAGGGAAGGTATGGGTCCCACGTCAAGGATTTCCAAAGATGAAGTATCTTTTTTAAATTGGAGTAGTGCGTGGTCGTTTTTTTTTTTTTTTTTGTGTAGAAAAGAAAAAATATCTTTTTGGGTTAGGGTTTTTATTGTAAAAGTTGGCAAGTGATAAGGTGGGTCCATGGTGGTAAGTGAGAAAGAATTAAAAATGATCTTGAGTAAGTAATGTTTTCTTTTAAAGTGAAACCAATGGCTTCGTTTTAGTTGTGCGCGAGGAGTGTTGTTGAAATGAAATGCATCCAATATGATCCTTCGTGCTTAATTTTCTGGTCACGTGTGAAGGAGGTTTGATGTACTTTAGTGGGCTTATGTGGAGACCACTTGAGGTTACTTGTTTCCTAATTTAATTAAATCATTATAATGGTGTTTTTAGAAACCTTGTGTTCCTGATGTTAATTCATACTTTTGAGACTATGTTTGAAAGGTAATGAGAATTGTGCTAGAAACCTTGTGATTGGTTGAGAAATGCATATCATTGAGAATGTGTATAAAATTGTGTTTGACACATGTAACTATTTATTTTCTTGTATATGGTATGTCATGTGTGAGCTTTTGGTACTACGCTACATTAAAGATGTTGAAGTCTCGTGTAGAGACAAAGATTTGAGTGTCACCTTTCCTCCTGCGCGAGGACTCGAGAGGGTTAGATGTCTCACCCAAAAGGCTTTGGCTCGTGCTAAGTAAAGTGCATCAGTGCACATAGTATAAATCTTTTTACTCGTTAGTCCTTGAGAAGTTGGAGAGATAAGTCTGAAGTTGCGATGGAAGACAAATCAAATCACCATATTAGTGAGAACATGTTATAACGACACAATACAAGGAAATGACATTGGATCATGAATGACTTAGCTGTGATGTTAATGTTGTGATGAAAATGTTTATGATTATATTATTAAGTGTTTGAAATGATTATTGTAAATTGTGTGTTATGATAGTTTTGGTTGTTTACCCTTGCATGTTGTGGTTGTGGTTTTTACCTACGATGATCGTACTGGTACGGGAGATGGCGTTGTAGATAAGACCGAATCAAAGTTGCTAATGATAGTTGGGATCTTTTATTTCGGACTTGGTATTTTTATGTAAAAGTGATATTCTAAGATTTTCAGACGATGTTTATAATTATGCTTGGCTTCTGCGTTTGAATCAAAAAAAGTTTGATTATTTTAAATGAAGGTTTTATGAAGATGTTGCGAAAATTTTTTATACTCGTGACATTCTGGAAGGGGTCTTACAAGCCCTTTATCTTTCCCCTCACCTAAATGTTTTCTTCACTTTTACCTTTCACAACTAAGGGATCTTTGCCCATGTTGGAAGTTTCGATCTAAGGGGCAAGGCTGTTGACTTGGGTGGTTTGGAGAGGCCCTTATCAATATGTACAAGGACATGCAGATTGGCTTGAAGGAGAGTGAGCTAAAGGTAGTGGAGGAGATTGAGTCAGACACACTTGTGCGTGTTCTTTTGGAGTTTTAAACTGGATCACTGGTCCTCGGCTGAAGGGTACTGATAATGCTAATTCTTACCATTATCTAAGCATCATTTTAGTAGCAAAATCAACTCCTTTTTAGCTTATAACTTGCTTAATCCTCTCTTTTCTCT
>NC_028357.1:36939289-36942168 GCF_000741045.1 Vigna radiata var. radiata
TACCAAAGTCCAACCTTGTAATTATTTGTGAATTTATCATTTTGCACATATTCTTAAATGATAAGTTGTTCTTGAGTCTAGATGAGTTGTTAATCGCACAATTCTTTAGTATTACGAGTCTCTTGGGAAAACGATACCTGGTCTTACCATGTTTTATTACTTGAAACGATTTGGTACACTTGCCAAAGTCTCAACAAGTTTTTGGCGCCGTTGCCGGGGACTCGTGTCAATACTAGACTTTTGTGACGTTTTTAACTTGTTTAGACTTGATTTTGTATATAAAACTAACTCTTTTATTGTAAATAGAATTTTCTGTTTTACGTGGGTTAATTTGTGTTTCTAGTTTAGTTGTCTCCAAGTTGATGCAAGGCAAATTTATACCAAGAGGACCGCGGCCTCAAATTCTTCATGCTTGCTCTGAGATTGAAGGAATCATTATGCCAAAAGGGGACAATAAGCTTGAGCACAACAATCAGCCCTAAATTCTCCCTTCCCTTCCTTGAAGAAGCTCCAAGTGTTAAGCGAAAGAAGAAGAAGAAAGGGAGAAACAAGAGAGAAAGTTTAGTCACCATCACCATTTGTCGGGAGTCCAAGAACTCGAAGATTGAGCATTAAAAGATGTCAAATTGGTTGCAGGACTAAGAGGGGGATTTTTATGCTATGAAAGTTGAATTGGTGGCTAGAAAGTGATTCAAGAAGAGTTGGTGAAAGGAGCACACCAACAACAACATCCGTACTTCATTGGTTTATACGTCAAGCTAATGACGTTAAACAAGCGCTTTTGGGAGGCAACCCAATTTTCTTACCCTTTTTACTTGTGTTTGTGCTGTTTTAGTGTCATGTGCTTGTATGTGTTTCAATTTCAATTAATGACTTGTGTTATGCATGTTTGTGTTTTATTGCATGTTTGTGATTTTTGAGTTGTATTGTTGTTTTTGTGGTTTGTATAACTGTATTATGTGAGTTGAAACTTGGTTTGTGTGTAAGTGCATTGAAAAAGTGTCAAGAACCAAAAATCAAAGAGTGAGAGGCAAATTTTCACAGAAAGCTGAATTCTGCAGTATAGCTGAGCTGTAGCTGGCGCGCAGCTGAGTGCCACACTAGTAAACCTGGTTTTGCCTTATTTTTCTGATACGTAGCTGAGGTGCAGCTGAGCGCCAGTGCTGCAGAGGCATTTTGGCCTTGGCACGTTTTTGTTGTTGTTTGTTTTGAGTTTTTCATTTCTTTGCACTTTTTCACACATTCCTTTTAGTGTGTTTTTGGACCTTTCTATCCAGTTGTTAACTATGGAATGCTATTTTTTTTTCTTTGAGCTTAATTTTTACAGGATAACATCTTCATTAGGACTTTAAAGGTGTCAAAAACCACCATTGGTCAACCTTTGAGGCATGCATGAGTTGAGCAACCTATGACTTGAAGATTTTGCTGCTTGTGTAGCATGGCCTGGGGGCCAGGCCCCTACTGATGGGGGAGGTGGAGCAGTTGCGGAGTATAAGCTACTGTGAGGAGGAAGATGTTTCAGATGAAAAGTGAAGCTAGTGTCCTACACTAGTGGAGTTGCAAAGAGTCCATTTTAATCGGTTTTTTAGTTTTAATTTCCAGTCTTATTTACTTTCAGTTTTTAGTATTTGGATTTCTTTTTTACTTTCCTAGTAGATAATTCTTGTGCAATTAGTCTGGTGATTTGAGTGAATCATATGTTATGCTTGAATTGAAAGCAAATCTCTTGTGCTTGCTCTTTACCCAATAGAATTGTTTTGAAAATCTGATTGAGATTATGTGGTTGAGCTTGTTGAACAGAGATTGTGGTTGCTTGTATCTGTTTAGATAGATGCTTGGTTTTAATTGTGATCAATATTCTTGGCATGATGTTCATCAAACTTTGGAACCCTGAGTAAACCTGTGAGATGTTGTGCCCCAAAGTTTATTGTTGAGTGCTATCACTTTGAAATCACAGTTGATTTTGCCTGAGTTTCTCTATTTGAACTATTTGCTTGCTTGTTACAAATGATCAAGGCCATCTTGTTCTTCGACCTCTTCTACATTTTTGAACCTAAAAGCCAATGCAAAACCCTTGAACCTTGAAGAAAAACTTTCTCATCCCAGGAACCTTAAGCTTATTGAAAAATCCTTAACCTCCTTACCTTGAGTTGAGATGAACATATATGTTAGGATGAGGAGAATGGTTTAAGTTTGGGGGAGTTTATGAAATAAGGGGGCATTGAGAAAATAATAACATGAGTCAAAAAGAAAGAAAAAGAAGAAAGAAGAAGAAGAGAAAGAAAAAATGCATTCAATGAACAAGAGTTGGGAAAAAAAAAGTTGAGAAGTGGTTTATCCAATTGTGAAGCAAAAAGAGAGACTAATGTTATATCATGAAGTAAATTGTTTTCTCTATTTGCTCAAGGTGCTTTGTTGTCAGAAAAACCAATTTTTCTTCTTAGCCCAGCCACATTACAAGCCTTGAAAAGTCCTTGTGATGCTAACTTGCTTGTGAATGTGTTTGATATTGTTGAAACGAATGGCAAAATTTGATTTGTGTAACATTGTGATAGTGGAGAGTTAAACCCACATCCTTATACACCATTGTGCTTGAGTGAAACACTTTCTTCGGTGAGGATTGGGTCCATGAATTCAATGAAAACATCTTGCCATTTGTGTTGATCTATCATTTGCATCTATCTTGTGATTTTGAATAGTGAGCACCATGATTGAAGTTTAGCTTGTGGAAGCCATATTGTCTCTTGAATGTAATTTCTAATTTGAGCAAGCATGATTGATTTAATTGTGCTTGAGTTGTTAGACCATTGCACTTGAATTGTTGCTAGGTGAAGTACTTTTGCTTGAGGACAAACAAAGTTGTAAGTTTGGGGGAGTTT
>NC_028357.1:36943413-36950668 GCF_000741045.1 Vigna radiata var. radiata
TACCAAAGTCCAACCTTGTAATTATTTGTGAATTTATCATTTTGCACATATTCTTAAATGATAAGTTGTTCTTGAGTCTAGATGAGTTGTTAATCACACAATTCTTTAGTATTACGAGTCTCTTGGGAAAATGATACCTGGTCTTACCATGGTTTATTACTTGAAACGATTTGGTACACTTGCCAAAGTCTCAACAGGTACCCAATTTGCAACAAAAGGAAATGGCCAATGAGGAGAAGGCTAATATGGTCGAGAAGTTGGTCAATCTGCCACAAAAATATGAGGTTGACAAGTAGGTATGGGCCTAAGATAAGAAGGCATTTGAAGAGACTGAGAAGAAGATGAATTCTTGGAGAACAAGGTGTCGAAACTTGGAGAAAAAAATTGAAGAATGAGAAGAAAGAGTTGCTAAGGGAAATGAGAAGTTAAAGGAGGTGGTGGCCGTAAAGAAATAAGGTCGACTATTTTCTCTCACCTCTTTGGATAGATTAAGGTCGACTATGATGGCCATATATTTGGGCTAGTTGTTGGATGTATGGAAATTTAAGTCAAAGACTTCTCTATCAAAACGTCATTTGTTCTTTAAGGACTATACCAACTTCTACCCCCTTCATATTAGAAGAACCAACTACGTACAAGGTCAACCATTCTTCCTCCAAAACATGCTCACCTTGTAGTTCACTAGCAAAATCTATCAAACTTGGTGCTTTTATCTCCCCCTTAGCTCATACTAAATGTTAAATTCTGATAATTTCATGGACCATGATGGCATTCTTCCTGCTAGGTTTGGCTTTTGTATGATCTTTTGTATCAGGCAGTCAGTTTTGACAACTGTAATATGGTTTTCGAAATAGGATATCTCAACCATCTTGATGTGGTGACAAGGGATAATGTCATTTTGTCCACCATCTAGTATCTGGTTTTAACATCTTGAAGGGTCTTACTTACGAAGTATAACTTTCTACTCATTATCAATATCTTGAACATGAGTTGCATTAATGACATCTATAGTAGCTGTTATGTAGACCAAGAGTAGCGGGGTAGTATCCAACTTGCATAAGATGGGTGGGGATGTCAAAATCTACTTGAGCTATTCGAACATGTTCTAAAATTGATCATTCCCAAACAAACTTGATTGACTTTTTCAACAGTGTTATCATTGGGCTAGTCTTGTTTGCTAACCTTGGAAGGAATCAGAAAATAATTGTTAACCTTTCGATCAGACGTTATACTTCTTGATATTCTTAGGACTCCTCATATCAATAATTTCTTGGAATTTTTCAGGGTTTGCCTCTATCGCTCTTTGTGTGAGCATGAATCCCTGGAATTTGTCGCTATCTACCCCTAACACATATTTTTTTAGGTTCAACCGTAAGTTGTATGCTTCGTATGGCTAAGAACATATCAAACTGGTCTTGAGAATGTTGGGCAGAGATGGAGACTTAACCACCATGTCATCTACATACACCTCAACACTTTTGCTGATTAGGTGTTTGAACACCCTATCCATAAGCCTCTAGTATGTTGCTATAAGGTTTTTTGAGGCCAAACAACATGACCTCGTAATAGTAGTTGGCTTCCTCCATAATAAAGACAGTCTTTAGCTTATCAACATCAACCATTGGGGTCTGATTGTAGCTTGAGTAAGCATCCAATGGACTTAGTACATTGTGTCCAACAACTCTGTCCACTAGCCAATCAATATTGGGCAAAAGATAAACATCCTTAGGACATGCCTTGTTGAGATCTGTGTAGTCTACACATATCTTCCAATTTCCATTGGCCTTTTTTACCAACACAACATTGGCCAACCATGTTGCGTAACATGCCTCCTTGACTAATTCGACTTGTAACATCTTCTTTGCCTCGGCCTTAACTATTAGCCTTCTTTCTTCTCCTAGCTTCCTCTTCTTTTGTGAGACTGGTCTAGTCTCATTGGAGATAGATAACATGTGGAAGGTAACCCTTGGGTTGACTCTTAGGAAGTTGACTAAAGTCCATGCAAATAGATAAACATTGTCAATAAAAAATGTGTTAAGAGATTGAAAATAACATTGTATTCCACCAAATTTATGACAAAAAGGATGATGGTCGATTAAATACATTCTTAAAACTAACATTACTTATGAAAAGGTATTTGAGTATATATACTAATAGGAAATATTTTTTCATATACAAAGTTTCTTCTAGATGTTTTACCATCAATTGTTTTATTTTTTTCACATGTGGTTTATATTGAATAGTTTTAAGAATGATTATAATAAGAGATTTGTCATAGTATAAATAATTGATAAATTCTTTAAGGATTAGTGTTGATTTAACTTTCTCTACATACTCGTGTGTCTATTTGTTCTTTCATGAATATGTCAATTATAATGTGTCTTATGATTTGTCATTTGTATGTTAGCGTATAATTGCCAATATCCATGGTTAAAAAAGCACTATGTTAAAACGTTTAACTAGAACATTTACGCTGTGTTCGTTTGAAGGTGATTTTCTATTCACAGGAATTAGCGCGAATGGATTTGCGAGAGAAGTTACGTTCGCTTGTGCTGATTTGTGCTGATTTGCGAGGAGAGAAAAGCAATGATTTGCGAGATTTCACTGTGCAGTTCATCCTGATGTTTTGGTGTGATTTGCGATGATTTAGGCATAAAAGACTTATATGCCCTGTACTATTTGATCAATTCCACAACAATATTCAACCATCCACAATATAAATAAAAGAAAAATATTAACATTTGAACTATTTGATTCTTTAGTTAAATTGATTCCAACCATGTGATTAAGCCAAGTTGAAGCAGTGTGGGTAATGGATGAGGAAGAACGGGGTTGGTGATGAGGAGCAACTGCATTGAGATAAGAAAAGCTTGAAGCAGTGGTTGAAGAAGAGATGTTCATGGGCGTGTATTCGGTTCCACAGAATACCGTATCCGGTTCCAGCATTTGGAAGAAGTTGAAAAGCAAGCGTATTCGGTTACAGACTTAGCGTATCCGGTTCCAAACTTAGCGTAACCGGTTCTAGACAACGTTTATTCGATTTGTGCCGCTGTCAACGTGCATGGGCTGATGCAGTTAACATGTTCTTGGCCTCCCACGGAAGCAATGGTGGCTTTGGGGTTGAGGAGAAGGCCAGAGGATGGTGTCTTCATACCACTAGCATTGGAGGCAGACATAGACGCAGGTGAAGAAAGGGAGGAGGGAGAGGAGGGAGATATTTGTGATGGAGAAGAGGATGAAGGTTTGTGCGGTGGAGGATATGTGGTGGTCCTGGCCGCAACATAAGAGTGTGGACGAAGCAAATGCAACTTGTGGCCAGCTACATAACAAGTTCCATAAAACTCTTCTGGTCACTGACCCTATGGGTCGCGGCCCATAACGTCGGCACCATCGCCTTCTTTGATTTCGGAAAACCTAAGCTTTTTGCGAAACGATTCTACTCTATTACCGGAAGTTCGAAATGCAGCGACGCAGAAAGAGCGGCGCGAGGGTAGGGGAGAAGGAGGGAGGAAGATAGATTTGTGGAGCGACAGAAAAGCAAGTACCGTTGTTGTGGAAGGCTTCAGACGAAGAGGCATCGCTGCTATTGCCATTATTAATTCTTATCCCTGCCTAAAACAACCTTATTTTCTTTTTTATGGATTTGAGCTAAATTGATCTAAACTTTCAAAAAGTTAATTAATATAAATATCTATACATGATAGATTAGGTTTAATGTCTCAATAGCTCCCTATTTTCGTCAAGAATCTCAAATAGGTCCCTTTCTTTTTCGGCGTCTCAATCAAGTCCTTATTTTCTTAAAATTGAATCAAATAGGGTCTTTCCGTCAAATTGAGATGATGTCGTTAAGAAAGGTAGGTTGACCGTGTAGTTTTTTATTACGTGGCATTGAAAATGTGACTGAATTGTATTTTTTTAATTTTTAAATTAAAAAATGAAGTATATTTTGTATATTTCATTTTTCAATTCAAGAATAAAAAAATACAATTCAGTCACGTTTTTAATGCCAGGTAATAAAAAACTACACTGTCAGCATACCCTTCCTAATAGCGTCATCTCAATTTGACGGAAAGGTCCTATTTGATTCAATTTTACAAAAATAAGGACTCAATTGAGATGCTGAAAAAGAAAGAGACCTATTTGAGATTCTATACGAAAATAGGAACCTATTGAGACATTAAACCGATAGATTACTACGACCTATTGAGACATTAAACCGATAGATTACTACAAATAAATAATGGTTTTTAATATAAGATTAAATATATTTAAAGTACCGTGAAAATATATTTTGTTATTCTCCCCAACAATAAATTTTGTTATCTTGGTAAAATTTTTTATTACAGTCAAATACTACATTCAATTTATTTTATTAAATTATAATTTTTTTACTTTTTAAAAATTAATTTTAATTATTATTTTTAATTTTTTATTTTTATATACATTTTTACAATTAAATATTATATTAATAAATAACATTTTATATTATTTTAATAAATAGGGACATTTTGGTAATTTTTAATTTCTACTAATTAAACTAATTTTTTAAATTTATCACATCAATCAAATCCTACACTAATTCTCATAAACTTTACTTTCAAATCCACTCTCAATTACCCACAAATCCTTACTCTCAAATCCACTCAAATCCATTCAAATCATCTCCCCCAAATCATCTCCCCCATATCTTACCAAAAGAACACAGCCTTAACTATGTATAATTATTTACATCTAAAATAATAATTTCATTTTACAAATAAAAATCTTGTGAAATTAGATAGATATTGAGTTTTAGAAAAATAATGAACGAAAAATTTGATTCCCTAATGATTGAATTGTAATCTTGTATTAAATTAAGTTGTAAAGTATTTTCTTGATTGATATCGGTTAAAGTGTGTTTTTGAAGCAAAGTTTACATACAAAAAGTTGTTAAAACTTCATATATATCATATAATATAGCGTGCTATGATCACATATATGTATGAAAATGTATTTAGGGGGAAATCAAAATTCTTGAATTGGAGGAATTTCACACAAACCGAATGAATATGGAAAATTGTTCCTCGATCAACCTTAACTTTATTCAAATTTTCTTTCTTCTAAGTGAAGGTGTATGTGAAAATTGTACAAGTTTGAAAATCCGACATTTGAATCTTGCAAAGGAAGTAAATGAATACGATAGGGCTGTTGAAAGCAAAAAGAATGACAAAAGATTCTAAGTATTAAGATGTTGTTTTTGCTATTGGTATTGTGGGAGGATGGATTTGTGATTAACACTTACGTTTGGTTGTATGGTTAAGAATGGATTTGCATGAGAAAGGAATGAACAACAGTGTTGTGAGATAGTGACAGCTGACGCATGCATCATGGAGAAGACAGCAAGTCTTGGTGACGCGGTGATCCCGATTGATGTAACGTCTGAATTTGTCTACTTCTCCATAACTGGTAAAGTAATTGCAAACCCTAAACACATTTTCTGTTAAAAAGCAATTCCAGATTCATCACACAACCAAAAACGGAAAGAGTATGATGAAACAACGTGCACATTGACTTGCTTCTCTCTATCAAATTCAATTTACATTTACCAGCTCTACTTTCAACCTTGCTTTTCTTTCAGACATATAGCAAAATCGTTTGATCTTTAGGTAAAGTGTAAAATAAAAGTATAATCATGATGATTTAAAGGCTTAGGAGAATTTTTCACAACACTTTATGGTGTATTTTGTATATATCTTCTACATGGGTTGGAGCATTCAAAATGTCACTTTTAATTATTTGCTTATAGAAAATAATAGGAATTCTGGATTACTCTTAATTCAAAAGTTTAATTATTCTCATTCATATTTCTTTCCTATTATTTTATATAATTTTTTTCATGTTCATTTTCTTCATCCACACTTAATTGCGTCAAAAGTGTTTTTTGTCATTTTTTTTATGAAATTTGATCGATAGGTAAAACCTTCATGATTAATTACTTACCATAGAATTTGAAAATTTGCAAAAATTTTATACAAATATACACAGCAAATTTTCTTACGAAAAAAAAAATTCACAACAAGTTTTCCTGCAAAATAATCAATTTAAAAAATAACGGTTACTTTTTCCAACAAATTTAAATTTCTTACGTGTTTTAAATTCACAATTTCTTGCAAAAAAAATAATTTTCCTACAAAAGTAAATAAAAAATAATTCAAATTAATAATATATAATTTTTGAATTACAAAATGTAAGGACCCCATAACTTATAAGGCCTCTGAAAGGGTAGTTAGGCCCATCAGACCAAGGCACTAGGGCCTTTGGGGGACTTAGCCAGAAGTCAGAAACTTCATTCTTCCCATTTCCCTTCTCTCTCTAGAAACTTCAGAACCCTAACCCAAATTTTCCTCTGCCTTCTCTCTACAGTTTCATAAGATTGAACCGTTCAATCTTTGAGTTCTTGCTACCAAATTGTTCCTGGTGCAGAGAGCTTCCATTCCAACCGAACATTTCCCCGTTCCGCACGGTAAGTAGATTTTCCCTCTTTCTCTTCTCTATTCTTGCCCTAGAATTGAATTTCCTGTTATGTGTTTGTGAATATATGCAGGGACTATATTATGTTATTCTGAAAATATAAGGTTCTGGGTGAATGTTTGATGTGCTTTGAATGTCAAGTTGAATATGTTGAATGAGGTATTATGTGTAATTGGAACTAATTTGGGTTAGGTTGATATCTGTTATAGTTAAGTGGTTTTATTTATTGGAAATTATATGACATTGATAATTGATGGGAAACATGGGTTGTTAGAACTTAGGTCTGTGAGTGAAAGTGAGACACTGGTTAAGGGTGTATGGAAACTAGACCACCGTAGAATAATTAGGATACCTTATTAAAGCCAAATTCAGAGTGTTAGGATGCCTTCTGTGTTGGTAGGATAGAGGGAACCTAAAAACCAGAGCTGGCACGTCACTGATCATAGAGCAGCCTTGGCTTGGTCCAGTACGTTGTGACTAGTCATACGTGTTGGTGACGAAGGTGAGTCTGCTGCGGTGGACATCTGTTCCCACTCCGTTGACCAATTGGGATAAGAAGGTTGGAGAGAGTAGAACCCCTAGGCAAGGATCTGTAACNGAAATTGGATTGGATTTGAGTTGGGAAGAGGGAAGTGTCATGGTGATTTTGGACATCTGTGGTATTGGGGGTGTTTGGGCTGGTTAGGTAACTTAGGCAAGTTAAAAGGAACCTGTGTGAGGCATAAAATTGAGCAAGAACACATTA
>NC_028357.1:36951241-36979040 GCF_000741045.1 Vigna radiata var. radiata
ATTTGAAATATATTTATTTTATTTTGAAATAGACAAATTTAAAATACGAAAGTTATTATTTAAGTTATATATATTCTGAAAAATAAATANATTTAGATTGTATAATGTTAAATATATTTTGTATTTTATATTCTACGATATATGATTTATGTTTAAATTGGCTGGTTTGAGAAACATGACTTGAAGTTTATTGCACTACATTATAAATGGTTATGGTGGTATCAAAAGTATGTGGTTACTAAGTAATGAAGTGTAATTCAAGTTGAAATCCAAGTTCCCTCTGTGTAGAATCTCTTGGTGAGATTCTTAGTGTTTTAAAATGAAAGTAGGGGCTCAGCCTTGGGAGTCATTCTGACGCTTCAATGGTCAATCAAACTCACTTAGAGAGGTTGAACCATGTGATGAGAAGTAGCAGGAGGTCTTAGTCTTGGGGGCTCCCAGTATGCCTCAAGGCGCGGAACGGACTAACCTCGTGAGTGTGGCAGGGTGGGGAACCCAAGTTCCTAAGTCACCACGGGTGCAAGACTCGCCATAGCCCGACTCTCATTTTAAAGTCCAGACGAGAAGTCTAGAATCTCACATGTTTAGGTTGTTTGCTATAAATGTGTTTGCTATCCATGCACTCTCTTATGATCAAATGTTTAATCTGTTGCATGATGTTTATTTATATAATTAATTCACCCTTGCCTTGTTTTGTTGTGTATGGTGTATGTCTTTCTTTTGCAATGATCATTCATTTTTGAATGTGAGCAGAGGAGAATGAGCCCACTTTGGAGGATGTCCTCGAAGATTCTGAAAACACAGATGCTGATGCCTAGACCTTTAGGGACTTTATTTTGCTCTTCCTATGTTGTGTATTTTTGAAATACTTAGAGTTCCTTCCACGTTTTAAATTTCTTCTTGTTTCTGGATAACTGTAATCACAACCTGATTAACTTTCCTACTCTTAAACTGCTCTCTTTTATTATCTATGTGGACATCTTGATTTTTTATAGACTTGTATGGTATAAAATAGGGATGCCACACAAAACAACTTATATGTTTAATTATTTTTATAAATGACTCGTGTTTAATTGTTTTTATATTGGCTAACTCAAAATTAAATCATCCTTAATTTTAAAATTTATTATTTCTGAGAAACAAACACATTGGACAAGTTATACAAAATATGTTTATAGAGGAATATAACTCACCGTAAAATATTTTCATATATAATAAATTTTCTAACTATAATTTCTTACTGATTAACACTGTAACTTTTCATAAAGAGTACATAATAATTATACTCTAATTATAAATAAATCTAACTACTACCTGATATATGTACGACTGCACCAGGAAATCGTATTGGGTATATACGTAGATGAAGTTGATTTTCCAAGCAATTTATTAAACATGATCAATCATTAAGGATAAATTGAGAAGTCGGCAGAGGTTTAAATCTTCTTAAAATCATTCCCAGAAATTGGAAAAAGTATTTGTGAATATAAAATCCACACATCTGAATTCTGGTGCTTACGTTCATTAACTCTTGAGAATGATAATTTTAGGAGTAAATATATAATGCTACGAAGAAGAAATACAATGACCTAAAGCTTACTACAAAAAGGAAGGTTGCTTTGGACTCTAAAGTTTTATCTGGATTGAATTACAGATAACTAATTTTCTTGTTTCTATTAATTCCAATTGCTTACTGGTAAAGAAGTTAGCTCAGATCATGATAATCATGATGATACACATAAAATCAAAGATCCACACCCGATTGAAAACCAAATAAAACCAAAGGGAAAATGAATTTGAAAACGAAAACTAAATAAAATCAATGAAAAATGAAGAAAATTTTGTGAAATTTCCTCGAGATTTAAATCAGAAAGAAAAAAAAAATCCTATAATAAATTCATAACAATTTTTGCATGAAATTTCTATAAAAGAATTTCGCAAGTAATTTATAAATTTCTTAGTCTGATCACTTGGCATTGGTTATGTTAAAGTCAAAAGATTTAATTATATTTTTAATGAGTCTATTATTATGAAAAAATGGAGGTGAGAAATGCATTAGTAATAAAACTCTTTCCGTCTTTGAAAGGTTTTGCAGGATATGAGACAATGAAATTTTTTTGAATGTTATTGAGGAATCTATAGAAGGTGTTAGAAGTCCCACATCGACTAGAGATAAGGCTATTTAAGTGTATATAAGTGGGCGCAAACCTCACCTTACAAGTTGGTTTTGTGGGGTTGAGTTAGGCTTAAAGTTCACTTCTAATATGATATTAGAGCCATGATTCAAGCCTATTTTTCTTAAAATTTTACGTTAAGGTCAATTTATAATATATAAATAGATATAAATCTTACTTTACAAAATAATTTTGTAAAATTGAATTAGGCTTAAAATATACTTCTTCAAATTTTGAGTGTATTATGATAACTAGTTAATTGAGATTATATATTTTTATTTGGATTACTGTGATCTTCCATATATTGTTGGTATCTAGTTTTATTTCGAAATAAAGTTAATATTACCACCTTGTGGATAGAAATGTTAATTTTAATTTTGTTTGATGTCAGTAAACACTTTGCTAGAAATAGGAACATGATTTGTACGTCCAAAAAATACATTTGAAATGCTTTTTTAAGTTGCATGTCAATTATAGTCGTGCTTAACCAATTATTTCGCTTACAATTAAACATCAGAGTGTACCATTACGTTGGATTATATGAAGCAGAATTGCGGTGGCTGTAGAAAACATCATTATTCTGTATTATATGTTCATATAAACCTTTGTGTCAACAAAAAAGTTCCAATGAGTTTGTTAGAATAGGAAAGAAAGGTTGGACAAATATAGAAATTGTATGTCATATATTAATAATTCGAATAATGTGGCACCTTAATCTAGAAGAAGGAAGGTTTTTAAGATTGAGATGGTGTTATTTTTAGGCATAAGCCAACCTGCACATCAAGTTTTCTGCAATATCAGTTAGCCGTTGGTGATGAAGACACAAAGCATAAACACTAAGCCATACCGAAAACGACTCAAACTAATCCATAACGAAAGAGGAGGGAACCTTTATAATCCTTCCTCTTTCCATTTTCCTTCTTGGCTCTCTCTTTTGAGAAAGTTCCATTGTAATTATCTTCTGCTTTTCGTCTCACAAATTATTAGGATAATCCCTAATTGCATGCATGTCACATGTCTACGTGCATGCTCTCAAAATATCATTACAAACAAACCCAGTAATCTCGAGTCTGTATTCCTAAGACATGGCCACCGTGGGCTTCTGCGGTTTGAAGCCATTACGCTTTCGTCGCAAGACACATGGCATTTTGGAGGTAAAACTCTAACCTTGTTTCCATCATCTTCTCTCATTAAGAACACATTTATTGTTGTTTCGATGTCTATTAGGAACATGAGGCTAGTTAAGTTCAATTTGCTAAAATACAAATAATATGTCTATACACTGTTATATCAAGCTCAAAATCTTGGGTTTGGGATTTTTGAACTACCCCATTTTTTTATTTTGTCGAACTTTTCTATATCATGCACGGTTTCATGGTTCAAAATTCAAGGAAAATTGTTGTTGGAATTTCAAGCATTATACGGACACCGTTCGTGATGTATATTCACCTTGCAGGGATTGAAAAACGCTCCTAAGAAGTCTTGTAAGGTTAAGAGCAAAGAAGATGAAGAGTCGCTAGAGTTGTCATTTGTAGGAGCTGACCAATTGATTCTAATGGTTGAGATCCATAAGAAGATCTTGGAATTCAGAGACCTCGTGGATCTTGCTTCATGCAACAGGACTGCTTCTTTACGTGAGGTGCTTTGTAATTTCTTTCTGTTCAGAGAAATGCCAGCATTCCCTCAAAATATTCTTGCCTGCTTCACAAATTTGTATTTCATCTGTCACAGATGATCATGAAAACCCTGCAAGATCTTCAAGGGCTTTACCCAGGTATCATACCCAAAAATGAAGTCTCAAAGATTAAGGGCAAGCCTACGGACCAGGTTTCGACATTTAGTTGCTCCTCAATCATTCTTGTCATGCTGAAATATCATGAAATTTGAAATAAGTATTTTCTGTTTTCAATCTTCATACAAAACTGTTATTTTGATTACAACTTTTTCCTATTTTCAAAGATTGGTACTAAAAACAGTGATGTTTTTCTTTACAATTAGTCCTGAAAACACAGTTGAAAGTTCGAAATATCGACACTTTTGTAATTAAAAAATGAAAACAAAACATGTTTTGTCAGAGGCACAGATCCTTAGCCTCCAAAACACTAAATGTTGTCTGTTTTACTGCAGGCTATGACCTATTTCTGCAAGGCTTTGAAGTCTCTTGGAGAGTCGTGGATTATGCATAATGATTGGATGAACAAGCTCAATGTTGTATTACCATTGTGTAAAGATAACAGCAATATGCGTGAACTTGGTAATCTTGTCGTCCTTGTGAAATGGTTCATTGAAAAGAAAAAAAGGAATAAGAAAGGCCTAATTGAGATTTACAATGATCAAAGTTGACATCATTTCCAACCCTTAAGTGTTGTTTCATTTGTTTTGCAGGTGAAACCTTGTTGACCACTCTAGATTCTTTGATAAAGTTAGCAAGTGAGAAGTTTGACATAGAGGAATATGAGCATAAGAAAGAGTTCAGCCCACAATCTAGTTCATTTGGAAAACATATGTTGCGATCAACCTCCTTCTCAGATAGCGGCAGCTCTTACTGCTCTCCTCCTGTCACACCAAAATCTGTTCTTCCAGAGTCGATGAGACACTCTTCAAGATCTGGAGAGAGTCCCAGAAGCTCTTGTGGCTCGCCACTTCTTCTGTCTCTCAGAGTTCAAGCTGTGGGAAAGTTGAACCCTATTGATGTAAAGCGCTTGTCTTTCCAGATGTCACCAACATTCATCCACAAGATGGAGCAGGATTCCACCGGAGAAGTGAAAGTGGATGACAAGACTTCAAATGATGGGAAAGACTCGTTAGAAGAGCTAGTGTTTCACTTGGACCCAACCGAGGAATTGGATCCCCAAACTCAACCTTTTGCTATAAAGGAGTTAAGGCTCTCTCTATCTCCCAATCAAACAGAAACTCAACCAAAATCTCCTAAACAAGAAAAAACACCTCTTCCACAGCAGGAACCAGTACCTGTACAGTCTTCACCTTCCATTCCACAATCTCCCCCATCACCTTCCCCACCATCTATGACAAAGATGAAGACTATACCACTCCCACCACCTCCTCCTCCACCTCCTGCACCGTCCAAGATAACAACAAATGTAACATCACCACCACATGTTCTGCAGCCAAATGTAGCAGTGCCACCAACACCACCTCCACCTCCACCTCTACCATCAGCACCTAAACTGGAGCAAAGTGAAGCAGCAGTTAGGGTGCTTCCATCTCCACCACCACCCCCANCACCATTGCCTCCAAGTTCAGGTTCAGCAACAACTGCTACTCCTCCACCACCACCACCACCATTGCCTCCAAGTTCAGGTTCAGCAACAACTGCTNCTCCTCCACCACCACCATTGCCTCCAAGTTCAGGTTCAGCAACAGCCGCCACTCCACCACCTCCACCACCTCCACAATCCATTCCCTCAAAAGGCGGACCAGTTCCTGCACCTCCGCCACCCGTGCCAGGTGGTCCAAGAGCAGGTGGCCCTCCGCCACCACCTCCTCTGGGAGGAGGGAGATCCTTGCGCCCTAAGGCAACTACTAAGTTGAAAAGATCGGCACAATTGGGCAACCTGTATCGATCTCTAAAGGGAAAATTGGAAGGGTCTAGCCTGAATGGAAAATCTTCTGCTGGGAAAAAAGGTGGCATTGGAGGAGCAAGCTCCGGAGGGAAACAAGGAATGGCAGATGCTCTAGCAGAGATGACAAAAAGGTATGCGTTTTAAACCATGTCGTAACAACATGAACTTCTAAGCTATGGTGATATAATACTGATAGATCCTAACATATGATATACTTCTTTATTTGTTTACAACATGAACCTTATTCCCCTCTTAAAACCATTTACATATAAATGAATAAATTTCATTTTTGTTCACCAAATAACGATATTTCTATTTTCTGTATTATCCATGCTTCTGCACCTTGTTTGAAGTTGTATTAGAATGTTATAGATGCATACATCGTTAAAAGTATCTAAATATTGGTATCGTATCCGAGAAGCCAATCAAAGTTGATTGCTTTTTGGAGCTTCCTAGGTAATGCATTTTTTCAAGTTTTGTGTGTATTAAACGTCCCACTTCTTGAGCTGTTTCGCTTATCTTTCACTTTACTTATTTAGATCCTCTTACTTCCAACAAATAGAAGAAGATGTCCAGAACTACACAAAGCAAATCTTGGAGCTGAGATCTACCATTTCTAATTTCAAGACAAAAGATATGACAGAATTGGCCAAGTTCCACAAAGATGTCGAATCCGTTCTTGAGAAATTAACTGATGAATCACAGGTGAGTTAAGAAAATCCGTGTCCGTATGGTGGTTTCAATTCCATTCATTGCTGCTGGTTCTTTCATTCACAACAGTAAACAATTCCGTTGCTGCATAGGTGCTATCACGATTTGAAGGATTCCCCACAAAGAAGTTGGAAGCTTTAAGAATGTCAGCAGCACTGTACAATAAATTGCACTCAATACTTACCGAGCTTCAAAATTGGAAAATAGTGCCTCCCATGGCTCAGCAACTGGACAAGGTTGAGCGATATTTCAGCAAGGTAATCCTAACACATGTGTCCTTGACTCAACGTAAATTCATTTCTAAATGCTAACCCCAAAAGAGCAAAACACAGATTAAGACAGAACTAGATGCTTTGGAAAGAACCAAAGATGAAGAATCTAAGAAATTTAAGAGTCACAACATCGAATTTGATTTCCACATTCTCGTAAAGATCAAGGAAGCGTTGGTGGACGTTTCCTCCAACTGCATGGAGTTATCACTTAAGGTATATCCAAGTTAGAACAAAGGAGATCAACACAACACAACACAAGCACTTTTTACTAAACCATGAAACTAAATTTACTTATTTTGTATTTGATGAAACTCAATGCAGGAGAAACGCAACTCTGCTGCTAATAAAGATGGACCGAAAAAAGAAGGAGCATCATTGCTGTGGAAAGCGTTTCAATTTGCATTCCGGGTCTACACCTTCGCTGGTGGCCTTGATGATCGTGCTGACAACCTAACAAGAGAATTGGCACAAGAGATAGAGAGTGACCCCAACCCTAAACCTAACCAACCATGAATCAAATGATTATATATATACATATTGGACTTATGCTTTGTATTTGGAGTACAAAACGACACGGTGAGGTTCTTTCTGCATACCCATCATGAACCCCCATTTTAGTGTCAAAGCCATTTGTAAATTAATGATCATTGGCGATTTGGAGTTCTTATTTTTAAATTTTGATAGGATTTAGTCATGCTTGTAGAGTTATGAAATATTTGCCAGAACTCTACTGAAGCATGAAGCTAAGCCTGTATTTTCACCACTTTAGTTTGCGCTCTCTCTCTCTCTCTCTCTCTCTCTCTCTCTCTATATATATATATATATTTATATACATGTATATTGGAGCTTTATTTAACAGCGATGAACTCCCTTTTATCCCTTTTACGTTCATTCTATTTGTGTCGATCATCAAACATATATGTTGAAAAATATCGATGGTGATGGATGGAAGAAGTAGAACGATATTTCAGTTGTTTCCACCAAATTCTACAGAAATTTGGTATAACAAGCGTAATGAGAAAATAGAATCACTTCTAAAATGCTGTCAGTTGTCTTTTCTATTTCGAACAGAAAGAAAATGCAAAATGCTAATCGGTGCAAAACTAATTTTCTACTATCAGTTTTGTACCTTTTTACTTCTGGTATTGACAATATATAAGTTAGTCTTTTACAGGTTGTCTCTCAAGACCGTATGCAAATTAGAAGCGTTTATCTCCTAAAGACCAATTACGTTTTAACCAAGTGTATTAGTGAAAAAAATGCGTCACATGTCACATAAAGTGACTCGTGGTTGTTATATATGCTTCAAAATCGGTCAATAATAAATCAATGATTAAACCATTTAATCAACTGAGTCATCCCCAATACCCAGCATTATGCAGAAATGTAGTTGGATTGACCATCGAAAAAAAACTGTAAATGGAAGAATGGTATCTCATCTTTCTAGAGTATTCTAGTTTTCTTCTTTATTTCTCCTGCGATATGGATGAATAGAAAAAAAAAAAAATGTATGTGCATAAAGATGTAGACCATAACTCTAACTCTTATACTTGTGTTGGTTAAGGTTTCTTAAATTTCAATATTTTTAATTTCACCCTCATATAATTTATACACAATTAATATTTCATTAAATATATGCTTAGTTATAAATTTATCTTAATTATATTACTTTAATAAATTAGCTAATAAAATATAATGACACTAATATATTTAGTTACATGAGTTCATAGGAGAAGGTGATTTCTAAATCGTTAATGGATGGTCAAGACTCATGTAGTAATTTAATTTTTAGGGACTAATATAAAGGCACTAATATATTTAGAGATATCTGGGACAATTTTCTGTTTTTCAGATGTGGTTTATTGCAAAAGTAAATTAACTTAAAAAATGTCTGTTAATGCCATGTCCGACGTCTATAGACGTCTGTCAGTGTACACCCAGACGTCCAATGGATTACAAAGGCTAAGCACGTTTCAGGGTCTTAGACGTCGGCTGCCACCTAGTTAGATGTCTATATAGACATCTGATCTGTATAGTCTGACATCTATATAGACGTCTGACTAGGATGACAACGTCCAATTAACGTTACCCATAAAAATATCGGATCGAGATCAGACGTAAAAAGCCCAAAATAACAGACGTTAAAAGCCTTTTCTATACTAGTGGCAGCATCTCCACATTCTCTATATTACAAGATCTTTAATATTTCAATCTAAATGTTACTCTCAATATTTGGAGTAAGAGTATTCGTACTACATTGTTTATCATGAATCAGATTCCTAACCCAATTTTAGGAAATAAATCTCCATAAAGTTTTTTTTTTTTTTTTAATAATCTGCCTGCTTATTCTAAATTTGAAGCCTTATGCTATGCTTCTACTCTTCTTTCTTCTAGACATAAATTTAGTCCTAGGGCTATTGGTTTTGTGGTTATAGGATATCCTGTTAATTATAAAGGTTATAAAGAAAACTTTTATTTCTAAATATGTTAAATTTCACGAGAAAATTTTTCCTTTTACAGACAATAATTTTGTTTTAGTTGGACGGCTTTAATCCTATCATACCTATATTGATCATACTAACAATGTTGATGACACTCTCCATTTTCATAGCAATTCTTTACCGTGGTACTCCTAGTTTTGTTGCATCTAAATCTGATAATCTCAACACAACACAAAATAACCCTCCTTCAGGTATTGTTTGCCACCCTTTGCGCACTAACAAGAACATTATTCCCCCTTCTTTTCTCCCTAACTATCATTGTTATAATGTTAGTCCTGATTCTACTTCTCATTATCCTATCCAGAATAATGTTAATTATTCAAAAATTTCCACTCTTTGTACTTAATATCCTATCCAAAACTATTCTAATTATCTTATCTATAGTAGTTTTGAGATCTCCAACACATGTCTTTACGTCCAAACATGTATACCTCAAACATCATATTAATATGTGGTATGATAGTGATATCGTAATAATGATAATAAATCCAATAAATAATAAATTTCTCAATAACATATAACATAATATATTCTTTAAATAACAAATCTAATTAAGATATGTTTTATAGAAATAAATTTTATGTCTAACTCAATTTTACGAAATTTGTTTATAAAATAAAATTTATATAATTTATATACTCTAAACTCATGTAAGATTTCTAGCACATTTTTTAAACTTTTATCACAACAAAACAATTTCTATTTTAATTTAATAACTTAATTTAATATTTATTATTAATTATTTATTTTTCAAATAAATAAATAATTGTTAGAAGTTAATATAACATAAAATTTTCGTTTTGTTTTAAATAATACTTTTGACATCTAAAAAAGAGAAATACAACCACTACTTCAAAAATATAATAATTATATATTAGAAAAATGTTTTTTAACATCACTTCTACCATCGGTTGACAATTCACTTTTAAAAGGAATATAATTATTGACAAGTTAAGTTTTTATTTATAAAGAAAGAAATAAAATGAAATGTAAAATAATAGATGGAAAATGTATGGAAAAGTTTGTTGTTTTTTAAAAAAAAATAAATATAATTACTCTATTATCATGTTGAATTATTAAATTTGACTGTGGTTGGGAAAATATTTATCTATCACCTTCGGAGTGTGACCATAAAAAGGGGTATGTGGTAGAAACCGGAGTCAGAAGAGGATCGGATAGTAACCGATTACCATCATGGCTTTTGTCTCCGTTACATTTATCAACGTTACTCTCCATTTTCAATTCTTCATCATCTTCCACCTTCCGACTTTATCAAACTCCATGCCACCCCACCAAATATAGCAAACCAAAGCACCACCGTCTCTGCAAATTGTCATGCCACAGTAGCCACAAAAACACTATACCAAATGAAGAAGGAAAACCATCGCATAACAGTGCTGACAAAAATAGAAGGGACATTCTCATTGGGTTTGGAGGGCTCTACGGTGCATCCACTCTTGCAGGCAATCCTTTAGCCATTGCTGCTCCAACTTCCCCTGACTTCAAAACTTGTGGCCCACCAGACGTACAAGAGGGTGTACCATCCACCGTTTGTTGCCCTCCACGATCTTCTCCCATAGATTTCGAGATTCCACGAACTAGAAGATTCCTTAGGGTTAGACCAGTTGCTCAGTTTGTGGATGATACCTACATAGCCCAGTATAAGAAAGCTCTCAGTATATATCTCTTCCTCCCGAAGACCCTCGTAATTTCACCCTGTTGGTGGTTAGAATAAACAAAAACAGATTAACTTAATTGAAGGAAAAATATTTAAATATTATTGATTGTAAAATAATAAGAAACTTACCATATTTAAAACTTAAAAAAATAAGGTTTAATACCTATTTTGGTCCCTCCTTTGAGAGGCTTTGTTCAAAGTGGTCCCTCTTTTTTTCAAAAGTTCACTTTAGTCCTAGTTTTCGCAAAAACTGTTCATGTTGGTCCTTTTTTATAAGGGCGTTAAGTTCACTAACGGCAGAGTTGTCTAATATTTGATGATGTGGCATTGTAAGTTGTTTTTAAAAATAATTAATGATGACGTGTAAATGAATATAGTTAGGTTTTAATTAAAAATTGAAATTGGGGTTAATTAGGTAAACCCAAAGTTTTAGTCAGATGCGAAAATTTCCCAAATTTCCATTTGCCATTGGGAATTTCTGTGCTTGCTGTTAGGATTCATCAACCTTCAATCCATCTTCATCAGCGGGGTTTGCATTTTCTTGGCTTGCGATTGCGATTAGGATTAGGGTTCATCAACCTTCAATCCACCTTCATCAGCGGTGTTAATTTAGAATATACTGAGTTGGTATATCGATGTTGGAAAAGACCCTGATAGATTATTGCTACTTAAATCGAGGGTTGTTAATTTAGAATAAGTCACATTTGTGAATTCATCTAGATGACCAAACTGATTATGGGAAAGCATAATTTTTTGCAGCTTTGGGAGTGTAAAAAGGGATGAAGGAATGCTCCCATCCAAATAAAAAGGAATGCTCACATGCGAACTTCTTGCAGGTAATGCAGTGACATCAAAGCGCTGCACCATTCATGTCCTGTTGCTGATATACTTAGACCATCCAAATACAGTTGCCTAATACTGGTGAGATTTTGGACAAGCTTTTATAGATTTGGGTTTTCAGTAATTTATGGTTTCAATGATTTGGGTTTTCAGTGATTTATACTGAAGGGGGTTCTGTTGGAAAATTCAAGAACACCGGCGATCAGAAGATTAAAGGTCTCAGTAACCAAACTGGTTTCACATCCAACCTGCTGCCACAATTGGTGATGGAGATGATTGCATTGAAGATGCGCGATGAACCCTAACTTGCTCAGAATTTCCCAATTCCAATTGCAATTTTTTCCCAAATAATCTTCTGACCACAATTAATTTACTTAATTACTCACCTCAAATTACCTCAAATTCATTTTTTAATTTAACTCTAACTATATTAATTTACACGTCACAATTATTTATTTTTTTAAAACACATAACAATGCCACATCATTCTATATTAGCCACCTGTCAGCTCTGCCATTAAAAAGTTAACACCGTTATAAAAAAGGACCTATTTGCTCAGTTTTTACAAAAGCTGGGATTTCAGTGAACTTTTTAAAAAAGGATGACCACTTTGAACAAACCCTCCCAAAAGAGGGACCAAAATAGGTATTAAACCAAAAATAACTATTCACTAACATTTTTTATGCTAATTTTAATCTATTATTCAAACTCATAATTAAAATTTAACTAACTCTTAAAAATAAGAAACAAATTCAATTAAAATTAAAAATAAAATATTTTTAAAACATTTTCTTAAAACTCTTCCTTACTTTAATCCTGAATCCTGAATTTTAACACAATTCTTCTTGATCGCTTCAACGTTAACTTTATTAGTACCTTTAGTTCTTTCTCTTATTCGTCTTCATAGTTTTGAAAGTCTTGGAAGCTGAAGATGATGAAAGTGTTGTGATGACATTGGTGCCTAAATATGGAGAAGGACTTTTCACAATTCAGAATATTAAGATAGAGTTTATTACGGAATGAAAAATAAGTACTTGTGAACAAAATAATTATGGCATGTTTGATAGGGTGTTTTCAATAATTATATGAAATCATCTGAACCTTCAAATGATTTGAACATTGTATCAAAGTTTACTATTCACTGGCAAAAGAGGATTTTGGTTGTTTTATTCACGAAAAGAAAAATAAAAATTGGAGTATATAACACTCATGATGCAAATCCTGAAACAATTTGACCTTTCACCTTGAGTATAACACATTAATTGTGTCTAATTCCTTCATTTATACATTAAACTTACTGTTTAAAAAACATTACACTAATACTCTGCATACTTTAGACTAAATTTTTACTGTTTAAAAAACATTACTTATAACTTTTTAGAAGAAAAAGATGAGTTTATATTTTCTTATAAAAGTTCAGATGTTAAGAAAAAAAATGAAATTTTACTACATCTTAAGAATGTTTCGTGTAATTTACTTAATAAAATTTCATTATTTGTTTAGTTTTTTTTCTGGAGTCTTAATCTAAAAACTTTTTTTTTTATTTCTCTCAGTATACCAAATTAAAATATAAAAAATGAAGATTTCATGCGTTAACAGATAAATGTTTTTGAATAAAAGTAAATTTACTTGATGCAAGCTATATATTCTTTGGAAATGTGTTTAATTTGAAAGGAGCGTCTGTCTTATCTGACAAGGATTGTATGATGAATATTTAAGCACATGGGTGCAATCTGAAATTAACCAATGAGTCGGCAGCAATATATGCAGCCATTAGATAATGTAAGGATTCTATCCTTTTTGTCATTTTCCCTTGTCTATATCCTTTTGAATTTTAATATCAAGATATTGTAGCAATTGAAAGGAAATGACACTAATCTATGAGACTTTTCACACTTGAAAAGTAAATTGGATACATGAAGTTTTCATCACTTGATAAAGAGGCTAAACCGCTGCTTATTGTCTCTTCGAACAGCCTAAGAGAGTAACCAAAAGATATTTTAGAATAAAATGTTTTTCTTTCAGTTAATTTACAATATGATAATATGGAGTTACAACAAGTTGTTTACAAGAATCAAAAAATAAAACCAAATACAAATAAGTATAACTTAGAGAAAATCAACGTCTCGTTCTCACAAGCTATATATAGCAAGGAAGCCTTTGACTCTGGGTTCAATTATTCCAAGCCGTAATAGTTAATAAACATATCACCCTTGTTAAGAAAGGGTGATGCACATTAAATCCTTTCAATTGCACCTTAACAGAATGTAGGTGCAGATGAAATAGGGAGATATTTGAGGCCTATATCTTTAGACTATCTAATAACAGAGGTTAAATCCCAATTGCTTCCTAGGATTTTTTATATTTGAACAATTAAAGTTTGTTATATTTTTGTTCGTGAAGCTGATGTATCATATTTGTCATGCAAAGATTCTCAAATAGTAAATTGAACGTATTTTTCCTAAACTTCTTTCCACACAGAAAAAGAATAACAATGCCACTGGATATTTCATACAAAAAACAAAACACAAGAACTAATGAAAGTCACATTTGGCAGCCATGAAAGAAGGAAATAAAGGCAATGTTTATTAAAAATAAAATCGTTAGAGAGAAGTAATGCTTACAGGAATCTATCAAGAGCGTCAATTTTGTCCTTTCCTAAGCCACTTCCACCACCACGTCCTCTTGTTTTTTCGCTATCATTTTTCATATCAAAAGCCTTTCCACGACCATGGTTAGAATTAAACATAAATATCAAAAAGTATAAAATAATGTAAAGCAATGTATGAAAGAAAATTATTCTTTTCACATGAACACAACAGACAGTTCATAAAGGGTATTGACAATAATAAGAAAAAAAAATTGTATTTTTCAATCCATGTGCTAAAGTTTCAATACAAGACCAAAACAGATCAAGACAATTAATCGAAGACAACATGCAAAGGCAAAGAAATACTTAGCTCCGTGTAGACGTGCCTAACCTAGGCTACAAATACCACTTGATAGCTTCAGGTCGAGGCGGATCAACGAGGAACCATGGAAACTGGCACAGATCGAGCTAATCGAAGAAGAAGAACAGCGGATGACGGACAACAGAGGCAAACCCTAGATTGAATGGTTTGATCGGTGTACATTCTAGGGTTGGGGATTTCGGACGTTTTTATCGGTGGAGAGAAAGGATTAAATGATTGAATCGATGGAATGGAACGAAAAGAGGTTTTAATCGGGCAAAAGTGAAGATAGAAGGGTGAAGATAAGTTTAATCGGTGAAAAATGGATTCTATGGTGAATTAGGCTGAGGTAAGGGAGAAATGTACAGGAGAATGAAGATCTAGAGACTAACCATGGCTGGCTAATTAATATTTGAGGCGGAGGAGCTCGATATGGATTGAAGATGAGCGAAGGCTCAAGAGAAAAAGAAATCTGTGCGGGTGGATCTCTTTAGAGAATGGCTAAATGAAGATGTGGTTCGCATATGAAGAGTGATGGGTGTCGCCGCCCAATCAAATTTGATTGCAAATTAGGAATGCAGTATAGTGCTAGGAAGTGACTCCTAGGTCGTCTCTCAAGGACCAACTGTGGCTCAGGACTTAGGTCTAACACATAGTGGGGGGGGGTTGAAATGTTTTTGAGACGAGAATTAAACTAAATTAAATGCATGAAGATAAAGAAGTCAAACAAAATAGACAACATAATGAACGGAAAAAGTAAATTGAACAATGCAACAGATGAATATCCAAACAAAATTTAAAACTATTAAAATGCAACGCTTGAGTGAAAATGAGATGCACCATCACGAGAATCAACAAGGCAAACACGTGTAAACATAACCTTAGAATACAATTTCAATCATAGCGCGTGAACAAATTTAAAATCAGCTTCATTCCAAGAAAATAAAAATAACCGCATGTGCACATAAATTAAATCAATGCTACTGTTTCTCTCAACCAAAATGAACATCCGTCTCTCTCAATGGAAATCACCATATGTGCTTCTAAAAAGATAATGATAAAGAAATCAAAAACAGCGTGTGCAGAGCTTCAAGAATTAAAAGCAAAATTTCCTTCGTGAATCACTGTTTCATTGCTTTCTAAAATAAAAATGGATGTGCTAAATATAGCTGCTGTAACCGTGAGGACACTTCCTCCTTCAAGCAACGTCCGCCTCCATTCTTCTTCTTCCTTCCTGTCTCGCTTTGCAAAACAGCCCCCCCGTTTTTTTAAAAAATTGGCGGCTCCTCCCCCCTCATGTATATTCCTTTCCTAGGTTTTTGTGTCCCTCTAACTCTGGACCCACTTCACTAAGAATCCATCTCTCCAAATCACGTCTTGGAGCCTCTTCTCCACAGCCCAAAGACTGGTGCCCTTCATTCACGTGTTAAACCGTACAAAGGTTGGACCAATCATCTGCTAATTAATCAACACTTCCAGTTACAACATGAAGCTCGTGAGGTGCTTGCTAGCTGCACCCCTAGTTCCTTGCTGCCTGGACCGTGAACTGCTCATGGACGTGATTTTGCTGTGAATTATGGGCTGTAGTTGGGCCGAGAGCACCTCCTAGAAATTGATGCTGGATCAACGTATGAGATCAAATGAAGCTCTCATCATCACGTGTTGGGCTGCCACCTCCTGGACGCTGCTGGGCGTATCCTGTTTGGTGTGCGTGTAGGCGTTGGGCGCGTGGAGTGAAGCTGGACCGAGACTTCAATGCAGCTGGACGTGCTTGGGCCGTGAATGTTGGCTGCTACTTGCTGGATATGTGTGGGAGTGCAGCAAAGGAAGCATGAAGTCTAGCCTGGAAGTGAAATCTCAAGCTACTGGACCTGCTTGATTCTGGACGGGTGCTGCACTTCTTCAAGCTGCAGCGTGTTGTCACGTGCTGGACGTGTTACATGTGGATGCAAGATGGACGTTTGCTGGATGCTAGAACATGGATGCAGCAACCTGCTTGATGAATCAGCCCACACCGCTTGCTGCTTCCTTTTTTATTTCTCATGGGCTGTGTTTTGTCTGCTGTGTGCACCGTGGAGGCTGCCAAGTTGAAGATGCTGCTGCCTCTCTTTATTTGGGTTGTTGTTTCTTCAAGGAAAATGCTGGAAGCTGGACCTGGTGGCTGATTGCTGGATGCACACCCCCTTGTTGCTGCAGCTGCTGGCCTTTGTTTGTTGAACATGAGTGCTCTGTGTGCACCCCCAAAATTGAAACCCACACCTCTTTTTACTTTAGCTTAAAATATAATTGATGTGGCATTTTTTTCTTTAAGTCTCAAAATTTTATCCAACAATTTCCCTACAAATAATAATGCAAATAATTAGTCCAGAAAATTCAAATTAATTAAAATTAGAATTTCCGGTCAAATTAAGCACAATTAGCAGAAACGGGAAAATACAGGACATTTAAGCACGATTCCCTGATTAAATTCGGTACAATAAACTAAGTGCAGTCAATAAAATATCGACTCATCAAAGAGGCATCGCAAGCATTACTGAAGGGCAAAAGGCCCTCAGAAATATCCCGAGAATAGCTAAATAAAGATGTGAGTCGCATATGAAGAGGCATCGCAGACATTACTAAAGGGCAAAAGGCCCTCGAAAATAAGCCTTTGGTAATACGTGCTTTTGTTGTAGTGGTAATGTATTGAAGGTAAGCATCATTATCTCATTCTAGTCATTTGTAATGGCAGCTCGAATGATAGTCTTAATCCAAGACTTGACATAATCGCCACATTCCCATGAATCTAACTGCTTGTTCCACTAAAATGACAAACTAAATAGTCAAGCATCTAGGTCATTCAATAACATAGAAAATGAATTAGAACTATAAATGACTTATAACCTTTGGACACATGATTTGAACTAACTGACCTCGGGATTTACACATAACTCTATTTACATTGAAAACACAAGGTAATATTAATATAACTATATTTGGATTTTCTATATTCTTATAGAATTTGTGTTACCCTTTAATACTCCTACTTGATTCAAATTCGATAACTCCAAGCATAAAGCATAATAGTTCAAATCTTGGTCTTGATAATGTCTTCATGAAAATATTTATAATTTGGTCTTTTGTTAAGCAATACTTTAGTTGAATTTGTTTATTTGTGTCTTCACCTCAAATGAAATGATATTTAATGGCTATGAATTTTGTTCTTTAGTGGTGGATTGGATTTTTTTTTGCTATTACTATTGCGTATTCATTATCACAATGGATAATAGTCGGCCAATCTTGTGGTTCATCCATTTCTTCAAGTATTCTTTGTAGCCATATTTTTTTACTCTTTGGTTCAACAATTGCTACATACTCTGCTTCTGTTGTTGATTATACCACAGTTGCTTGCTTCTTTTATGCTTAAGATAAAATACTTGATCCTAGTGACAAAACGTATTCTAACATACTCTTTATGTCGCCTAGTGGTTCTAACCGATCATTATCTGTGTAGCCAATCATTCTTGAGTTAGTCATGGTTTTGTACCATATATTGAACTCATATATGATTGGTAGATATCTTAAAATTATTTTTCCTAATCCATAATAAATCTGACTTGGCTTTTGCATGAACTTGATAAAAGACTTACAGCATACATAATGTCTGGTCATGTGGTTGTGAGATATAGAAGACCTCAAATCAAACTCATATAGCGTGATGCATATACTTTTTGTGCTCCATCATCTTTTTGTAGCTTATTGTTTATTGCAAATGGAGTAGCAATATGTTTACAATCATACATCTTGAACTTCTTTAATAAAGCTTCAATATATTTCTTTTAAGAGATAAATATACATTCTTTTTGTTGTTTCACCTCTGTATCAAGGAAATAGTTCATCAAGTTAAGGTCGGTCATCTTAAATGTCTTCATCGTCCCTTCTTCAAATTCTTTCATCATCTCCATATTGTTTCCTGTATAGATAAGATCATCGACATAAAAGGAGACAATGAGATGATACGTACCTTATGCCTTAGTATATAGTGTTGTCTCACTTTTGCTCCTCCTTAATCTTTGATCGATAAAGTATTGATCATTCTTGCTAGACCTTGTTCGAGGAGCTCGCTTCAGGTCATATAAGGCTTCGTTTAGTCTTAGTACTCTACCTTCAATGCCTTTGTTGATAAAGCCTTGTGGATGTTCAACATAAATCTCTTCTTCGAGAACTCTATTTAAAAAGGTTTATTTGACATCCAATTGATAAATGCTTTATCATTTTTGTGTTGCAAGAGCTGTTAAAACTCTAATTGTGTTAAAGCGAGAAACTAGAGCAAATGTCTCATTACAGTCGATTCCTAGTTGATTTGAGTAACTTTTAGCGACCAATATTGCCTTGTGCTTTAGTATAGTTATTGAGCTTTGTTTTATATACCCATTTTACTTCAATCATGTATTTTCCATGAAGAAAGTTTACAAGCTCTCAAGAGTTATTCTTAATCATTTTGATCTCTTCCTCCATAGTTCTGACCTATACTTCTTGCTTTTTAAAAGCAGTTAGGCTCAATCATGGCCTTATTGCAAGTTTCGTATATGTCTATTATAAAACTTACTTGTCTTTGAGTGGACTCTAGTGAAGAATCTTTTTTCTCTTCTTGAGTTTCTTCTTGAGATTGTTACACAATGTTACTTTTAACAACTTTTTCTTCTTTTGAATTCCAAGAAGCATTTTCATCAACCTCAAAAACTCGATTAATAATGAGCTTTTTTGTATTTTAAGTTGTAGACTCGACAACCTTTTGATTGTGTACTATATCCGAAATATTCCTAATATAGTTTTGTGTCTTTTGATCAGGAACATGTATGAAATGAATATATCCAAATACTCGTAGGTGTAGTAATAGCAACGAGTCAAGTCAGGTACAAATAGTGTTTACTTGCTACTCAACCCGCAACAACAAAATCCACCCATTACTTGTCTCAATACTTGTCATATATACGTTTTAAAAATACTAGTGAGTATTTTAAAACCTACGAGTTCCTATGCATACCTATAGATATTTTAAAAAATATTTTATAAATTTTAAAAATAAAATATAAATAAAATTACAAAAAAAATATAAAATATAAATAAAATTACAAAAAAAATATAAAATATAATATGAATTAAATTAAATATAAAATCAAATTTAATTTTAATTAAATTTAACCTAATAAAATATAAATTTATTTTAATTTTAATTAAGTTTAACTAAATTAAATATAAATTGTTGGAAAATATGTAACAAAACATTTCGTGAGGGGAACAATTACCTTCTTGAGAAAAACTGTTTTAAATTTTCCCCTTTTATGAATTGATTCTATAAATAAACTTTATTATTTATAAATGAAAATAATACAGACAAAGAATGTAAAAAGAAAATTACACAACTAATTTCATATTAGTTCAATAAAAAACACTACATTTAATTATTAATCATTCTAAACAAATTAAGTAATTACTAAAAAATAACCAAACCTTAAAATAACATAAAACTAACTTTCACGATGGCAAACACTTAGAGCATGTTTGTATGAATTATAGTATTGTCTCTCAAATTATACATATAAATTCTTCTTAAAGAAGTATATGCAATCATGGCAAATAATAAGAACAAGTGTCTTGGCGATATATGGTGCTCTTTATTACACAAATCTTGTATTCTATGACAGCTTTTTATGTTTCTTGTACAGTTATAATTTGAACATTATTAATCCCTTGACGACAAAGGCTCTTGTCTGAAGAAACTGGTAAATACGCTCTTAAAATAAAAAGAACATCTCCAATGTTGAAGTCATAATAAATGTGTTACAATTAGAGACTTTAACAAACTTTCATAAAAAAGTGTCACAATTTGGAACTTATTATAATAAATCAAATTACTATGCCTACCAACACTTATGATAAGTTAAATTTATTATGACAAATATTTACACATTTAACTTATTTTTCATTACGTTACAGAAAACAAATATGTTTCTATCCCTCGAAACTATGAAACCAAAACAATAGTAGACAGAAGCTTACAAACATAAAAAGTCTCATATGTGTCGTTTCCTTTCAAATGCTACAATATGTCGACATTAAAATTCAAAGTGTATTGTATAGTAGTGTTAGGATGTAGACAAAGGGAAATGCCAAAAAGATAGAATCCTCTTATTTGTGGGACTCACATTATCTATGGCTGCTGACTCACTCATTGGTTAATTTCAGATTGCACCGATGTGCTTAAATATTCATCATACAATCCTTGTATTATCAGGTAAGACAGACTGCCATCCTTCCAAATTAAAGACATTTCCTAGGAATATATACTCAAGGTGAAAGGTCAAATTGTTTCAGGATTTGCATCATGAGTGTTATTTAATCCAATTTTTATTTATTTATTTATTTATTTTTGTGAATAAAACAAGCAAAATACTCTTTTGCCATTGAATAGTAAACTCTGATACAACGTTGAAATCATTTGAAGGTTCAGATGATTTCAGATAATTATTGAAAATACCTTTTCAAACATGCCATAATTATTTTGCTCACAGGTACTTATTTTTCATTCCGAAATAAACTCTATCTTAATATTCTGAATTGTGATAAGTCCTTCTCCATATTTTGGCACCAACGTCACCACAACACTTTCATCATCTTCAGCTTCCAAGTCTTCTAACAGATCCGTTATTCCAAGTCTTAAACAGGTTTTGATCTTCGAGTTTGAATGCTCATGAATATGTGGCAAACTCACAAAGCTTCCTGCAAACTCAGTATTGCTTGGTTTGATCTCCTTTTCATCTTCATCGTTGATAAATACATCAAACTTCACACCTTTTTCCCTATCAAACTCAATCCCATCAATCACCAACACTTCTTCCTCTTCTTCCTTCTCCTTCTGGCTCCTCAACAGCTTTGGCCTTTTCACAATGATGCTAACCTTTGAATCCAAAGTCAGAGGAAACTTTGCACTCGTAGCCTCAGCGGCTCGTGCGGCACCAACTCCAAAACTGTCTGCCAATGCCACCTTCTTAGCTTTAGATCTTCTGCGCTTAGGCTTATTCTTGAGCCATGGAATGTCAACATCCTGGTAAACATACCCCAACTTTTTCGAGTCAACGGAATCTTTCACCTTTACACGCACAAGGTTCTTGTTTTCATCATAGAACAAAAAGCTAGCTTCCAGCCAATCAGGTTTAGTGAAATCCTTTCTCTTCCCACCTGGTATTGTTTTCCATATGTTCCACATCCTATCCACGTTGCCATGGTGAGCATAGAAAAGGGGGTCCCTTCCCGCTGCATAGAAGATTCCCAAGTTCTCACGGTGAGGCTGTCTCTTATCACCACTCCAAAGGTGAACTGGAGTATGAGGAACATTCTCTAAGCTTCCAGGACCAGGGTCAGGAGCAGAACCAGCACTATAAGGGCTTCCTAGGAAGAGCCGTGGAAACTTCCCACCCGAGACAACACTTTTATACACTATAGTGAGGTTATTAGAGATTAGCTCATTTGGAGGTGGAGTCCCGTTGGGATCGTCATCGTCCTTTTTGCTATAGTCTAGGTCTATAAGAGTTGGTGGTTGATGATCCACATTCCTGAGAGGGTCATAGAGAGGGGAGTTTGTATCTGTGAAAATGGAAGGGATTACCATGCCACCCTTAGGGTTGTCCCAGTTCCAATATGGGATAGAAAAATCTGGGTCATCAATCAAGCTTCCCAATATTCTCTCATAGAAATAAAGGTACCAACGATGGAAAGGAAAGAATAGCCAGGAGTTGTGGACTTGTAATTTTAGGTCAGGGAACCCAACTTGGGTATAGGCACCATTGCAGTAAGCACAGTGGATATTAGCTTGTTGGGTGAAACTACGAGGGTCTTCAGGAGGAAGGGATCTCATGATACCGAGAGCTTTCTTATACTTGGCTATGTAGGCATCATCCACAAACTGAGCAGCTGGTCTAACCCTAAGGAATCTTCTAGGTCGTGGAAGCTCGAAATCTATGGGAGAAGAATATTGTGGAGGACAACAAACGGTGGTTGGTACATCAGTTGGTATCTCTGGTGGGCCACAAGATTTGAAGTCAGGGGCAGCTGGAGCAGCAATGGCTAAAGGATTGACTGCAAGAGTGGATGCACCGTAGAGTCCTCCAAGCCCAATGAGAATGTCCCTTCTATTTTTTTCAGCACTGTTGTGTGATGGTTTTCCTTCTTCATTTGGTATATTGTGGCATGACACTTTGCAGAGACGGTGGTGTTTTGGTTTGCTTTGTTTGGTGGGATGGCATGGAATTTGGTAAAGTCGGAAGGTGGAAGATGATGAAGAATGGAAAATGGAGAGTGACGTTGAGAAATGCGATGTAACTGAGACAGAAGGCATTATGTTAATCGGTTATTATCCGATCCTCTCTTCTGACTCCCTTTTCTAACACATATCTCCTTTTATACTGAAACACCATAGGTGTAGATAGATATTTTACCAACCATCACGTCATTTAATATAATAGAGTAATTATATTTATTTTATTTTAAACACAATAAACTTTTCCATACATGCGACACTGAGCAATAGTATGAAATTAAGAAAAAAAAAATAGTATGAAATCTGCTACCTTTGCCGACAATCATCATCTTGCACTAAGGCACTCACAGATTTGAGCAGCCTTCGTTTATCTCGTGCATAAAGTGTCGAAATGAATGAGTCAAAAAGTATTGCATGTACCACGAGGGAAGTGAAATAATTTGCAACCAATTCCACCTTGTTAGGTGTGATGTCTTGGAAAGTAGTATACACTGATGCTTCTTACATTGTCCGTGTTGGCCTAGTCCTCACGGGACTTTGTTTGCATAACATTGACATTGATTCCAGGTTGTCAATTTATCCTTTTCTAAACCAGTTAGCTACAATTTTAATCTCTATTTAAATATTTTTCATAAAAGGTTTCAAATGCATAAACACATAAAAAATGAAATATATAAAAAGAAAAAATAAGATAAACAAATTATGAAAAACTTAGATGACAGAGGAGTGAAAGATAGAAAGGTAAAAGGTCTAATATCCCTTATCTTCTACCTAATAAGAAAGCCTATATATAGAGTTGCAGTGATATCCTTCTTATTAACGTTATTAATCAATCTAAAATAATAATATTTTATTTATATTTATTTTTAATTTACAAATTTAATATATATTATCATATTATTGAATTTTCAACAGTATTAATTTTTCTAGAGCCAAACAATTTTGTTTGTATACATAAAAAAGCAAAGTGATTGAAAACAACACTTGTGGTCGAACTAAATAAGGTAGTTTCTTTCTGCACCTTCCAAAGTTTTTTTTTTCTGCATTCTTTTATGAAGAAAAATGTCTATCTTATTGTGTTTATACAGCGAGAATCTATCTTAATGAAGAAATTTTAACAAAAATAGCTAAATTTTAAAAAGTTAGATGAATACATAAATCATGTTTTTTTGTTTCATAATAAAAAGTTGTACTTTTAAATAGATCATTTCGGTATTTTAGACAAAAATCTTCTTTTAAGTACATATTTTTTGTTATTGTTTTCTATTTTTGTGTAGTTTTAGGATGTGCTTTGGATCATGATTTTTGTTTTGTTGTCTTTTTATTTTATATTGTTTTAATATTGTGGTACTTCATTAGTAGGACTTTACTTTTTTTAGATTTTTTTTGTATTAAAAGTTTATCTATTTTTAATTTAGATGAACATATTTTTCTTATTTAAAAAGTACTTTTAATTATTTGATTAATAAATAAAAAGTTAAATATTAAATTATTATCATATATTTTTCAAATATATGTATATATGAATAAAAATCACCTATAAATTTTAAAAATCAAATAAGCTAAAAAATATTAAAATAAAAATATTTACATAAAAAAATTTTAAAAAAAATTTAAAAGTAGAAAATATTGGAAATATTTTATTTTAATTTATTATTCATATTATTAAAAAAATATTTCAAAATCAATAAAAATTCACACAAAATTAAAAAAATCATTAATTAAAGGTTTAAACCCTTTAGTCGTCCCTATTTTTGGGGCGCTTTCCCAATTTCATCCCTTTCTTATTAAAACTCCCAATTGGGTCCTCATAAGAGCTAATTTCAATCAATTTAGCCCTTTCCGTTAAATTTAGTTAACACCGTGAAGTTTTTGTACAATAGAGAGGATGAGCTGTTCATTTATGTAAAGTGGTTTTTTTAGTGTTGAAATGTGGCAAGGATTAGAGATGCAACGTGGCGCCATATATATCTCTCTGTTAGACTCGGTCATCCATGTTTGCATATATTTCTTTCCGGAATCTAATGTGTTTCCAAATGGTTGGATGGTTTGAGGTTCAAGAAAGCCATAAATTGACCCTGACCTGATTCTACTACGACGGTGTCCATTGTAAGACCCGTATAAATAAAAATGATTACTTACTTTAAGTATTTTATTTTGGTGGTATTAGATAATAAATTTTGATGTGAAACGTTGTTGAGAAATATTTAAGGAAGGGAAGAAAATTAAATTAATATTGTTTTTTTTTATTAAATTTCGAAAAACTTGAAAAGGTATGTAATTATAATTGTTTGCGCTATTATATCAGCGGATGGAGCCTGGTCTAGTGGTTGTTGTGTGTGCATGGGAGGGATGTGTGCTTGGTAAATGGGTATTATAGGGGCATTTAAACACACTTTAAACCTACCATTTACACACATTAAAGAGAGGTTTTATGGGTGTTAATGTGGAGTTAGGAATGGGAAAAATCTGAAATGGTCTAAGGATGCCCTTGGTAGTGACCTTGAGTGGGGGATTAAGGGTTAGAAAGGTTTAGGTTTGATTTTATTTAAGTGTGTAATTTTAAGTTAGTTAGAGGGTATTAAAAACTTGGTAAGAGAGTGGAAAAGAAAGAGAAAGCCGTAAGTTGAGGGGAGAGAAACATTTCTTTGTGAGAAACAACCAAGTTGGTGAGAGAAAGAAAGTACTCAACCTAGCTTTGGAGTTGGAAACTTGAAGGGAACCTAGAAGGGTGAAGGGCTTGGAGTCTAAAGAAGGAAAGAAACCTAAGAACCTTGGAGACTAGCTTGGAACTAGAGGTAAGGGGTTTAACTTGGGATATAATATGGTGTATGATGGGTAGAAGGTAACATGATAACGTGGTTGCATGCTTTCTTCCTTTTGGGTTGAGATTATAGTTAACATGTTGTTGCATGTTTTCTTTCTTTTGTGTTGAGATTAAAAATAATATGTTGATGCATGCACTCTTATTTTGGGTTCAAGTTTCATGGGTTGTTGATGGAGAATGAGTATTCACATGTTCATTTTCGTTTTTGCTATTATATGGGGTATATGATGGACTATACATGGTTATATTTTACGAAAAAAGTGTTGTTGATGGAATGGGTATACATGTTGGGTGAATTGGGGTGTTTGTTGTGTATGAAAAATGTCATGGGTACACTTAAAATCATGTTTCCATGGTGTGTATCTTGTTGAATTTTACTTTGAATGAATTATATATATTGTGGGGCACTTATCTATACTCTTTGACCAAGAGTATGGGTAGGAGGGTATTGAGAGCTCTCTTCCATTGTTGGAAGAGAAATGAATGAGTTAAAAGAATGAGGGGAGTGAAAGTGAGGTTGTTGAGAGATAGGATGTAAGGGTTTTACGTATTAGGGGTGAGAGAAGTAGAATGTGTTTTAGTTGTGTGAAGAGAAAATAAAATAAAAAGAATGGTGTGGGTTCTATTGGTTTTTTTGATGGAAACAAAAGAAATAAAATAAAATAGAAGAAGGTAGTTTGGTGCAGGGGCTTACGAAAATTATGGAAGGGGAAGAAGTTATGTTTTGGGTTTTTGAGTGAAGAAGAAAACAAAAGATAAGAAGAAAGAGGGGGGTAGTAGAGTGACGTAAAAGTGAGAGTGAGTAAAAGTGAGTTGGGTTGAAAAGTCAAAAAAATGGTGTGAGTGCATGGGAGTTACGTAAAGTGTAGGAGAATGAAGAGAAAAAATAAATAAATAAAAGAATGGGGAAGAGGTGTGGGGCCGTGAGCTTTGAAAGGAAGAGAGAGAAGAGTGAAATGGAAAATTGTAGTGTAGGTAGGTATGGAAAGTGGTGTGGGGTCCACGGTTTTTGTTTTTGAGAGAGAAAGATAAGCAAAGTGAAACTTTGGGTTTTAATTGAAAATAAAAGGAAAAGAGAGAAGGAGAGAAAGTTGTTTACGTAAAAGTAGGAAAAATGGAGAGAGAAAGAGAGTTTTGTGAGAAAAGAATAATTCAAGTAGGGTCCACTTGGTGAGAGAAAATTAAAGTGTGTTCTAAAGTTAAAGATAGTTGTAGGGACCACTTGAGTTGGTAGGTTTAAGAGAGGGGGTGTATTTAAAATAAAAAGGGTTACATGAAAAGTGTGTTTTATTATGTGTTGTGATTTTAGTAAAATCGGGGGTGCACTAGAAATATTGGTTCTAGTGGATGGAAGGGTGAGATTAATAATTTCACGGGGGTGCGCAAGTAGGAAAATAATTAAATTATTTTTATTGTGAAAAATTGATTGGTTTAATTATTTGAGTATTTTTTATTAATTGTTGGTCAATGAATTTTGGTTGACTTTGAATGTGCGGATGATATGTGTATGGTTGTGATGGTGAAGTTGTGAGAGCAAGTGTTCTGTCATTTCCTTAGAATTTTTGTCGAACCGGTGGTGTTCGTATTGCGATACGATAGTGTGTTGAGTTCTCTACGGAGACTGAGATTCGAGTGTCACCCTATCCTCGTGGGGACTAGAGAGGGTTGGATGTCTCGCCCAATGACTTCGGCTCGTGTGAGTATAGTGCTCGGTGGGTGCGCCTAACCGAAGTTTTTACTCGTAATTCCTTGAGGAGTCGGGGAGATAGGCCTGAAGTTGCGATGAAAGGCGGCTCGAATCGCCCTGTTTTGCGAAACAGGTTTGGTACGACAAAATTCAAGGAAACAACAGAAGCTTGTGTGAATGATTTGAGTTGTGAGTTCAATACTGTGATGTATTGTAAAGTTATGACTATGATAGTCTGGGTGGTGATGATTTAAGTTATGAGTTGAATACTGAGA
>NC_028357.1:36980580-36988619 GCF_000741045.1 Vigna radiata var. radiata
CATGAGTGATGCTTTATTCTTCCCTTTGATGATCTACAAAACAAGCAAGCATATTTAGGTTTTGTAGAAGAAAAGGTTTAATAGAAAATACTCCATAGAAGTAATGTAGTGAGTGCTCCCTCTTCTTCTTGTATCTTCTTTGACATGGCTCTTGTTAGAGGTCCAATATGAAGCTTAGATGGTCCACCATCATAAGGCCTTCCCCACGAATTGGATTTCATCTGGCACTCAAGCCTGGGGGTCTCTAACATCATCAATCCTTACCCGCGCGTCAGTGGGCAATAAAGGAACACCAGGAATGGTGTTGCCTCCTGCAAGTTGTACTTCGATGGCCACTGCGCGCGGAGGATCCTTATCAACCAAAAACTCATACTGATTATTGAAATCAGTACGATTTGCATTAGAGCATGAGTCTTTGGTGCTCACGGGAGGTGGGGTAGGATTATTTGTAGGGGCGTCCTCCTGCTGTGACTGTTGCTGTTGTTGTTGTAGTCTAATCATCGCAAGTTCTCGTTCAAGCGTTCTTAAGCGTTCTCCCATTCGCTCCTCTAATTCGACTTGCACTTTTTCCGTGATGCTACTAACCAATTCCGGAGTCACGACTTGTGTGCTTATTGGTTTAGGGCCAAAGTAGTCCCTCAATCCAGTAGCTCCTCCAACAACACGCACACGACCTAGACGGTCTAGTCGACCTGTGGTTGCTACTAGGAGGTCCTCCCTACCTTGTTCCACAAATGTGCCTTGAGTCTATTGCTCAACCAAGTCATCTTGCATATCATAATAGACAAAGTTACATAACTTTTTATGAACTATGGTAATTAGTTAAAAGTTTCCACTTACAATTCTATTGGATATCTCCTGAGCAGACTGGGATGTAAACTGGCCATTGGACTTTGTCTGTGCAGCCTTCCACAGTTCATGTCTAGCTGGTGGAGGTGCTAGATCAGGTGACTCAAGACTTAACTCCTCAGTTCGACGTTTTCTCATCTTTTTTTCTAACAACGCATAACCACCATGAGAAAGTACGTGTGGTGTATCATTAGGCCTCTTCCTTTCCTGGGCGGCTATCATTTTCACCTATGAAAAAATAAAAATTATTAAGCATAAATCAAAAATTAACATCGTGTCTTGTCTGACTAGAGCAAAATATTATAAAACATACCTATCATTCAAGAGTAAGTCTAGATTCTTTAAACTGCACCCACTACTCATCAGATATTTTATACCTTGAACAGGGAGTGTCGTTTTGTTTAGAGTCAAAGACGAATTTACGTTTTATTGACGTCTTGAAGTCCCTCCACCGGGTTGAAATTTGGGATAAAACCTTCTTCCTTATCCTCTCATCATGAGGAATAACCCAACTTATCTGTTAAAAAAGAAAATTAATGTTAAAGCATGTTCAACGAAAATAAGTCAATGATGGAAGTAAAACAACTTCAAGTACATACCAAAATATCTTGCCATAATAGATCTTTCTCAACCTCTGACACATCACCCCAACGGTTAGCGAGAATAGGGACATGAAATCTTGCCAGCATGCCTAAGAAACTCTTAAACTCTGTTGCATGTTCCCCTATAGGCACAAATGTTTTAGGATCAAAATCCATTGGAAATGGTTTATCATTAACTCGACGGGATGTGACACCAAGCATTTGAGTCATAGATCTAACACCTTCTCCCGTCTGACCTGATCCAGAGCTCGTCATACCTGTTTACAAAGTTAGTAAATTATAGTTAGAACAGACAACGAAATGGTGACACTGGAGAAGATGACGAAGATCGCTGACAACGAACAAACACAGACATCATACGTTGAAGGAAAAAATAAACTATTATACATATGCCATACGTCCAGAATCGAAAAACACAACATAAACACGAGCACATACATCATACGTATGAGATATCGAAGATAAAAAAAAAAAAAAAAAAAAGCATACTTGAAATGGTGTCACTGGAGAAAGATGAAGTTCCCTGACCACGTACGAAACATAACCTGAAGATAAACGAAGAAGATTCGTCAAAACTTAGTAATGGGAACCAAATGACATTAAAAGGAGAGAAAGATTAAAAATAAGCTTTTTTCTTTATCGCAGTCGTCAACGAAGAAGAAAAATCAAGCAGAAATGGTAGCGCGAACAAACAGTGAGGCCGTGTTATGTTTTTACATTCATATTCCACGTCGAAAACAAGACAAATTTGACGTTATATTTAAAAACTACGTCGCAAACCAAAATAATTCGACGTTTCTAGTAAAAAACAGGTGGCTTTTTTTATTAATATAATTTGCAAAGTTTATGTCGCGGACTTAGTATGTGACGCCCAAAGTTTTTCCCATTCCTCTACTTTTACTTTTTTTCTTATGAACACGAGAGGATTAAATAGAACGTCGTATTGTCTGGGAATTTGACGTTTTCTCTTAATTAGCCGCTAATATCAGAAAGTATCGTACTTTTCGATCTCTTTTCTTTTCACTCGTGCCATAAAACGTCGGAGCCTGGGGGCAGGGACGTGAAGGGAATTGAAGCATGTTGGGAGCATTAATGGTGTTCTTAATAGAATGTCGTATTCGGTAGGGCTTTGACTTTTTTTCTTTTGCCAATATCAAAATGTGGCGCTCTTTTTTCGTTTAAAATCAGACATGAAATCTTTTCTTTTAACGTCTTCCTTAATCGATTCAAGTTAGCAGTGTACTGAAATTTGCACTTTTACACCAGTGATAAGTATAAGAACGTTTATGGGGTGTCTTCATCACTTATCGATCCATATGGGTTTGCGTTTCTTGTAAGTCGGGCAACCTTCTCTTTTCTTCTTGTAATGTTTTTCACAATGTAGAGTCTTTAACTCCTCAACTTAAAAACTATACGTCGATTAATTGAGAGTTTGATAAAAACACGTGTGATTAGACGTTTTCTTCTTCAGCCTCTCGCCCTTTGTTTCCTTCTTTCCTTTAAACCTCCAATAACCTCCCGTTACCATTATATTTTAAGATATGATTTACATACTTTTAAAAAAAATATTTTATAAATATTAGTGTAAATTTATCGTAAAATATAATAATGATTTGTGGGTCAAATTTAAAGAGAATGAAACTTAATTTCTTTAAACAATTATTATAATTTCAGAAAGAAAATAATAATAATAATAATAATTAATAATGAGAATTAAGTTCATACATCATAATAAGTAAAATCATAATAAATATTATTATATTAAGAAAAGTCATGTCAAATTAATGTTCTTTTATTAGATTCAACGACATTCCTATAACTTATATTTCTTTCCTTTGCACTTTTAACTAGTGATAAGTTTTTGATCAATATCAGAACGGCATAATCTTCTCTTCTCAACTAGATTGAGAGGTAGTCCACATACAATGCAATCAATATTCATAATTCACAGATCATTTACTAAAATAAATCTTCATTGCACTTCTAAATAAAACCGAAGGAAATAGAGAAACTAGCGATGGCTTAATACCCATGATTACAAAATTAAAAAAAAAACACTTAGAAAAGTAGTCCCTATTATTATCAAGAAGATTTCATTCAATCTTCATCATTAGAATCTTCAGTATGATCTTCACCACGAGTAGGTGGACTTTCGACAGTTTGCTCATCAGTGAATAACCATCCATTCTCGATCCTTTTCAGCCCAATGGATGACAGACTTCGTATACTAATTTCTTTTGACATTTTGCACACAATTCTTTCTTCTTCAGATACATCTACTCCTTGGAGTTCCAACACCTTGCTGATAAATACACCATATGGCAATTTCTGTGCATAATGATCTCCTGCAGCGATCATGTTGTCTTTTAGAACCGCAACCCACTTGGTTGGGATTCTAGTCTTGATAGCATTCAACAGAAATACATCTTCTGTTGACATTCTGTCCTCGTTCAATCTTTCAGGCAGCAGTAGCCAAGTCAGGACATAAGCAATAATTCTCTCCTCCTTGTTTAAGCCATCATGTAGGTACTGCTTATCCATCTTGTACCTTCCTGGATATCTTAAGCAGTTTACATATATAGCTCTCTTTGTTAGCCACATGTTTGACTCAGAATCACGGATATGAGAATTCAAACCTTCAGCTTTCAGACCAGCAATATTTAACCAAAGATCATCGTCAATAGTAATGTTAACACCTTTGACCCTTGACCCCATTTACAACCCTGAGGTTTGTGCAGAAAACCTCTACCAAATCAGGATAGCAATTTCCTATCATCTGGGCAAAATCAGTATATGCAATCAATTCTTGAAAAAGGAAACCATTTTCTTGAAGAATTGCAGGTCCAGATACCTGTGAGGAACTACAGTTTTTAAATGTCTCTAGTATAAAAACTTTACTCAGGTCTCTTGATCACTTATCCATCCAGATGGGTTTGTGCTTCTTGTAATCCAGGCAACCTTCTCTTTTCTTCTTGTTGATGATGAGGAAGCCATTTCTCAATAGAATTCTCAGAACGTCTTTCACAATGTAGTAGTTTTTAACTTCTCAACTTCTCTGGTTTAAAAATACAAACGATACGTCGACTTCGCAACTTCTCTTAAAATATAATGTTATACGTCGAATATTTTGGATATTCAACGTTCATACAGCCGCTCTCGCCCTTGGTTTCATTTTTTCATTTAAACCGCCCATAACCTCCCGCTACCATTATATTTTAAGATAAGATTTACATTTTTTTTTTATTTTATGAAGTCGAAGATTTTTGGATATTTGAAGTTTTCTTGTTTTGCCTCCCGACCATTTGTTACCCTTTTTTTCATTTAAACCGTCCATAACCTCTCGTTACCATTATATTTTAAGATAAGATATACATACTTCTTTTATGTTTTTATTTTATGATTTTGTGTAAATTTATCTTCTAGGTGAAATTTAAGAAAGATTTTGTGCAAATTTATCTTATAATATTTAAATATTATTTTAATTTCATGTTAAAAATAATAATAATAATAATGTATGAGAAATAATTTTTTTATTAGATTCAACAACATTCCCAAACCTAATATCTTTCCTCTACTTTTAAAAGTTTTATGATTAATATAGGTATGATAAAGCATAAATCAAGTATTCAATGTCTCTTTCTAGGTGTGTATTGATTTTAGGATAAAGAAAGGTTTGATTATACTAATAGACTTTAATTGATTTTTAAAAAATAATACTTTAAATTTCANAAACGATTAAGTTCAGTGATAAACTCAAGGTTAACATAGATTACTGTTTACAAAAATTGAGATATATAGGATAATTAGTACAAAAGAATGAAAAAGTTAAAAACTGATATGCATAAAACCAAGCTATAGATCGAGAAGAGACAATGTGTATTGAGAATAGTCAGGTTTTTTATCGAAGTACAACTTTCGTCGTGAGTTAAAGGTCAAGACAGATCGTTCTCGGCCAAAATTAAGACACAATAGGTTGGGTCGAAGGTTAAGGCATGTTAAGTTTGACTAATGGTCCAGACTGGTTGACCCTACATGAATGTTGGGATGGGTGATTCAGACTAAAGGTCGAGATAGACTAACATAAGTATAAGTTGAAGGTCAACCTAATGTCATTGGACTTCTCAACTTCTTAGGTGCCTTAAACATTTATACCTGTATGTAGGGAACCAAGTACATATGAAGCCACTTTGGAAGTCATAATATGCATTTGCATTTTGGTTATTGGTTTAGACAGCCAGGCCAGGTCATAATCGAGACAGCCAGGCCTGGTCATGATTGAAATTAGGCAGAATTCGACCACAACCAACATTTTTTTAAGGATCATGATATGTTAAGAACTTCTTGACAAAATACAATGTATCACTATTTTATTGGTCTGTATATTTTAAACGGACCAATCACCAACAAAGCGGTTATTGTTAACCAAAATAGTCAAAAGTTTAAAATACAATATTAGATTTTCTATTATATTTTTTTAATTTTTTTGTATATGAACTAAAGGTCACCTCATGTATAATAGAATAAAAACACTAGAATTTATTTTAAAAACAAAATTAAATAAATACATAAGACCACAAAAACCAAACCATTGTTTATATTATTTTAGATGAATAAACAATTTTTGTGTTATATCTTTTTGTGTTAAACATAATTTTAGACGATTACACGAATAACCAATTTTTTTATATTATTTAATATATTTTCATTTAAATATTAATCTAAAATATCATTAAAAAAATTAATTATGTTAGTTTAAAAATATATGTATTTATTATTTTTTAAGTTTAAAAACAAATTTTATCATTTAGAATCGATTATACTAACTTGGCAAAATTTTAAGTGAAATTATATAAATACATCGGGGCACATCAAACTGTTTAACTTTGATCCCTCCAAATGTCTCCTTCTTTGCGGGTGATTGAAAGTAGACATTATTGGGTTGCGGGAAATGAATTTGTTCTTATCTGAATTAAATTACAATTATTACTTTTCCTCTGAATGATGTTTGAATGTCGATTTGGGATGGGATTCGACGTTCATACACGAAGGCAGTTGTTAAGCATAATTACACGATGTACGTCAATCAAACGAGACCTATTACTTTTTCTCTGAATGATGTTTGAACGTCCAATTCAGCATGGCTTCGACGTTAATACAACATGGTGGCATGTGGCAGTTAGTAACTATAATCACACGATGTACGTCTTTGGTTCATCTATGAATATAGCTTTCATTTCATGTATTCCTTTGCCTCCTCTTTCCATATTGAACATATTATGATTCATATTTCTTATTTCGTTTGCTTTTTCTTTTCCTTAGATTTCTAAGCATCTCTGTTCTTCATATTGCATTTTGTTAACTCTAACTTGAAAGTGGTTCATTCATCGTCATTTCATACGAAGGAGCCCTTTCAGGTTAAAGTTAACAAAATATTTTTATAGTGCAGAAATGATTAAGATATCTTACTAAAAGGAAAGTGCTTAGGAAAAAGAAATATGGTTCACAATATGTTTAGTGCTGAAGAATTTTAAGCTCTAAAATAATTATCTAATAAAGTTGTTCAATTTCATTATTTAACAATGTATGATTCTCTTTTTAAATTGTCCATAACTTGCACTCCTCTGATAGATTTTCAAAGCTATGTGATTTCTAAGGGAGGAGACAACTTAAGGACAATTTAAATTTGGAATCTATTAACACTATTGCCGTCGAACGTTTAATTCACTCGATGCAAAAATAATTTTATTCAATTATTAAAAGTTATGTGAAATTAATGTTCTTTAACATAGTCTACACCCTAAATAAACTTCCCAACAAAATGCTTTTTATAGTCTACACTGTAAATAAGTTATCGTACTGAAAAGGAAATGCTGAGGAAAAAGAAATATGATTTACAATATGATTAATGCTTAAAAAATTTTGAGAAAAAAAATAAAACGTCAAAGCCCCAGAGCCTTCGATGTTCTATGGCGCGCTTTTCAATTGCAAAGGTTTCTTAAACGTACTATTGAAAGCCAAAGTATCAAAAAGTACCGTACATTAAGATATTTTTTGTTTTTCCCCTTTCATAGAACGTCTAATGCTCGCAATAAAATAACGTCATATTTGATAGGATGAAAAAATAATATAACGTCATATTTGATAGCTATTTTATTTCTTTAAAATATTATTTTAATTTGATATTAATAATAATAATAATTTATGAGAATTGAGTTTTAGTTATAGATCACAATAATTAAAATCATAATAAATATTATTTTATTATTAAAAGTTATGTGAAATGAATGTTTTTTTAACATCCGAACTAACTTTTTTCATATAAAAAATGAAAAATAGTCTACACCGTAAATAATATTTCTTTATTAGATTCAACAACATTTCCAATATATTTTTTTCCTCTCATTTTAAAAGTTTTATGATTAATAACACATAAATCAAGTATTCAATGTCTCTTTCTAGGTGTGTATTGATTTTAGGATAAAGATAGGTATGATTATACTAAAAGACTTTAATTGATTTTTAAAAAATAATACTTTAAATTTCAGAAACGATTAAGTTCAGTGATAAACTCAAGGTTAACATAGATTA
>NC_028357.1:36988849-36993656 GCF_000741045.1 Vigna radiata var. radiata
TATATATATATATATATATATATATATATATATAAGTGAGGTGCAAACCTCACCTTACAAGCCGGTTTTGTGGGGTTGAGTTAGGCTTAAACCCACTTTCTAATAAGTTAAAGGTCAAGATAGACCGATATCTGCCAAAAATTAACACAGAATGGGTTGGGTCAAAGGTTAAGACAGGTTAAGTTTGACTAACGGTCAAGACTGCTTGACCCTAAATGAATGTTGGGATGAGTGCTTCAGACTAAAGGTCGAGACAAACTAACATAAGTATAAGTTGAAGGTAGACCGAATCTCATTGAACTTTCTTTTTGGGTTTCTTAAGTGCCTTAAACATTTATACCTGTATGTAGGGCACCAAATATATATGTAGCCATTTGGAAGTCATAATATGCATTTGCATTCTTATAAAGATTAACATCTTTGTGGCGATTCTTCCGTTACTTATCAACCTGCTATATTGTGGCTTCTCCATCTCTGTCTTATACCAACCTCCAGTCTAAGCAAACAGTCGAGATGGCCAGGCCTAATCATGATTGAAAGTAGGCAGAATTCGACAACCAAAATTGAACTCTCTCTTGCATTATTTCTATGATTTTTAATATTTTAACAAACGTGTGATCAATAACCAGCCACGTTGTCACCATAAATAATCATTAAAAGCTCATTTGCATTTCTTAATTGCTAACGCTTTAAATCGATTCTTTATTATTTAGAATCGATTATATTAACTTAGAAATATTTAAAGTGGAATTATATAATATAGAGGGGAACATCAAACTTTTAACTTCAATCCCTCCAAATCTCACCTCGATAATTGAAAAGTACACAATTTCTTAGGGACGGATAGTCAATTTGTTATTGTATGAATCAAACAAAATAAAATATATTAATTTTTCTATGATTTATGTATGAAAGTCAAACTCAGTACGACTTCGACGTCCACACGAGATGGTGTTAGTCAGTCATGCGATTGATGTCTTCTTCAACCAGAAGCCAAAGGTCGTCTATTTATTATTGTTCTTTTAATTTTACTTTTTAATCTTCCAATATAACGTCCCACGCCTCTAGAATTTGATGTTATAGGTCATTTTGTTCTTATCTGAAACAAACGAGACTTATTATGAACTTTTTCACTGAATGATGTTTGATCGTTGAATCCGACATTTTGTACGTTCATCTATAAATATGGCTTCAATATCACGTAATGACTTGCTTCCTGTTTCCGTATTGAACATATTAGGATTCATGTTTTTTTATCTTAAAGCCCTTTCCCTTTCCTTAGATTTCAAAACATGTTTGTTCTTTAAATTGCAATTTGGCTAGTTGAATGTCAAAGTGCCTCATTCATGTCTCAGTTCATATGAAGGTCCTTTAACATTCAACTCCACAAAATGTTTTTTATAATAAAAAAATGACTAAGTTATCTTGGAACACAATATGTTTAATGTTGAAACAATTGTGAGAACTAAAATAATGATACAAAAAAAACTTCATCCTTTAACAATGTATGGTTTGTTTTTTAAATGGCTTGGAGTTTTTTTCTACCATTACAATTCAGAGCTATCTGACTTCTAATGGTGGAAAATAATTTCAAAATATTTTAAATTTATACAGTGAAGTCGAATATTGAGTACATTCGATGCATAGGCCTGGAGGTCATATCATTATCCAAAGCGATTTTTTACTTTTTCTTTGAATGATGTTTGAACGTCGAATTTGGAAAATATTTGACGTTCACACTATATGTGGATTGTGAAAATTAATTGTGCGCCTTTAACAAAGAACCAATATTACGTCGAATTTTAATGTACTTTGACCTTTCAACTTCTTTAAGATACCAATGGTCGCTCCAATTTTGTATATTTCACTTTTTTTCTTTTAAAGATACCTCCAATTTTTTATATTTCACTTGTTTTCTTTTAAACTCTCACTCTAACGTAAAGGCTCATAGATCTTCAACGTATTTGTCGTCTGCAAGGATATCATATCCGTATCCAAAGAGATCTTTTACTTTGTCTCGAATGATGTTTGAACGTTGAACTTTGGTAATATTCAACGTTATTACTAGATGGTGGACTATGAAAATTAATAGTATAATTACTCGATGTACTGCTTTTTTCATGATGAAATGATATAACCCAATATTAAACATCCAATGCAAGCAACGATTTGACGATATATTTGCAATAATACGTCATAACCTTTGGCAGCGTTGACGTGACGGGCATATGAGTGGTTGGAACCACTAATTGTGTTGTTTTAACATAGCACCAATATTACGTCACATTCTACGTGTCTCTGACGTTTTCTTCATCATCAAGAAGCCAAAGGTCGCTCCAAATTTTTTATATATTTTTTTTTTCTTTTGAACCCAAACTTTAACATCAAGACTCCTAGTTCATCGACGTATTTTCCGTCAGCAAGCAGGTCATATCAGTAGCAAGAAGGTCATATCAGTATCCAAAGAGATCTTTTACTTTTTCTCTGAATGATGTTTGAACGTCGAATTGGAAAATATTTGATGTTCATACTAGATGTGGACTGTGAAAATTAATTGTGTGCCTTTACCAAAGTACCAATATTACGTCGAATTATAATGGTATTTGACGTTTCATCTTCATCAAGATGCCTATGGTCACTCCAATTTTTTATATTTAACTTTTTTTCTTTTAAACTCTAACTTTAACGTCAAGGCTCATATATCTTCGACGTATTTTTCGTTTGCAAGGAGGTCATATTAGTATCCAAAGAGATTTTTTACTGTCTCTGAATGATTTTTGAACGTCGAACTTTGGTAATATTCAATGTTCATACTAGATAGTGGACTGTGAAAATTAATAGTATAATCACTCGATGTACTGCTTTTTTTCATGATGAAATGATATTCCACGACGATTCTATGGAAGTGTGATGACATCGTTTCATCTATAAATATACATGTGTTTTTCTTATTATTCCATTCGTCCTGTTTCCGTGTTGAACATATTAGGATTCATGTTTTTTATCTCTTAGCTCTTTCTCTCTCCTTAGATATCGAATAATGTTTGTTCTGTAAATTGTAATTTGCTCTGGTTGAATGTCAAAGTGCCTCATTCATGTCTCAGTTCATATGAAGGTGGCCTTTGATATTCAACCGAACAAAATGCTTTTTATAGTACAGAAATGATTAAGTTATCTTATTGAAAGGGAAGTGCCGAGGAAAAAGAAATATGGTTCACAATATGTTTAATGCTGAAACAATTTCAAGAATGGAAATCAATTTATAAAAAAAGTTGTTTAACTTCATCATTTGGCAATGTATGATTCTCTTTTTAAATTTTTTTTGGAGTTGTATTTTACCGTTAGATGTCAGAGCTATTTGATTTCTTAGGGTGAAAACCAAAATAAAAAGTTTACATTAATTTCTTTGGATATCTTTGGTTTTCACCCCTTTTAAAACGTCATTTATTTGTAGAGTTCAATATAAAAAGATTCTGATTTAAAAAAAAAAAAAACATCAATTTCAAGTAAAGAAATCAAATGACACAGTTTTAAATACTAATCACTCAGCTTTATAAATAAAACACACTTTAACATTACCAAATTACAATACAACAACTTGTATGGAGAGAACAACCAAGTTTCCTCAACATACATATTACAATTACATTAAAAACCCATATAACAAAGAACATCCCTAATAACACCTTCAACCACTTTTCCAACATAAGAACCCTTTTCTCTAAACAAGTTATTTTCATCTTTTCATCATCAGCTTCTTCCATCTTCATCACACTTTGTTCCATCATTATCAAACTTCCACATGCTTGTTCATTTCTTCCACTTCTGCTCCTTTCTTTTCCATACAACACATTTTCTTCTTCTATTGCTTCTTCATTGCACCAGCGAAAGAAGTTACAGCCAACAAAATCTTCGCCCTCACCCTGTTGAACGACAATAGGCACACTTCCTCGTTAAAAACCACAAAAATAAACAAACATTTATGCTTATATTAAACTGACCTTAAAGTTAGGGCATCCCTATAATTTTTTGCCCTTGTTTTTAGGGGTTCTCGCAATGTGTAAAACTGCAATGTGACCACGGAAGCAAGTGGGTTTTACACCAAACCTTCTAACACTGTCACTACTGTTGTAGAAGTCTGAACCCATACACTTGCACGACAAAGATGAACGAGACATTTCCTCAGCTGCACAGTGCACAAACATAAAACACTGGCTACCAACGACAACAATATTATTATTCCAAGTGGATCACATTGAATTTATAATGCACAATGGCAATCGAGGGTTTAAACCAAACAAAAACATAAAAAAAAAAACATAATAACACAAAATATATATATATATATAGGGAAAATATGAAAATATAACCCACGAAAAGTATATACTAAATTTTCAAACATTGTTCAAGCATAGAAAAATATTGATGGAAGACAGCTCCGAGAGAATGAACATAGGCGTGACGCAAATCCTCGAAGCTTCTTCTAGAGAGAAGACGACACAGCGGAATGTTGAATAATCTCAAGATCAAGAGAGGAAAACCTAATTCGTGAAAAGAAGACACGAGTTTGAGTGCAAACTCGCCAAGATCGGGATCTGACTCAAGGAAACCCTAGAAATGGTGAAACGACTCAAACGAACCGATTGATCGGTTCAAACCAAAGATGAATCGGTGGAAATGTGTTTGAACGGTAGAAAATGGAAGATAATCGGTGGAAAAATACCTAGATGATGACGAAACCCTAGATTGAGAAGGCTAATCGGTGAACATGGTGGAAGAGGGCTGGAACCCTAAAGGAAGATGTGAT
>NC_028357.1:36994846-37010694 GCF_000741045.1 Vigna radiata var. radiata
TCTCTCTTTCTTTTCTTCTTCTCTCCTCTCTTCTTCTCTTCTCCTTTCTTCTTGTATTCTCTCTTTTTCTTCTCTTTCTCTCTTCTTATCCTTGATTTCTTTAAGTTTGGCTCCAAATTCTAATTCTCTCCTAAGAAACCCATGATCACTTAAACTCCTAAGAAACATTTTTCCATTTTCAATGCAATCTTTAATTAATTCTAGGTTTCTTTTAATGCTTGAAGGCACAAACTTTCTTCTCATGCAAGCTTTTAAATCACACCAATCATGAATGGGAGACTTCCTACCTTTCCTAACATGATATTGCCTTTCATCCCACCACTCACTTGCATGTCCTTCTAACTTAGAGAGATAAATGCTAAAAACATAAGATTGACTCTCTCTATAAAACCAGGGATCTATTTTATCAACCTCTTTTTCCCAAGCTAGGTATGTTAATGCACCTATGTCTTTTCCAAAGAATGGAAGATTCCTAGCTTGCTTAAACATTTCATCAACATTATCTAAACTAGACCTGTATGAACTAGAAGACCTAGAAGAAGACCTATATGAACTATAACAAGACATCTGCAAATACAATTTGCGGATTCTAGACCCCTAAAAACGTACGGACTCTAATGTGACAAAGGTCACACCTACACGTGAATCACAAAATCAAAGGTAATAAAAGAAAACAATTAAAGTTGCCAAGAGTTGGAAAGAGCACTAAGAACTCTTCCAATCTACTTGGACTTTATAAAAGGCCATTTACAAACCAAACCTAAAGCTAAGACTAACAATGACAGTGGGCTAACACCAACCCATCAAATTACACAAAAAAAAACAACAAAAATATTACAAAAAATTCAATCCTAAGCTACGGCCCAATGAAGCTATAACCCGCTGGTGGTACTCTGCTGGTACAGTCCACTGATGCTACAGTCCAACTCTTTTCTGCCCAGATCTTGTTTCCCTGACAGCATCAAGCTTCTGGATTCAATTCCCTTGGATCTCATTCACCACTCCTGTCACTTTGTCTCGTGCCCTTGATGCAACTCAAATAATTTCTTTTGCTCTCAAAGTATAATCTGCCCCAACGTGATACTGCAATATTTAGATCAAAGAATGTCCAATCCTGCAAACACAAATAATCACAGAGCTGTTGTCACTTACACCCTTTAGCTAAAGAGATTGCACAAAAGATATAGGTAGTAAAACTTCCCTATTGTTTGGTCTCGTGCACTTCTTCCAGCTAATATAATTGCTTTGGTCTTCAATTACAATCTGCAACCAGAGTATGCCAACATCAACAATTCACTCCTTGCAAACAATTACAAATTATACAACGCAGTGCAATTAAACAGAAACAGTTTAGGGAAGAAGACTCCCTTCAAATTCAACACTACAACTAGAGATGCTGCTACCACTGTTTCACAGATCTAGCTCACCCTTCACAACCTGTTAATGCTTACTTAAGCTAAATTCCAAAAAATCAGCTCATGTACTAATCAATTCACACACAGTTAGCTAAGTAGCCTGCAATGGTATGCAATCAATCAATCTGAATCAAAATTGAAATCTGAAACTGCTTTCTCAAAACAATTTTAATTTCAGTTTCAACAGAGAAAGAACAATGGTTCTAATCCATGTCAGAAATCAGTGTAGCATTCTAATCAAATCAACGGACAAAGAGTAACGTGAGGTAAATCAGGGTTCAGTGCAGATTTCAACAATTTAATTAGACCATGAAATCAGCAACCATATTCAAAACAGTTATGATAAAAGTGACTCAGCAAACAATTTAAATTCCAAAATGAATGCAAGAGCATATTAAGATGGAGTCAAACACAATGACTATGATTTAGCAAAAAGTTGATCAAATGAATGCAACAAATTCAATAATCAGTTTTAATGTAATAAAACTATTTATCTTGGTCCAATGGGTTGCATTCTCTCAGCTTACTCCATCTGCACAATAATCAACAAACAAATTTTATTAATTTGAAAATGACTGCAGTAGCAGTATTCAAACAATCATAGCTGATCCAAACTGATGTTGTTAAACTCGTTATCCTGCACAATTGAAAAGTTATCAACACAGTTAAATGATGATGAAGTCTCTCTTACAAATTGCCAAGAAAACAGGCCAATTCAGCCTCGCAAAACTCACAACACTCAAGGCTTCTCTTAAAAAAATTAAAGCACACAAATGAAAGGTTTGGAAGGGAGATTCTCCCTTGTTAGTTCAAGGCTGGAGAGTCTTTTAGACCACCACCACCTAAGATGCTACCAATCACACAAACCTTCTTTTTCAAAATCCAGAAACCAAAGTGAAAGTGCTTCTCAATCAAGAACAGCTAGGTAATGCAATGGCAGATACTAGAGACAAGCAGGACAGTTTAAAGCAATGAAAGCACAGCAGGTCTATTGCCTAAGACAACTCTAGAATATATGAAGAAAGCAAAGAAAAGATCCAATTAGAAACAGCAGATCAGAATGCACGTGTTAAGTAGACAAAACTAAGAAAGTCAATCAAGACAAGCAATAAAAAGCAACTTAGAAAGACTGGCACACAAATTGAACCTATGATTGACACTAGAACAGATTTTAAAAACAAGAAAAAGACTTAAGCTGAACCAGTTATGAATGAAAACAGTTATATCTGATTTTGGCAAAGATAGTTTATTGAAACAGTGAATACTATTGTGAATTGCACTAGTTCTCTTTGCTTTTTTTTTAATCACAATTTGATAGCCAAATCTGATTTGGATGACACTTTAGAACTTGCTATTTTCAGTCACAATTCACAACATATGACAACTTTTCAACTTAATCAGATTTTTGCCAAAGGAAATTAAACATGGTTCAACTCAGAAAAATCCAAAGGAAAACAAGAAATTAATCACTCTCAACCACAGTTATAGTTTCAAATACCACTGGCTCAGGCTTCCTTGAGTGACCAAAAAAATACATACTCAACTGCAGAATTGTTGTCAAGGTATATGCTCAGAATGCACATTATTAACCACATTCAGAAGTTCAAAAACAAGTTCAAACACTGTTGCAATCAATTTCAATGCAATTCTGCAAAATCTAAGACCACAGTAGATGCCAAAGAGACAACATCCATGACTATACTGGAAAACTTAAACCAGAACTTGGCAAAGAGTCTAAAACCAAGTATGAAGGACACCAAGACTCTCAAAGCACATTCAGTATCGGTGAAACTGATTAAACAGATTCAAGAAACATGTTACTTCATCCAATGTTGCCACAGAAATTGAGCTCATTCAATTAAATGTCACGGCTCTTAATGATTAACATGAGTCAAACAAGCCAGAGACCAAACTTAACTCATGACTTGACAATTACAAAGGTTAAACTCAGATTCATATGACAAATCAAACAAACAACAAGACTAGATATTACAGAAATGGATTTAGAAAATAAAATGACTCAAAGCAAATGATTCACCGAATAAAGATGAGAATAAGACTCAAATCAAAAAAGTAAAGGCACAGAACAACTCAACATATCAAGACGATATAGAAACCTAAACGCATATATGAATCTCAATCAGAGAAAATAAACTCAACAAAATTCAATACAAGACATTCAAGGAAAATTTAATTGACAACGCGGAGATTGAACAAAATAAACGCAAAACAGTGAAAACATGAAGAACAGAGACAAAACAAATCAGAGACAGATTCGAAACAATTAAAATGAAGAGAAACAAAGAATTGAATACTTATCTTTGACGCGTGGACGCAACCTTGCTCTAACTACCACTTGATGGAAGACAGCTCCGAGAGAATGAACGTAGGCGTGACGCAAATCCTCGAAGCTTCTTCTAGAGAGAAGACGACGCAGCGGAATGTTGAATAATCTCAAGATCAAGAGAGGANAACCTAATTCGTGAAGAGAAGACACGAGTTTGAGTGCAAACTCGTCGAGATCGGGATCTGACTCAAGGAAACCCTAGAAATGGTGAAACGACTCAAACGAACCGATTGATCGGTTCAAACCAAAGATTAATCGGTGGAAATGTGTTTGAACGGTAGAAAATGGAAGATAATCGGTGGAAAAATACCTAGATGATGACGGAACCCTAGATTGAGAAGGCTAATCGGTGAACATGGTGGAAGAGGGCTGGAACCCTAAAGGAAGATGTGATTAGGAGATGAGGAAAGGGAAATAACCTTTGTTGACGACTGGAGTTTGGATCTGTGAAGGAAGATCGTTGACGAGGATTCGAGAGAGAAATGCTCTCGTGAAGCAGACGCTGTGAATGAAACTGAGAGTGAATGGAATGTATGAAGCGCTAAAGCTTCTGACGCGTGCTGAAGAAGGAAATGGAGACGTGGCTGATGATGTGTGGCGTAGCNTGGAGNAATGGCTGACGNAGATGAGAGAGAAGCACCAAGGAAATGGAAAACNGAAAATAGGAAAGGTGCTTGGAAGGTGGCTAGAGGAAGTCTTTGGACTCTCTAGCCTATGACTTTNAAGAGAGAATAGTTTTTGAATTTAGAAAATTCTATTCTCATTAATCTCAAAAGTAAGGAATACAATAAAGGGCTGGGTATTTATAGTAACCCAAGCTCCTTTCACGCTAAGCTACAAATACAATGAAATGTAAAAATACATGAAAGAGGACTGTGCCAAGAGGGATTCCATCAAATATACTAAAATATATTTAAATATTACATTAATTTCATAAAAATAAACTAATCTTCCTAATCTGAGTCAGATGTCTCCATAGACTCATCTTCTGTTTTGTCTTCATCATTAGATTCACTTGCTGATGGTTTCAACTAAATGGTCTTCATCTAATTTGTTGTGAATCATGATCAAAGATTTTTGAATTATGGAAATTGTTGTTGAAAGCCTTCGAAATTGATCCACAACAAATCTTTCAAACTCAGTATGTGGAGTGAAGGTAGAAGGAGTTTCGTCAACATCCTTGAACACCCAACAATCTTTTGTTTTATTTAGGCCATTAAAGTTCAATGTCGTTTTTTTTATTTCATTTGATTTGGTGCATCCAATTTTTTTTCACCAGTAAGATCAACTTGATGATGCTTCAATACACTGCTGATAAAACACCATACGGCAGATTATGTCCATGCCTACTAGCAATTTCAATCATGTGCTCACTCATAACAGCAACCCCGTTGATTGGTATTCGTGTTTTTATGGCATGAACCAAAAATAAATCTTCAGCAGACGATCACATATATATCTTCCAAGTAATATTACCCAAGTAAGTACAAAAGCACATAATTTTTCTTCCATTTTCAAACCATCAAGTAGATACGGCTTGTATACCTTTAGTCCTTTTGGATTTCTCAGAAATTCCTTATAAATCTTCTTCTTGTTGGTCCATTAGTTGAGTTCATAATTTCTTTCATGAGACCTGAAGCCTTGTGCTTTGAGACCAGTAAAAGATAGCCATATTTCATCATCAATTTTAATATTGACACCTTTGACTCAGAGTAAGACCATCGACAACCTTCAGATTGTGGTAGAACACTTCTACCAGGTCAGGATAGCAATCACCGGTCATTTCTACAAATTTTGGAAGACCAACATCTACAAGCCAATTTTTAAAAAGAAACCCTTGCTTTCTGAATAATTCCATATCCAAGTACTTGTGATGGACCACCTGGAAGAGTTTTCTATAATATCCAAATTTGTATCGTGTTTCGTCATCACTTATCCACCCATTTGGACTACCATTTCTTACAACCTGTGCAACCTTCTTTCCACACCGTGAAGATAAAGAAGCCATTTGAGAATAGGATTTAGAGGTATAGGGATAGGTTACAGTTTCAATATACACTAGTGCAGAATTGGCTTTTAACGTCACCCCTTAGACGTCAGTTAAGCGGGAACCCGACGTAAATTAATGATTGGTGGCACTTTCGTAAATAAGTTGTCAATATAGACGTTAGATAAGAGGGGCCCCGACTTCTATAATATGATAGACGTTGGGGCCCTCATAACCAATGTCTATACGCCCTCATATAGATCGGCTCCCCCGAAAAGTCGTCAAAACTAAACGAAAAATTTAATAAAAAAGAATTTTTTATTCTATTTAGACGTATGTTATGGGGAGAACCGACTTCTAAAGCACCTTAGACGTCAGTTAATGGGGGAACCGATGTCTAAACCCTAAGCCCAGAAATTTAAAAAGTCACTTTTTGACTCCATATAGACGTCTGATCTCGCCAATCCGACTTCTAAAGCACTTTAGACGTCAGTTAATGGGGGAACATCTAAACCCTATACCCAAAAATTTAAAAAGTCACTTTTTTGCTCCATATAGACGTCTGATCTCGCCAATCCGACTTCTAAAGCACTTTAGACGTCATTTATTGTGGGATCCGACGTCTAAACCCTAAACCCAAAAAGTTAAAAAGTTACTTTTTGGCTCCATATAGACGTATGATCCTGCCAATCTGACTTCTAAATCACTTTAGACTTCTGTTATTGGGGGAACAGACGTCTAAACCCTAAACCCAGAAATTTAAAAAGTCACTTTTTGACTTCATTTAGACATCTGTTATGGGAGGAAACCGACTTCTAAAGCCCTTTAGACGTCTGTTATAGGGGAACCGAGTTCTAAATGTCGGCATTAAAACATTGTGATCGCGAGGCAGTCGTTACGCACACTCATTGTTCATCATCTTCGTCGTGTTTTCTCTCTACGGGTTACGCTTTTCAGGTTCGTTTTCTCACTTTTGCACCGTTTTAAATTAGTTTTACTCCGATTACATGACTTTTTGATTCATTATCTTTCATTTGAACCGATTAAAATGCGTTTTCGTTGGGTTTTGGTGTAGTTATTCGTCACGTTTTCTCTCTTCGGGTTACGCTTTTCAGGTTTGTTTTCTCACTTTTACTCCGTTTTAAATTAGTTTTACTCCGATTACATCACTCTTTTATGCATTATCTTTCATTTGAACCGATTAAAATGCGTTTTCGTTGGGTTTTGGTGCAGTTATTCTCGTGTGCTTGGGCGGCGTTTTTGGCGACGATTTCTTGCGTTTTGCACTCTCCAATTCCCTCTACTACGTTTTTAAAACCATCCAATAAAAAAATATACAATACATTCTCTTCAACTAAAATATAAAATTGTAAACTCGAATTACCATTAGTCAGGAGCAACCTCAAAGACGTCTGACTTGTATGGATCGGACGTCTATATAGACGTCTGACCTATATAGGTCTAACGTCTATATAGACGTCTGACCTAAATAGATCTGACGTCTATAGAGACATCTGGCCTAAAGGGTCCGACGTCTCATTAACATCACCTCTATAGACGTCAGACAAAGAACAGACGTTAAAAGCCCAAAATAACAGACGTCTAAAGTCCTTTCTGCACTAGTGATAACTTCAGCATAACACATCCTATACCTTTAGGACTCCACGTTCTATAGTTTAAATATTTGGAAGTTTAGATGAAAACGTCGAAGCCCCATAAAACAGGACGTTCATTGACGGTAAACATCTAAACCAGCGCACCATTCTTTTATTCTTTTTTTTTCTTTTAAAACACAAATATTACAGAAAATCTAAAATAAAATATTAATTGTCTTCAAAATAATAAAAAGAAAATAAAACTAAATATTACTAGACCCAAAACTAATAAAATAAGATTTAAACAAAATTATTAATAAAACCCTAAAATTTAGGTTTATCTCAACATTATTGTGAGCCAGAAGCCAAAGAGTTACTCCCCTTTTAATTTTTTTTTTTCTTTTTTCTTTTAAACCACCAAGATTACGTCGAATTCTTCGGGGATTGACGTATTATTTGTCTGCTAGAAGCCGAAGAGTTTCTCCTTTTTAATTTCTTTTTCTTTTTAGTCAAACAATTACTCCATTTTTAATCCAACAGTAAACGAAGAGTTGTAATACTTGGATGTTTCAATTTAAATACCACCAATAGTACGTTGTAATACTTGGACTTTATAGAAGTAAAAGGCTAACTCCAATCTGTTGAACCGCATAGGATTGCTCATTTCATTGTAATGGAAGAATCAGTTCAAAGAGATAACAAAAGACAACACGCAGAAGATGACAAGTCTACAATTTTTCCAATCAAATCACTTCCCACAGACCTATTGGTTAATGTGGTTGCAAAGGTAAGTTCTGAATCTTGGATTGATCATTACAACATGAAAGTATGATGTACATATTTTTTGAATGCCACAAAAGACAATTATATGTCGCAGCAAATTTCTTTAGAAAAGTTTTCGTTGATTCCATGGTCATGTAAAGAAGCAAGGGCATTTGATATTTTCGTGTAAAGTTGTAAAGAGGGTGGAAATATTGAAGCTCTGTATAGAGAGGGATTAAGAGAAATAATTAGATATAAGGGAAATATTGAAAAAGACATTAATGACTTGAAAATGGCTGGCAAAAAGGGTTATCTTGAAGCAAAATATGTATATGGTTTGATCTTATTATGTTCATACGATAGTGGTATATGGAAAAATGCAGTTTGCTTCTAGAAACGAAGAGGTTGACATCAATTTCTTTAGACTTTCAAAGTGTCTTTTTGGTTATATTCTTTTTTCTTTTAATCAAACAAAAAAAATGAATTTCTTGTGCATATCATGTATTATTCGTTATTATAAGGCAAAGGTCGCTCTTTTTTTTTTCTTTTTCCTTTTTAAATTCCCATAGAACATCAAACTTTAGGGGGCTTCGACGTGAAAGGCATTTGAGTGGTTGTGAGCATTAATTTTATGTTGTTATCATAGTGGTTGTGAGCATTATTATTGACTCTATAAATATAATGCTTAACTCTATAAATTGCACAGTTTGATCGTCATTGAATGATTCATTTTTTAAAGTTTCATTAAGTTGTTTTCTCCAAGTCAAATCCACTAATTCTGTAGAAAACAACCTCATGAAACTTAAAAATTGAATCATATAATCAAGAAACTTCAAGTTATAAAAGCAGTTCCAGCCCCTCTAGGGGTTCTACAGATTTTGAAAAAGCACTTATCTTCTTAATACTTTTCTTTCCTCCATATTTCTATTATTCAAAAGGAGATTAATAACAATCCAGAAATAAAGGATTCTGAAGAAGAGTCTATTGAAGAAGATTTTAGGAAGACTTCTGAATAAGAATATGGTCTTAGAGTATTAACCTCTTCTTTGTTTCTGTTGATCACTCCTTCAAGCTTTTCAATAGGACAAAGAATCAAACTACAAAGAAATTACTCGTTTTTTTAACCTTGAAAGATTTGATAGAAAAATAAAGAAAAAGTTAACACGGAATTTGAACATGTTGGGAGCCCTTCAAAACGTCAAGGCCACAATTACAAGGATGTTTTACTGGTTGGTTGAAAAGAAAAAATAAAAACATAATATCTGGAAAATAAAACGAAAAATGCGAAGAACAATTCAACGTTTTGTGGTTGGTTTAAAAGAAAAATAAAAAATAATAAAAAATAACTAAATAATAAAACGTCGATGCCATTTTAAAATTGACGCTTTATTGGTTGATTTAAAAGAAAAATAAGAGAATAACTACTAGCTATAATATACAATGTCCATCTTTTGTTATTGTTGACGTCAATTTCTTTAAAACAAAATTTAGTATTTATTTATTTTGTATTATATTTTGTATTGGACGTCAGATGTTTCCTTAACTGAAGTTATGTGATTACATAGGTTTCGTACACCAAGGACAATCACGTCAGTCCCCGAATTGTTCGACGTTCTACATTGGTATAAATGTCGAAACCATAAAGTGGGCACATTCTGTCTGGTTTAAAAGAGAAAAGAAATAAAGAATAAAAAACGGATTCACCCTCTGTCATATAAAACGTCAAATATTTAGCATGGTGGACGTCAAATGTGGTTAGGAGTAATAATGTTGGATGCTAACCACTATTTCGTTATTTTTTATTTTAAATTGAACGTCAGTTGTTTCTTAAAAGGATGTTAAGTGTTTCTAAGGTCATTGGTATACGTCGTTCTGGCCCTTGTTTGACGTTATCACATTTTAGATTACGTCTATATGGGCTTTGTTTGTCGTAAATAAATCTTAGACAGTGAACTATTTTAATAGAGGACGTGGAGCGGTTGAATTTATTTACGGTAATGTGTCACTTGTCATTTTTAACGTTACGTATTGGGTGGTGAGACGTTGATCGCGTGAGTTATAGCCCGTTTTTGCCCTAGTGTTTGCAATCAACCAAGGTTAAAAAATATGGAAAACCATCATAAGTAGGACATCTAAATGGGCCATGAAGAATATAAAAACTACTAAAGTATTTTTAGAAGTAAAAGGTAACGTGATTTGTTTAGAAAGAGGGCAAATATGGCAATGATGAGTATTATCAATAGCAGTTAAAGAAATTTTTGAAGAAATGAGGTTGTATACAGGAGCATACAGATGTCTTAATCTCTTACGCCAAGTATCATAAGTGACATTATCACTTGAAATTAGCAACAGGTAAAAATGGGTTTAGGAAATTCAAAAACTAGAAGACCATGTGTGAAGGTCTGCAAAAGGAAATTATTAGGTTACACGGTGAAACAAAAAGGATTTGTCTTAATTAAGGTGAGTAAAGATGAGAGGTTAAAGTTAGACGAGGGAATAAAAAACATTGTGAACAAATATTTCTTTAGTAAGTCTAATGCTACCTACTCCTTCAATAGGAACTTTGGCAGAATTAAGAAATAAAAAACATGTGCATTAGACATAGGAACATATGTATATCTGAAGTAGCAATGTCATTAGACATTAACATAGGGAGTAAAACATGTCATAAAGATTTTTAGAACAATATATAAGTTAAATGTCATAAAATTTTTAGAACAATATATATGTGAGCCCGAATAAATAATTCACTAATAAGAATTAACCGTAAGTCAATTATCAAAATATTACCTATAATATTGGTAGCATTGTCATTTGAAGAAGAAGGATTCAAAATTTTAGTGCTTAGAAATTGAAGAAATTGTTGACATTGTGCAAAAGCAATAGTTTTAAAAGAACTATCTATATTATTAAATATTGTGTGTTGGTTGATAAGCCAATTAGCTTTAGACGGTTGAGAATCTCTTTTTACCATCCAGTTTTGCGAATGTTTTGGTGTTGAGTAGTAATAATGCATCACCTACTACCATCTTACACTACAAGTCTAGAGCAATTTAATTTTGAGACGTCAAGCGACAAAAGAGTGTCGTTGAGGGTAACATTTTGCTAGAAGAACGACGTTGAGCGTCACCTTTTTCGAGAAGTCTAGTGTTGAGGGCCACCTCTGAGTGATAAATTTGTATGCTCGATTTTATTTCTTTTCTTAGTTGTTCGGCATTGATTTAAATAAACTTTAAGTATGTTTGTAAGAATTATGCTTGTGTGTGAAAATGAGGATTTTGTTATTGGAATGTGTGGAAAATGTTGTTGAGAGAATTTTCATGGAGAAATTTGATATGGTGGTGATGTTTAATGTATGCTTTGACATATAGGATTTCAGAAAGGAGGTATCACAATCTTCTACCAATTGTTCAACTCATATAGAAAGGAATGGTGGGGGGAAAGAATGGTAGGAGATCCTAGCCATTGGACTATTTAGTCCTAGGCGCGAAGGGGATTAATCTCATGACTAGTAGGGTGAATACCTTTATGTTTATGACTCTACATAGTATAAATACTGCTACAAGTGCACTCCTAAGTCTTACGTCAATAGCATATATTTGGATAATTGAATCTAGTGTCAACTATTTATGTGTGTTTATCTTAGGGTATTTCTTTTTACACACTAGTTTATCTTGCATTTCTTTTATGTTTTGCAATGGTTGCTTCTTAGTGTAAGGAGATGATAAGTTAGGTTTTTACATGTATTTGGTAGATGGGGATGACGCGACGACATAATCGTATAGTTTTATCTAGTTGTTTTGTGTAGGAGTTTTCCTTTTGAGTAACTCTAGTAGTTAGAAGTTGTTGTGTACATATATTATGTTACTATAGTTATTAAGATAAATAGTTATATTAATATCTTATATTTCATAACTATTTATTATGTATTATCAAACTTTATAATGTTTTTTTTAATAATTTTATACTATGAAATGAGATGTTACAAATATTACCAAAATCATGGATCATGGACTTACATCCTATTCTCGTAGAAATATAAATAACTTAAACTTATAAGAGAAGGTAGAAAAACACAGAGAGAAATAAAATTTGTATGAAATAAAAATAAAAACAAAAATATTACCTATTTCACTACAAAATTATTTAAAATTACTAATGGAATTTTTCTAGCGAAATAATTTTTTCGATAAATTTGAATTACTGACATATTTTATCGATGAATTGTGAAATGAACATGACTAACAAATTTTACTGACAGATTTATTATCGAAAAATTTTTTCATTGGTAGTGTATATTTCACTTACCAATAAAAAAATTTGTCGATAATTTATATTTCATTTATAAACGAAAAAAATTTGTTAGTAATAAAATTCATCAATAAATCTGTCGATAAATGAAATACACATTATCGACGAAAAATTTATCGGTAAAATGCACGAGAATTTTTTCGCCCCTTTTCACTTTGTTCGTGAGACAGACACTTATTATTTTTCTCTCTATTCCAGGTCTTTATCATATTTGCGCAATAACCTCCTTCTTCTCATACTTCCCTGCCTCACCACTTCAATTACAAGTCAAGCCACCTCCATCTCCATTCAGCTAGGTCATCGTCTCCTTCTCCATTGTCGACATCGCGTTTAAGGTCACTCCATCTTTTTCTTCTCTAACTCACGTAGGGAAGGGGTAGTGTCTCTATTCTTCCTATTTTATGGAACAATGCAACCAAGCACTGCCATCACCATTCAACATCGCAATTGTACGCCCTAAGTCCGACAAAAGCCAACGTTTGTCACTGCCCTTATGATCAGAAACGCAACCTGCCCTGTTTGGCATGAATCTTAATAATTTTTTAATGTGTTCATTATTCTGGATAGATAAAAATAAAAGCAAGAAGAAAGAAAATGGGGAAAGAACATGATCCAGATAATGCTATTTACCGACAAATTTTTTCTTTAGTAATTATCGAAGGATTTACCGACAAATTTTTTCAATACCGATAAAACAAAAAATATGGTCGATAAAATTTATTAAAAACATTTTTACCAATAGATTTTTAATTGAAGATAATCGGTTAATAATTTTAATTTACCGACAAAATTTATAATAAATTTTGACCATCTCTAATATCAATTTTTCTTATAATTTTCTATAAATCATAAACTTAAAAATTAATACCTGACCTAAAAAAATAATTTATTACTATTGTTATTAAAATTTTATTTATCTTTATAGACGTTAAAGATGATATTTACACCGGAATTAAGTTTTTATATAAAGTCGTCTCATTGTTACGAGAATAACAGGCCTAACAATGATGAACACGGTGAATTAACACCGATTCAAATTTAAAAAACAGAGACTTTTATTTAAGAAATTTGAAAAATCAATCTAAAATAATAATATTTTATTTATATCTATTGTTAATTTACAAATTTAATATATATTATTATATTATGAATTGTCAACTGAATTAATTTTTCCATACATAAAAAGTCTAATATATAAAGTTGCAGTGATATCCTTCTTATTAATGTTATTAATTTGTTCATTAATGTTATTGATGTGTGAGGTGGTTAACTAGCCAGGGATAACAGGTAACAGTACAACAGAGTGGTCATGGATACTCCTACAAAAATCAATCTAAAATAATAATATTTTATTTATATCTATTTTTAATTTACAAATTTAATATATATTATTATATTATTGAATTGTCAACTGTATTAATTTTTCTATACATAAAAGGTCTAATATATAGAGTTGCAGTGATATCCTTCTTATTAATATTATTAATTTGTGAGGTCGTTAACTAGCCAGATATAATGGGTAACAGTACAAAAGAATGGTCATGGATACCCAAAAAAAAATTAATCTAAAATAATAATATTTTATTTATATCTATTTTTAATTTACAGAATTGTCAAATGTATTAATTTTTCTATACATAAAAGGTCTAATATATATAGTTGCAGTGATATCCTTCTTATTAATGTTATTAATTTGTTCATTAATGTTATTAATGTGTGAGGTGGTTAACTAGCCAGGGATAATAGGTAACAGTACAAAAGAGTGGTCATGGATACCCCTAAAAAAAATCAATCTAAAATAATAATATTTTATTTATATCTAATTTACAAATTTAATATATATTATTATATTATTGAATTGTCAACCGTATTAATTTTTCTATACATAAAAGGTCTAATATATAGAGTTGCAGTGATATCCTTCTTATTAATGTTATTAATTTGTTCATTAATGTTATTAATGTGTGAGGTGGTTAACTAGCCAGGGATAATAGGTAAAAGTACAAAAGAGTGGTCATGGATACCCCTAAAAAAAATCAATCTAAAATAATAATATTTTATTTATATCTATTTTTAATTTACAAATTTAATATATATTATTATATTATTGCATTGTCAACTGTATTAATTTTTCTATACATAAAAGGTCTAATATATAGAGTTGCAGTGATATCCTTCCTATTAATGTTATTAATTTGTGAAGTCGTTAACTAGCTAGGATAATGGCGGAACAGTACAAAAGAGTGGTAATGGATACTCTTAAAAAAAATCAATCTAAAATAATAATATTTTACTTATATCTATTTTTAATTTATAAATTTAATATATATTGTTGTATTATTGAATTGTCAACCGTATTTGTGACATTCCAAAAATTATATGATGAATATAATATAGAAGACTTAACATTATAACATGATAAAACAGTTTAAGGATGGAAATAAAATCATAATGTTTACAATCATGCAAAATAGGCTACAAAATTAAAACTTTGTATACATAGAAGTCTATCAAAATAAAGGAAATGTCTAAGGACAATAATAAGAGCTAGGAGCGGCATCATCTTCATTCTCAAATGCTTGCTCCAAAGGTACATCATCAGCTTCTGCTCACATCCAAAAGAAAAATCATGAACATACAAAGCACACATTAACAAACAAGGGTAAGCTAGGTCTCTAAAAAAAAGCATACAAGTTAATTCAAATCAATCTAATATAACATAAAACATTCACACATATAAACATGCAAGTCACCATTTTCCATAAACATAGAAACTATATTCATACAAGTAACTAAATCATGTTATAACTCACTAGACTCGTCCGGACTTAGAATGAATGTCGATCTGGGGCGGGTTGTGCACTTGTGGTGGCCTCTACTGCTTTGCAAGGTCATTGTCAATAGGTTTCACCCTACCACACACAAGGTTAGCCTATTATCGTGCAATAGACCTTACAAGAAGCGCCTACACTAGGACCTCCCACTACTCGCACCACATGCGTCAATCCTCTATAAGTTATAATGAAAGACCATTAGAGTGTTGGGATAACCCCATATGAAAGCCTCTTACATTCATTTTAAACACTAAAACGATCACACTGGGAGATCTTAATTAAATACTCAAGTTGCACCATACTCAACATTATCACCCTTGATTTAAATCACAAACTACTTCAATTTAATCATACAATCTTTAGTCATGTTATAAAAACAACTCATACATACTCAGACATTACATATTTTTACAGAAACATCATTTACTAATACAAATATCTTTATAGCATATTATTACCCACACTTACATAATTTAAAAAGCTTGGAGACCCTCACCACTGGCTCCGGAAGGGTCCAAGACCCCTAGAACGAACTAAAGAACGTCCAAAACGGACGTCCGGGACTCCCAAAACGTCAAAAACATAAAAAAAAAAAAA
>NC_028357.1:37010701-37125151 GCF_000741045.1 Vigna radiata var. radiata
CTGTGCGCTAAGCGAATTTTGTCTCTAAAGGAAGCTAAATTCTGCAGATTTTGACAACCCAACACCTCGAAATTTGTTCTAGACCTCTTCCCCAACTTCTAAGACCCCTAAGTTGAGTTAAACTTATTTACATTATTTTAACCTTTCCTAACCTCTTTCTCTAGTGATTAGACATTACCATCAAGTCTAAAAACTCAATTACATTATCTTAGAATCCTAAATTTAGTTTTACCATTTTTTTTATAGTTTTAGATTCTTGAAATAACCCAACTAAATTGTAATTGACCTTTCTATTCTATTTTCATTATCCAGAACAACATCCAATCTAATTTGTTAAATTTAAACATCTCACTTCTTTTCAATTATCCTTAAACCAGTGATAACTTAATTAAACTAACAATTGTTCTTCTAACAAATATCATACATCCAAAATGATCTCAAGTACAGGCAATCATGGCAAATAATAAGAAAAGTGTCTTCGCGATATATGGTGCTCTTTATTACACAACTCTTGTATTCTATGACAGCCTTTTATGTTTCTTGTACAATTATAATTTGAAAATGATTAATCCCTAGACGAGAAAGGCTCTTGTCTGCAGAATGTGGTAAATATGCTCTTAAAATAAAAGAAAAAAAATTTGTTTCACACGCCTGAGAAAAAATACATTCATTTGAGACGATATTTAATAATAAAATAATATAATTATGCTTTTAAATTAAAAAAATAATATAATTATAATTAAAATATTATTATTTTTGCATGTTATATAAATGTTTTTGTTGTTTTGTGCGTATCAAATTACTGTTGCCCAAAATAAAAAGAACATCCCCATATTCAAGTCATAATAAATGTGTCAGTTAGAGACTTTAACAAACTTTCATTAAAAAGTGTCACAATTTGGAACTTATTTAAAAACTCATTAAATATTTGTTCTTTTTTTTAATATACGTAGATATCCAACGGTACCACAAGTTGAAAAAAAATCTATAATTTTTTTTTATATAAATATTTAATCGATAACAAAATATGGATAATGAGTACGATTTTTTTTTATGTAAGTCGATAAATAATTATTTGTGTGTGACCCAACTTATTATCCTTCCTAATCGCAGTCCTTTATTTGGTAGTTATAGTTAATGTAACTTCCTTCACTTGTTGGACAACATTTGGTGAGATATGTGATTATAATGTCGGGAAGATCATAGTGGTCATTTTCTTCCTAACCTTTACACTGTGTTTGTGTAGTTTTACTAGGTAAATATGAGATGATTTTATTTTGAAGAGTGTGTTAGTGCAATTTTACCAGACAAGTGTAAAATGTTTTTATTTGGTCACTTCACATGTGGAGACGGAGTTGCACACACATAATTCAAAAGATTGAGTATAAAGAGTGTATGAGATCTGGAAACCTTTGCATGTACAAAGTTAAAAATTAGGGCTCATGAGGCCTAGTATTAAAGGGCAACGCTCTTTAATGCATTTTTGTATTGTGTTTTGTTACATTATAGTGCTCCATTTTTATGTTTTGCTGTATACGTTTTAGTTCACTTGAAACAAAAACTCATCGTATTCATTTTTAAATTTAACAATTAATATATAAATAGAGTTCACATTGTCTAGAAACTGTATTATTACGAATGAAAAAATCATTTGTAATTTCAGATTGCACCGATGTGCTTAAATAATCATCATACAATCCTTGTAATATCAGGTAAGACAGATTGCCATCGTTTCAAATTAAAGACATTTCCTAAGAATATATACTCAAGGTGAAAGGTCAAATTGTTTCAGGATTTGCATCATCAGTGTTATTTACTCCAATTTTTATTTATTTATTTATGTGAATAAAACAAGCAAAATACTATTATACCATTAAATAGTAAACTTTGATACAACGTTGAAATCATTTGAAGGTTCAGATGATTTCAGATAATTATTGAAAACACCTTTTCAAACATGACATAATTATTTTGCACACAAGTACTTATTTTTCATTCCGAAATAAACTCTATCTTAATATTCTGAATTGTGATAAGTCCTTCTCCATATTTTGGCACCAACGTCACCACAACACTTTCATCATCTTCAGCTTCCAAGTCTTCTAACAGATCCGTTATTCCAAGTTTTAAACAGGTTTTGATCTTCGAGTCTGAATGCTCATGAATATGTGGCAAACTCACAAAGCTTCCTGCAAACTCAGTATTGCTTGGTTTGATCTCCTTTTCATCTTCGTCGTTGATAAATACATCAAACTTCACACCTTTTTCCCTATCAAACTCAATCCCATCAATCACCAACACTTCTTCCTCTTCTTCCTTCTCCTTCTGGCTCCTCAACAGCTTTGGTCTTTTCACAAGGATGCTAACCTTTGAATCCAAAGTCAGAGGAAACTTTACACTCGTAGCCTCAGCTGCTCGTGCGGCACCAACTCCAAAACTGTCTGCCAATGCCACCTTCTTACCTTTAGATCTTCTGCGCTTAGGCTTATTCTTGAGCCATGGAATGTCAACATCCTGGTAAACATACCCCATCTTTTTCGAGTCAACGGAATCTTTCACCTTTACACGCACAAGGTTCTTGTTTTCATCATAGAACAAAAAGCTAGCTTCCAGCCAATCAGGTTTAGTGAAATCCCTTCTCTTCCCACCTGGTATTGTTTTCCATATGTTCCACATTCTATCCACGTTGCCATGGTGAGCATAGAAAAGGGGGTCCCTTCCCGCTGCATAGAAGATTCCCAAGTTCTCACGGTGAGGCTGTCTCTTATCACCACTCCAAAGGTGAACTGGAGTATGAGGAACATTCTCTACGCTTCCAGCACCAGGGTCAGGAGCAGAACCAGCACTATAAGGGCTTCCTAGGAAGAGCCGTGGTAACTTCCCACCCGAGACAACACTTTTATACACTATAGTGAGGTTATTAGCGATTAGCTCATTTGGAGGTGGAGTCCCGTTGGGATCGTCATCGTCCTTTTTGCTATAGTCTAGGTCTATAAGAGTTGGTGGTTGATGATCCACATTCCTGAGAGGGTCATAGAGAGGGGAGTTTATATCTGTGAAAATGGAAGGGATTACCATGCCACCCTTAGGGTTGTCCCAGTTCCAATATGGGATAGCAAAATCTGGGTCATCAATCAAGCTTCCCAATATTCTCTCATAGAAATAAAGGTACCAACGATGGAAAGGAAAGAATAGCCAAGAGTTGTGGACTTGTAATTTTAGGTCAGGGAACCCAACTTGGGTATAGGCACCATTGCAGTAAGCACAATGGATATTAGCTTGCTGGGTGAAACTACGTGGGTCTTCAGGAGGAAGGGATCTCATGATACCGAGAGCTTTCTTATACTTGGCTATGTAGGCATCATCCACAAACTGAGCAGCTGGTCTAACCCTAAGGGATGTTCTAGCTGGAAGCTCGAAATCTATGGGAGAAGAATATTGTGGAGGGCAACAAACGGTGGTTGGTACATCCTTTGGTATCTCTGGTGGGCCACAAGATGTGAAGTCAGGGGCAGCTGGAGCAGCAATGGCTAAAGGATTGACTGCAAGAGTGGATGCACCGTAGAGTCCTCCAAGCCCAATGAGAATGTCCCTTCTATTTTTTTCAGCACTGTTGTGTGATGGTTTTCCTTCTTCATTTGGTATATTGTGGCATGACACTTTGCAGAGACGGTGGTGTTTTGGTTTGCTTTGTTTGGTGGGATGGCATGGAATTTGATAAAGTCGGAAGGTGGAAGATGATGAAGAATGGAAAATGGAGAGTGACGTTGAGAAATGCGATGTAACTGAGACAGAAGGCATTGTGTTAATCGGTTATTATCCGATCCTCTTCTGACTCCCTCTTCTAACACATCTCCTTTTATACTGAAACTCCATAGGTGTAGATAGATATTTTCCCAACCACACGTCAAATTTAATGACTCCACGTGATAATTGACTAATTATATTTTGGAAAATTATAATTTGACACCAACTTTTTATATCATTTGACACAGAAACACGTGGACGATTTCAAATTAAAAATACAAATTTTGGTTTTTCTCTTCCAAATATATCCTTGTGTTAACTTTTTTTTAATTTGAAATCATCCAATCATATTTTGACACGTGTGCAGTGTAAAAATAATGTCAAAAAATGGTGTTAAAATATCCTTTTCCTTATATTTTTAAAAAAAAATTCTTTAATAACTCTTTTTCTTTATAACTTTTTGACACTGTTATAATGATTCATTTTAAATATTATTTTTTTAAATAAATTTAAATAAACGAATAAAATAACATATATTTTATTGTAAAAAATTGTTAAAAAAAATTGTTAAAATATTATGATTCTTATATTTATTTTATTTTAAATACAATAAACTTTTTCATAATGCGACACTTCGTCACAGAGTAATAGGACCATACATTTTTTACATTTATATAAACATAAAATAATTATAAAAATATAAAGTTTATATATTTTTTGAAAAAGAAATAAAATGTAAAAAAGAATAGTATCAATATAAAAAAGTTAAATGTGAATACAAGACAGATTAAAAAATATTTATATTTCTTCCCTTAATTTCAAGTCTGCTACCTATGCTGACAATTCATCATCCTCACTGTTGCACTAACCCACTCACAGATTTCAGCAGGCTTCGTTTTTCTCGTGCATCCAGCAGTCCAAGTTTTGTGAGTAAATTGTCAAAATGTAGATTTGAATGAGTTATAAAATGGATTGCATGTATCACGAGGGAAGTAAAATATTCTGCAACTAGTGTTCTGTTTAGAAAACACAATGACGAGATGGACAGAGGGGGATTCCCTTATGAAAAACGATAAGAAGAGGAGAACATGATCGAAAAAGAAAGGAAGAGAAAACCATAGAGATCAACAAGAAGGAAGAAAGTCTAAGAACAAGGAGAAAGAAAAAGGTGAAAAAAAAAAATTCCCACACAAACTTTTCAAACAGATTTTGGAAAGAACTATCTACCCTGATTTCTTACATAAGAATACGTACGAGTAAAATTAATTTTTGTTGGGCTTTCCAAAATAAAAATTGTTTCTTTGAAAACTACATCGTTTTTGCATATTTAATTAGAAGTATTGTCTTCACATAGACATTGTAAGGTTTTAATATTTTTTCTACACGTAATCAATTATCAAACTAAAAAATCTAATTTTGCGAACAATGTCTTATTTTTATGGGTTTTTTTTTTCGTAATTTTCCATAATAAATTACGATGAAGGCTTCCAAAATTTGATTTTCAAAATTTGATTTATTATTTTAAAATTTTTACAACAATTAGATTTGTTGATCGAAGAACCTATTTTCTTATATCTTATTAAGAAATTTGTTATAAGTCTTTTCAAAATTATTATGAGACCACTTATTAATGTATTCTGAGGTTTAAGATTAACACGTCTCAATGTGTGAAGAGATGTGATGGAGATCTCAAAACTACTAAAGATAATATAATTAACATAATTTAGGATTGGATAATAAGTATGAAGAGTAGAAATTTTTTAGTAATTAAATCATGAGGAACATTATAACAATGATAGTCAGGGAGAAAAGAAGGGGGAGTAGTGTTCTTGGTAGTGCACAAAGGGTGACAAAAACACTACCTGAAGGAGGGTTATTGTGTGTTATGTTGAGATTATCAGATTTAGATGCAACAAAACTACGAGTACCCTCCGGTAAAGAATTGCTATGAAAATTGAGAGTGTGATCAACATCGTTAATAATAGGTATGATAGGATTAAAGGGATCAGGAACAACGAAAACAAAATTATATATTGTCTTTAAAAGGAAAAATATATTTAGAAATGAAACTTTTCCTAGTGTTTAAATCAAGCAGTTTATATATAACCTTTATAATTAATAGGATATCCTATAAACACAATAGTTCTAGGACTAAATTTATGTCTAGAAGAAAGAAGAGTTGAAGCATAGCATAAGGTGTGCCAAAGGCCTTAAAAATGAGAATAAGCAGGCAGTTTATTAAAAAACACTTCATATGGAGATTTATTTCCTAAAATTGGGTTAAGAATCCGATTCATGATAAACATTGTAGTATGAATACACTTACCCCTAATGTTGAGAGGAACATTAGATTGAAAGATTAAAGATATAGTAATGTAGAGAATGTGCATATGCTTTCTTTCCATTACATTTTGTTCAGGTCGTTGAACACAAGAAAATTGATGTATAGAAAAAAAAATTTGTGAAGGACAATTCTCTAACATTATCATATAAAAAACTTTAATTTTGGTATGAAACTGGTTGACAATATAGTTGAAGAATTGAGGTATGATAATAATACAGTCAGATTTATGTTCGAGGAATAAACCCATGTAAATCGGCTTTTGTCATCAACCAAGGTTAAAAAATATCGAAAACCATCACATCTAAATGGGTCATGAAAAATATCAAAACAATGAACACTAAAAGTATTTTTAGGAGTAAAAGGTAACATATTTTGTTTAGAAAGGGAGCAAATATGGCAATGATGAGTATTATCAATAGCACTCAAAGAAATTTTTGAAGAAATGAGTTTATACACAGGAGCATACAAATGTCTTATGCCAAGTATCATAGGTGACATTATTACTTGAAATTAGAAACAGGTAAAAATGGGTTTAGAAAGTCAAACACCAGAAGACCATCTTGTTGCTTAGCAATGCCAATCGTCTTCTTGGTGTGAAGGTCCTGCAAAAGGAAATTATTAGGTTCCACGGTGAAACGAAAAAGATTTGTCTTAATTAAGGTGAGTAAAGATGAGAGGTTAAATTTGAACGAGGGAATAAAAAAAAAATTGTGAAAAAAAAAAATTCTTTAGTAAGTCTAATGCTACCCACTCCTTCAATAGGAACTTTGACAGAGAGTAAAAAACAAGTGCATTAAACATAGGAACATATGTATATGTGAAGTAGCAATGTCATTAAACATAGGATTAGGGAGTAAAACATGTGCATTAGACATAGGGAGTAAAACATGTCATAAAGATTTTTAGAACAATATATATGTGAAATGTCATAAAGATTTTTAGAACAATATATATTTGAAGTAGCACCCGAATCAATAATTCACTAATAAGAATTAACTATAAGTCAATGATCAAGATATTACCTATAATATTGGTAGCATTTTCATTTGAAGAAGAAGGATTCAAAATTTTAGTGCTTAGAAATTGAAGTAATTGTTGACATTGTGCAAAAGCAAAATTGAGGGAAGATTTAGTTTTAATAGCACTATCTATATTATTAATTGTGTGTTGGTTGATAAGCCAATTAGCTTTAGACCATTGAGCACCTCTTTTCATCGTTCAGTTTTGTGAATGTTTTGATGTTGAGTAGTAACAAGGCATCATTGACTACCATCTTACACTACAAGTCTAGAGAAATTTAATTTCGAGACGCTAAGCGACAAAAGAATGTCGTTGAGTGTAACCTTTTGTTAAAAGAATGACGTTGACCATCACCTTTTCCGAGAAGTCCAGCGTTGAGGGCCACCTCTGAGCGACAAATATTTATGCTTGATTTGTATTTCTTTTCTTGGTTGTTTGGCATTGATTTAAATAAACTTTAAGTATATTTGTAAGAATTATTCTTGTGTGTGGAAATGAGGATTTTGTTATTGGAATGTGCGGAAATTGTTGTTGAGAGAATTTTCAAGGAGAAATTTGATATGGTGGGTGATGTTTAATGTATGCTTTGACATATAGGAGTTCAGAAAGGAGGTATCTTGATATTCTACCAATTGTTCAACTCACATAGAGAGGAATGGTGAGGGAAGAGAATGGTAGGAGGTCCTAGCCACTAAACTATTTAGTCCTAGGCGCAAAGGGGATTAACCTCGTGAGTAGTAGGGTGAATAACTCCATGTTTGTTACTCTACATAGTACAAATACTAATACAAGTGTATAAATACTACTACCACTAGTGCAAAAACGTTGTTTAACGTCAGTTAATTTGGGCTTTTAACGTCACTTTCACATCTGACGTCTATACGGGTGACGTCTATGGGACGTCGCAATTCCTCAGAACTGACGTTTATATAAACGTCGGTTAACGATAACCACCGACGTCTCTATAGACGTCTGCTTACACTCACACCGATGTCTAATTACTCTATATAGACGTCCAACTATGATTAAACCGACGTCAACATGAATATATAAAGAGGTTTAAAATGACACTAACCGACGTCTACGTTGTTATAGACGTCGGACATGGCTTTAACCGACGTCTAACAACAATTTTGTGTTTTAGTGCTGTTTTGATCCAGGCTTTCGGTAGCATTGTGTAACACTCTCCTCTCGCTAGTTTCCCCACAAAAAAAGCTTGCGTCTTTTGAATCTTCTAGTGCTTTCAACCCAAAACCAAACCTGGGTCCATGGCTACTTCCCATTATTCAACGGCAACAGAAAAAAATTACGGTGTCGAGAAGTAGACAAGGACCCAAGTTCCATTTTGGGTCGGAAGAACTAGAAAACTCAAAAGATCGCCACTCTTCTTGTGAGGAAACCAGCAAAGGGAGAATGTTGCACTATGTTACCCAAAGAGAGGATCAAAACTGCACTAAAACACAACACAAAGAAAGAAAATTTTAATCAGTTGAACTACAAGATAATCGATATAAAACTAAAGAAAGTTTAAACGGTAAGCATTAAAAAAAACCACGCACCTGGGATGCAAGAGAGAAAAAGGAGAGGACGAAGACAATGACGTTATGAGAAACGACAATGCAATGCCGCAAGAGATAAAAAGTAAAGGTGCGCAAGCGAGTAAAAGAAGAGGAGAAGCAGATAAAAAGGAGAAGAGATGAAGACGCGATCAGAAACTGAATGGCGAGAAAGTCTGCGGTCTATTTAAAATGAAATGGGGCGTCGGTTGCTCCAGAAACCGACGTCTAGGAAGCTGAAAAGATTGACGTTTTGGTTTTCTGTCAGGGTAGTTCACGTCGGTGCCCCTCACAGCCGACGTCTAAAACCCTCGAATTAGGTGAAAATACAGGAACGTAGACGTTAGTGCCCCTCATAACTGACGTCTACATTGAAGAATTTTTGTCTTCCCGCCTTCCAGACAGGCCTTAGACGTCGGCGTTTGACTACGTGACGTCTAATTGGCTGGGGCATTAGGTGAACAGCATTAATTGTAGCCCAATCGACGTTGCTTTTTCACGCGATCCGACGTCTATTCGACGTCTAAAGCTTAACCGGTTGACGTTTGATTTCCTGTCAGTAACGTAGACGTCGGTGCCCTTGCTAGCCAACGTCTAAGCTCCTGGGAATTTGATGGGCAACATTAATTGCAACCTAGTAGACGTCGGTCCCCTGAAACATCGACGTTAATGAACTGTCTTATCACATACCTCAAGCAATTGGACGTCAGTTTGCGGCAGGTGCGACGTCTATGATGTCATAGACGTTGCCTGACATCGAAACTGACGTCTAGTTTTCCAATTTATTTACGATAATGCCACCGTGTAGTAACAGACGTCGGATTTTCACGAAACTGACGTCTAAGGGGTGACGTTAAACAGCGTTTTTGCACTAGTGCCTATAGTGAAGTCCTACGTCAATAGCATATATATGGATAATTGAATCTAGTGTCAACTGTTTATGTGTGTTTATCTTAGAGTATTTCTTCTTGCACACTAGTTTATCTTATTTCTCTTTTATGTCTTGTTGTTCTTTTGCAATGGTTGCTTCTTAGTGTGAGGAGATCATAAGTTAGGTATGTATTTGGTGGATGGTGATGACGCGACGACATAATTGTTTAGTTTTATCTAGTTGTTTTGCGTAGGAGTTCTTTCCTTTTGAGTAACTCTAGTAGTTAGAAGTTGTTGTGTACATATAATTCATTACTATACTTATTAAGACAAATAATTATATTAATATCTTATATTTCATAACTGTATATTATGCATTATCAAACTTTATAATATTTTATTTAATTATTTTATACTATGAAATGGGATGTTACAAATATTACCAAAATCGTGGATCATGTACTTACATCTTACTCTCGTAGAAATATAAATAACTTAAACTTATAAGAGAAGGTAGAAAAAGACATAGAGAAATAACATTTGTATGAAATAAAAATAAAAATAAAAATTTTACCCATTTCACTACAAAATTATTTAAAATTACCAATGGAATTTTTCCAGCGAAAATAATTTTGTCGATAAATTTAAATTATCGGCAGATTTAATCGATGAATTGTGAAATTTACATTACTGATAAATTTTACCAACAAATTTAATACCGACGGATTTTTTCATTAGTAATGTATATTTTACTTATTGATAAAAAAATGTCGATAATTTATATTTCATTTATCGACGAAAAAAATTTGTTAGTAATAAAATTTGTCACTAAATGAAAAATACATTACTGACAATAGATTTTATTGATAAATATGTCGGTAAATGAAATACACATTATCGAAGAAAAAATCGTCGCTAAAATGTGCGGGAATTTTTCCGCCCTTTTTCACTCTTTCCGTGAAATAGACACTTATTTATTTTTCTCTCTCTCGCATGTGTTTATCATATTTGTGCAATAGCCTCCTTCTTTTCCTACTTCCCCGTCTCACCACTAGAACTACAAGTCAGGCCGCCTCCATCCCCGTTCAACTAGGTCGTTGTCTCCTTCCCTATTGTCTCCTTCTCCATTGTCGACAATACGTTTGAGGTCTTCTACTCCATCTTTTTCTTCTCTAACCCACTTAGGGAAGGGGTAATGTCTCTATTCTTCCTATTTTATGAAACAATCCCAACCAAACACTGCCATCATTGTCCAACGTCGTCGTTGTATGCTCTATGTCCGGTCAAAGCCAACGTTTGTCACTACCCTTACGATCAGAGACGTGGCCTGCACAGTTTGGCATGAGTCTTAATAACTTTTTTATGTGTTCATTATTTTGGATGGATAAAAATATAAGAAAGAAGAAGAAGGAGAATAGGGAAAGAACATGATCTTGATTGCACTATTTACCGACGGATTTTTTTTGTCAATAACTATCGATAGATTTTTTTGTCGATAATTATTGATGAATTTTTCCATCAGTAATTATCGAAGAATTTACAAACAAATTTTTTCGTTACCGATGAAACAAAAAATTTCATCGATAAAATTTATCGAAAACATTTTTACCAATAGATTTTTAACTGAGGATAAATTATTAGTAATTTTAAGGCTTAATAGCCAATTTTGTCCCCACTTTGGTTGACAAATCTCAATTTAGTACCTCGTTGTAAAAGTGTTTTAAATTGGTCCTAACTTTTAAAATATTTGATCAGATTAGTCCCTTCGGTTAAATATAAGGAAACGAAGTTAATGGGATGATGATATGGCACAACTTAATGGTTACGTGTCAAATTATGTTTGTGTGCATTGGGACGTGTTTGTTAATTAGACCACTATTAGGTTTTGATTAAAAAATTGGATTCTTTAATTTGGGGAAAAATGATTTAGATTGTGGAACATTAGGGCATCCTTTGTTCGCGATAGTTTCTCTCTTCTTTCGCACAAACAAAAAATCTCCCCTAGCTACACGATCTTTACCTGTGTTCGCGATAGTTTCTCTCTTCTTTCGCACAAAGGATGCCCTAATGTTCCAGAATCTAAATCATTTATCCCCAAATTAAAGAATCCAATTTTTTTAATCAAAACCTAATTGTGGTCTAATTAACAAACACGTCCCAACGCACACAGACATAATTTGACACGTAACCATTAAGTTGTGACACATCATCACCCCCATTAATTTCATTTCCTTATATTTAACAGAAGAAACTAATCTGACCCAATATTTTAAAAGTTAGGACCAATTTAAAATACTTTTATAACGAGTGACTAAATTGAGATTTTTCAACCAAAGTGAAGACAAAATTGACTATTAAACTTAATTTTAATTTATCGACCAATTTTATAATAAATTTTGACTATCAATAATATCATTTTTTTTTCGTGTAGTATTTATAAATAATAGCTCTAAAAATTAATATCTTACCCCCCCTCTCTCTCTCTCTCTAAGCCCTTGTTCGTTTGAAGGGATGGTACTGTTTACTTAGATTTGCGGGCGAGGAATTAACTTGTCTATCGTGTTCGTTTGAGAGGAAAAGCGACGATGGGCGAGGACAGATTTGCGGGATGTATAGATTTTGGATCACCTGCGATGAAGAAGAGATTTGCAGTGATTTGTGTTAAAAGGTCATGTGTACCCTCGTCGTTTTATTAAATTTCATCCCAATTTTTCACAAGAGCTTCCATTCCACAACGAGAAAGATGAAGGCCTAACGTAGAAAAAAAAAACCCATAGGGAGAAGGCAAAATGCGAAACCAGAACTGTCGTCCTTCGCCGACAACGAACAACGACACCGTCGCACCATCCACTGTCCCAAGCTCTGAAGGATCTCTCTGTCACTGTCGCCACCGTTGCACGAACACGAAACCCCATGGGTAGCGCCTCTACTGTTGCGTCGCACCAAACGATCGCTGCTGTTGCGCCGCCACTCACCCCAAAGTTGTCGCCAACTAGACGAACTCCGCCACAGTGCCATCGTTACAAAACCAGCACGCAGACCCCATGACTGGTTCGGAAACTTTCATGCCATCTCCACCATTACAAAGGATGCATAGGAAGAATGACGAAGAACACAGGTGTATGTTTTTTAGGTTTCGGCTAAAACAAAATGACTAAGTGGAGAAAAATTATTCTTTGCATTATTTTGTTATACCACCTACCTTTTACCAACATTGAAAAAATAATAAAAAAAATAATAAGTTTTATTTTATATTTTAAATACCTTCAAAATTATTATTAATTAATATTTCATTTATTAGGATTAAATAAATAATTAATTAAAAAATAAAATATATAATAACTAATTACATGATTTTATTTTTACTTAATTAAATATTCTATTAATAGCAATAATTAAATATCGCATAATTATTTATTTTACTTAAATACAATTTTATTTTATTTTCAAAATTAATTTTTATTTGTTTTCTCTCTTATCAAAAAATTATTTCAATTTACTAATTAGCTAAACTTATTAAAAAAATTATTTCAATTTATTAAATTACAATTCTTTAAATTTTAAAAATTAATTTTTATTTCTTTTTCTATAAATATTTTTACATTTAAGTATAACATTAAAAATTTATTTTATATTACTTTAATAATTAGGGGCATTTTGGTAATCTTCATTTTCTACCAATTAAACAAATTTTTTAAATTTGTTACATTAGTCAAATCCTACACTAATTTTCACAAACTTTAGTTCCAAATTTACTCTCAGTTACCCGTAAATTCACTCAAAAAAACAACAAAAAAATTACCCTCAAATTTATTCAAATCCATCCTAATCATTTTTTCCGAATCATATGCCTGAAATGGCTACAAAGGTACAAAGCATAAGTCTTCAATTCCGCAAACCAATTCCACGTAAAGTGTTCAATTCTGCAAACCAATTCCATCTTGTTAGGTGTGATGTCTGAAAGGACATTGATTTTTTAGAAGTAGACAGGGATGCTTCTTTGACACTGACATTGATTACAGGTTGTCAATTTATCTTTTTCTAAACCAGTTGGCTACAATTTTAATCTCTATTTAAATATTTTTCATAAAAGGTTTCAAATGCATAAACACATAAAAAAATGAAATATATAAAAAGAAAAATAAGATAAACAAATTATGAAAAACCTAGATGAAGGAGTGAAAGATAGAAAGGTGAAAGGTCTAATATCCCTTATCTTCTACCTAATAAGAAAGCCTATATATAGAGTTGCAGTGTTATTAATCAATCTAAAATAATAATATTTTATTTATATTTATTTTTAATTTACAAATTTAATATATATTATCATATTATTGAATTATCAACTGTATTAATTTTTCCATAGCCAAAAAATCATTTTTCTATATAAAAAAGCAAAGTGATTGAAAACAACATTTGTGGTGGAACTAAATAAGGTAGTTTCTTTCTGCACCTTCCAAAGTTTTCTGTTTTCTGCATTTTTATATGAAAAAAGTGTCTATTTATTGTATTTATACAGCGATAATCTTTCTTAATGAAGAAATTTTAACAAAAATAGCTAAATTTTAAAAATGTAGATGAATATATAAATAATGTTTTTTTTGTTTCATAATAAAAAGTTGTACTTTTAAACAGATCATTTTGGTATTTTAGATAAAAATATTCTTTTAAGTACATCATTTTTGTTATTGTTTTCTATTTTTGTGTAGTTTAGGATGTGCTTTGGATTCATGACTTTTTGTTTTTTGTCTTTTTATTTTATATTGTTTAAATAAAGTGGTACTTCATTAGTAGGATTTTACTTTTTTTACATTTTTTTGTATTAAAAGTTTATTTATTTTTAATTTAGATGAACATATTTTTCTTATTTAAAAAAGTTCTTTTAATTATTTGATTTATAAATAAAATGTTAAATATTAAATTATTATCATATATTTTTCAAATATATTTATATATGAATAAAAATCACCAATAAATTTTAAAAATCAAATAAGCTAAAAAAATCTTAAAATAAAAATCTTTACATAAAAAAATTTTAAAAAAATTAAAAAGTAGAAAATATTGGAAATATTTTATTTTAATTTATTATTCATATTATTAAAAAATATTTCAAAATAAATAAAAATGTACACAAAATTAAAAAATCATTAATTAAATTATTAAAATAAAATCTAAGAAACGTAAATATTAAAATGAATGAATGAAAAGAAAAGTCATACTATACATGTAATACTTCTATGAGAAAAAAAAAAAAACGTGAGTAGATGTAAAGGGAGGCTACTGTAGACAAAGAAAAAAACACTGTGTTTATATATAGAAACAAAAGTGTGAAGCTGTCTTTATAAAGTGGGCCTGACAAAAACTTAAAGTATGTATTTCAAAATATATTTTTTTTTCATTGTTTTAGAAACATATTTAAGTAATATGATTTCTTTATTCTAAAGTCATTTTTTTATGTATGATTTATTTGTACTATTATTTTAAAATTTTAAATATTTCTATAAATTTGAATAAAAATAATAAAAGAAACCAATTTACTTGAGTTAAGAGATTCTACTTTTTTTAATTTTTAAAATAATAACAATTTTAAAGATTTGATGTAATATTACAAAATATAACAATAATTTACTAAGTGGATACTTATTACATCTGTACAAATATTTATTATTCTAATTAAAGAAATAAAAATATATATCCAAGATCTCTATACGAATATAAAATCTGTCATATTTTTCTTTGTTAGTAAAGAATATATTTGTATCCATATTTGTACATTCAAAAATTAAATATTTTTATTAAAATAAAAATCGCAACAGAAGCATATAAGTATTGAATGTCAAAATAAACATATTTTTTTACAATATGAAGTAATAATGAATTTTATTTAATAATAAGTATACATCTATCCAAATATTTATTAAATAATCTTTTCATAGAGAAAAAAATTAATCAAACACGATAAAAAAAATCTAATGTTGTCAAAATGAGTTGTAACACCTGAGCCAATCTGGCCATTATGAGTTTGAACGGATTGGGTTTAAAAAAATATAATTTTTTTATGCAAGTAAGTTTTCAATCCGGCTCACTTAGGGTGTGTTTACTTGAGGGTAATTGGGGGAGAGTGATTGGAGGAGAGTGATTGAGTGGATTTGAAGAGATTTGAGGGTGATTTTTTTTTATGTTTATTTGAGTGGATTTGAAAGTAATTGAGAGTGAATTTGGGGGTGAAGTTTGTGAGAATTAGTGTAGGATTTGATTGATGTGAAAGTTTTAAAAAATTTATTTAACTGGTAGAAATTGAAGATTACCAAAATGCTTCTAGGTATTAAAGTAATATAAAATGATATTTGTTAATGTTATATTTAATTGTAAAAATGTTTATTAAGAGTTAAAAATTTGGAATAATTATTAAAAAGAATTATAAAAATTTAATTAAATTAGAATGTATTCTTTCATTTATGTGGTAGGTTTTATAAAAAAAAATTATTAAAACCTGCTACATAATAATTAAATTATTGTTTTTAATTGTAAGAAATTAAAATGTAAATAAACATGGTAAAAATGTAACTGTTATAAGATATTAATAATCAATCAAAAATTGAAAAAAAAAACACTGTAACCGAATACCACGAACCGTAACGGGATACACAAGCTACCTTTCCACTAACGTTGTAGCGTATCTGAGTAAAATCAAGTGTAACCGGATACACCACCATTCCTCTCACGTTGCAGCTGGCATGCTTTCACATTGAAGCTGAAGTTTTCCATGATCAACGTATCTTCATTATCCACGATCAGTACAAACCATTCTCCATTCCTCTTCATCATCAAATGGGTACCTCTCCAAGCTCCAACTTGCAAAAATTTAACAACCATGGCAAGGCACTATGCAATCGACAACAATGTTTATTAAGTACGTTGAATACCCAGGCTAGATTCGAATACCCTGCATGGTTTTAACTTTTTCTCAGCTTTGCGGTAAGGACAACAAAGGAAATTCGCGTTAATTAACTGCTAATCTTCGCAGAAGTGCGGGTGATAGAAAAAGGTGCTATCCCGCAATTCCCTTCAATCACTCACTCGCTAATAAGCTGAAATGAACACGATTTTATCTTGTATTCATCGCTCACAATAACACGTGAACAGTGTATCACTCTCAAGTGAACACAGTCTTAGAACTCGGTTCATACAGGTTGAATCTGTACTGAACTGGGTTCACTCACCAACCCACTTAATTTAATTTAATTATTTATTATTTTATGTTTCAATATTATTAGTTATCATTTTTTTGTTATATTGTAGATGAGGATAAAAAAATGTTTCAAGAGAAAAAAATATTATAGATTTATCTACTCAAGACTCTAATATTATAAATGGACAAGTGATAAAAAATTATCAATATTAAAAACTTATTTATTCGTCTCGGACTGAATTTGAATTTTTTTCAACTCGCTAATAAGTGAGCTGGGTTGGATTAACTCATTAAGTGATCAATCCATGATGAGTCAAACTAGATCGAGCGGATCATCTGTTTTGACAGCTCTATAAAAAATAATACACAATTTTTAATATTAAGTAATAATAAAAAGTTCTAATAAAAATTTTTAAAACAAACCACAAAGTAAACTAAAAATATTTTGATGATGTTAGAGTTATATGTATTTAATTATTATATTCCCAAATTCGATTTAAAAATTTGAATATGGATAATAACTACGTATAAATTTAGTCTTCCTTCTTAGAAAAAAAAAATTCATAAACAAATCATTTAAAAATATCACGAAATAAATTGGCAAAACAAATTTGGTCTTCTCTGTCCAAGACACATGTGATGGGCAGGTGCGCGTGACCTGTGGGTTCCCATCTTATCATCATAATTATCTATTTTTCCAAATAAAAATATATACCACACATATCAATTAAATAGTTTTATGCAGATAAGAAAATTAAATAGTTCTATTTTAAATTATCTATTTGTACGGTTTGTTTATACAGTAAAGAAAAATTGCGGAAAATAAAAGTGTTATATTTGTACGGCTTGTTTGAGGGAGAAAAATACAATTCATGACAAATTATTTTTCTTGATCGAACAAAAAATATTTTCTTTCTATAGGTTGTGATGAAATTTTTAGGCTAAAATTTAGCTGTTATACAATATTTTATATAATTCATTTCTTTATTTTCATCTTGTTTTTTCTCTATCTAGCTAACATACTTTTTTTTTTGTTTGTTCATGTTTCATTTGTTTATATTTTTTATTTCATCCGTCGTTCAAAATGTGCAATGTACGAACCAGTGTCACTATCTATTCGGAAGCACGTGAGCTTTTAATAAGATTTGATTTTTCAAACTTTGACAGCTCTAGTATTTTATTAAGCCTATGGAAATAGTTTTACAACTAGTAAAAATATCATATAAAAATTTTAAGTGTGTCATTCACTTTTAGTAGAAATATTATTATTACTATTATCTATTATTATTATTACTATTATTATTATTATTATTATTATTATTATTATTATTATAAAACTCCAAATTTAATAAAAGTGGTTTACTAATTTAAAGTACTGTATTAATGATATTAAACATAAGTGGTGATAATGGTCACAATCAAATTAACACTTAACTATAACTCTAATATTGTTAAACCAATAATTAACAAATTAGATAGAGAAAAAGTCAATTTTAAATCGTTTTACATCTATCTTTAACAAATTAACTTTTATAATATACTAAGGATAGTAAAACACCATACAAATAAAAGATAAAAATGAAAATTTATCTTAATGCAATTAGTTACTGATATACAAGAAATTATAATGTCTAAAAATCTACAAAAGTATACTTAAAATAATTAACATGCAAATTGATATGTTAATATGAATGTGTCTAATATTATTATATAAAAAAATGAAATTTTGGTATAAAAAAAGTAAATAACAAGTAAATAAAATATTACAAAAATAATGATAGTAAAATAGGTTAGTGTCATCATATATAAGTCATTCGTAAAAGGACCTAGCCTTAGTGTCATGATCATGTAATCAAGAACAATCCCAGGGTTCAAGTTTATGATCTTCAAGGCTACTTTACTGAACCTTTTGATAAGGGTTCTCAAAGATTCTCCTTTTTATTGCCTGATGTTGAGGTGTTTGAGAAAGGTAAGATGATGATGGTAGCTTGTGGCGAACTAGGTTGTAAACGTGACACTGGCTTGTTGAAGTAGTTGATGGAATAAAGGGGAAGAAGGTGAGACATTCCAAGATACTAATTGGTCCCAAAATGGGCGTCAATTGTTCTTATAGAGCGAAGAATTAATGTACTCTACAAAGACTTCCCAAATGCTTTCAACCTTCAATCTTTAGAGTACATGTCCTTCTCTTGAGTTCTTGTCCTCCTTAAGACGAAAGGGGTTGTGCTTACAGAAGACACTGTAATGCTCAAGTTAGTTTCTCTCTTCAGTAAACTATAAATGCATAATTAATGAAAACGTGATCAATATGTCTTATAAAGTGCATGATTTATATTTACAATTTATGGGCCTTTTTACCTAAATGGGTTTGGACCCATTGGTCCAAATACATATTATCTTTTGGATCATTGTAGTTGATCATGGATCATGACGACTAAGTGTCATGTATAATGTTGCATTGCCTGAATAATGATAAATCGAGTACATGTCAACTCAGTAGTCCTACATGTGCTCTTCCAAGGACAAGCATACTAGTATGATTGAGAAGTACTAGATCATATGCAATACAACTATAAAAATTTCAAACTTTTAATTAATCAATTTTATCAATAAATATACATTTCTAAATATCTATTAAAATATTGTATAATACTCAAACTTCTTATAATTTAAACAAATTAAAAAAAATGCATTAAAAAAGTCCAACTTCTATTTTTATATTTTTCCTAAATAAAACTTTTTAAATAAATTTTAATACTTTTTTCTATTTTATAAATTTTAATTAAAATTTGATATTTTTTATATTTTTATATTTTTATTTTTATAGTTTATTTTAAATAAAACTTTTCTCTAAACAAATTTCTATTTTCCTAAATATAAAAGTTTAAATTTCTATTTGTTATATATATTCGACATAGATGTAATCCGTAATGCTAAAACTATGATGAATTCATCTACTATCGTTAATGCATATATTAAGATATAGAGTAATGGTATGCTAACACTATATTTAGTTGATACACAGTACTATTATAAACTCAATATTGTAAAATTGAGTATCCAAAAGAATCGGAAGAACATTGCACGATGAGCGAGTTAAAAGATAAAAAATAAATAAAAGGTAAAAATTGATTATTAAATAAATATAAAAAATTTCCGATAAGTTTCCTATGGAAAAAGGTTATGAAACAAGCTGGCTGGATCGAGACAGAAGATAGTTGAGAGTTATGATCTGAAGACTTTGAGCAAAGGCGAATTTAAGAAGAACACAGGACAAAATCTTGTTGAGAGTTAAAGATCCGAAGACTTTAAGCAAAGGCGAATTTAAGAAGTATAACCAAACAGCAAAAAAAGAAAAAGTTTTGAGATCCGAATTGAAGGAGGAGCATTTTGGTTTTTAATGCAGAAGGTATCCGCTTAGATTTGGTTTGTCTGAAAACTGATTTTGTAACGTAAAAAAGAGTAAGCAGGTCTCCTGAGGACAATAAAGTCTTAGGAGGCTCTCTGTAACACTTGTCTTCCTCAGTTATTACAGATTGTCAGTTTAGCTACAAACTTTAATCTCTAATTAAATTTATCTGATATAAAATTAAAAAGAAATATTCAATTCCGCAACGACTTCCACGTTGTGTTAGGTATCAAATGTGACAGAACATCATAAAGTTGGTCGTTGGAAAGGAAATGCTTCGTTTTTATGTAACATTTTTTTATTGGATAACAATATTTAGATAATATTTTTTTGGTTTATGTCGTTTTTGTTCTTAGTTTGGAAGAGTTTGTTCAATATGATTCTACTTTTATTTTTTCATAACAATTGATCTCACCTTTTGAAAAAACTGTTTAATTGAGTCCTTTTTGTTCATAGTGGTCCCATATTCAAGTTTAAATTGTTTATTATAGTCCTTATTGTATACGATGATGACATGATTTTTAACATAACATTATGTCAGGACTGTTAAAATAACATTTGGATAGGTGAATGCATGAAAGAACTTATTGACGTCGTAACTAGTACCATTAGAAATATGACGTAACAAAACCTCCCAAACAGTTTTTTCAAAAAGTGGGATCAATTGTTACTAAAAAAAAAAGGTAGGACCATATTGAACAAAACCTCCCAAACTAGGGACCAAAAGCGGTATTAAACCTATTTTTTTAAATATTTGAATATTATTTATGTGTTATTCTTTGATCTAAAATTATTTTATAATTAATAATAATAATCATAAATATTACTATGGATCAATTACAGAATGACACGTAGATAATGTTTAAATGTTATAGAAAAATGTTGTCTAAGTATCATTATCCTTTTCTCTTTGTTGTTTATTAATCTTTTTCTAAACCAATTAACTACATTTTAATCTCTATTTAAATATTGTTTGTGGAGGGTTTCAAATACATAATCACATAAAATATGAAATATATAAAAAGAAAAATAAGATAAGAAAAATTATGAAAAAAATGGATGGATAGAAAAAGATAAGAAGCCTAATATCCCTTACCTTCTACCTAATAAGCAAGCCAATACATAGAGTTGCAGTGATACCCTTGTTATTAATGTTATTAATTTGTACATATTTTTCTTACTTTAAAAGTTTTAATTACTTGATTAATAAATAAAAAGTTAAATATTAAATTGTTATCATATATTTTTCAAATATATGTACATATAAATAAAAATTACCTGTATATTTTAAAATAAAATTAGCTTAAAAATTTTGAAAAATAAAAATATTTATATAAAAATTCAAAAAAGAAAAAAAATACGTTAAAAATTATAGATTTTTATTTTAATTTATTAATCGTATTATTAAAAAGCTTTATTTCAAATCATAAAATATTTAAAAATTGATTAATTATATTATTGATATAAAATCTAAGAAACATAAAATTAAAAAAGAAAAGCCGTATTGTACATGTTATACTTCTATAAAAATAATAATAATAAAAATAAACAGTAAAAGTGGGACTACTATAAATAAATACATGTACTTCTATAAAATATATATATATAGTAGTGAAGCTTTTGTCATAAAGTGGGCCTGCTAAAAAAAAGTAAAAGTATGTATTTCAAGACATGAGTTCTTTTTCATTGGTTTAAGAACATATTTAAGTAATATGATTTCTTTATTTTGAAGTCATGTTTTTTTATGTATGATTTATTTATTATTTCAAAAATTTATATATTTCAATAAATTTGAGTTATAGAGATTTTACTTGTGTAATTTTTAAAATAATAAAAATTTAAATATTTGATTGTGATACTACAAAATATAACAATAATTTACCAAGTAGATGAAAATGTTTAGAAAATAATTTTTTAGAATTGATACTGTGTATAAAATGATAAGACTTAATTATTTTAATAATAAAAATTTAAAGTATAAATACGCTTTTATAAATGATTTTCATTATCTTGTATTGCATTATAAATATGTAGTTATGACTTTTAGTGTGACTAATGTTAATACCTTTTTCATGGACTATATGAATAAAATATTCAAGTTCTTGTTCATATTTTAGCTAATAATTTTTTTATTTTTCTAATAAAAAATATTAATTTTTATAAAAAAATTGTAAAGATTTCTATACAAATTAAATTCTGTTTGAATTTGGAGAGGAACAAAATTATTTAATTTTAAAAAAATAGGATTAAATTGAGACAAAATAAAAATATAGAAACCAAATTAAGACAAATGCAATGACATGTAGCTCGATAATGACATGTGGCATTGTCAGTGCCAAGTTACACTATCATTGTCATATGGCACAATGTCAGCTTGACACGTGCCAAACTTTTTTATTTTTCAATAAAAATAAAAATATAAAAATATAAATACAAATAATTAAAAGATATTTATAAAATTCAAAAAAAACACAAGCTGACACGTGGCACCCTCTTTAATGGTGTTAGTATGGAACTAATGACAATGACCTAATTGCTTCAATTTTTCAAAAATAGAGACCCAATTGAGACAAAAAAAAAGTGAAGGACCTATAAGAGAAAAATCACCGAAAATAAGAACTATCAGGATTATTAAACCTATTATCTACTTTAAAACTTATGAAGAGCATATTGAACATCTTATAATAGAGCTTGAAATTCTGAGAAAGAATAGATTATATGTCAAATCACCTAAGTATGAGTTTTGGATGAAGGAAGTGCAATTTTTAGGCCATGTGATATCAACTCAGGGATATCTGTGGATTCGGCCAAGGTGGAGGCCTTTTTGAAGTGGGAGCATCCTACGTCTGTGTCTGAGATAAGAAGTGTTATGGGTTAAATAGATACTATATGAGATTCATTGAGGGATTCTCTAAGATAGTGGTATCCTTGACACAACTAACCCGCAAAGATTAGTCACTTGCTTATATGGATCAGTGTGAGGAAAGCTTTCAAGAGTTTAAGTAGAGGTTGACAAATGCTCCAATGTTGATGACCCCTCACACAAGTAGATCTTTTAAGGTATATTGTGACGCTTCTCACTAAGGATTAGGTTGTGTGCTTATGCAAGCAAAGAAGGTGGTAGCCTGTACTTTAAGGCAATTAAAGATTCATGAGAAGAATTATCCTACTCATGATTTGGAGTTGGCAACAATAGTATTTGCTTTGAAGATTTGGAGACACTATCTCTAGTATCAGTTTCAAGTATTCATCGACCATAACAGTTTGAAGTATTTGTTTGATCAAAGAGAGTTGAACATGAGATAGAGATTGTGGATAGAGTTCCTAATGGATTATGACTTTGAACTACTATACCACCTAGGGAAAGCTATTGTGGTATGATGGGTGTCGCACCCCATGCAAAATTTAATGAACATAAAAGAATGCAATATAGACTAGGAAGTGACTCCTAGGTCGTCTCTCAAGGACCAATTGTGGTTCGAGAATTAGGTCTAACACGTAGTGGGGGGTTTGTGAAAGGTTTTGTGAATGCAGATGAATTAAATTAAAACACAAATGCAAACAGAAATGTGGAAACAGAAATGCAAAACAGAATGTGAAAATGGCTTCAACTACAGAATAAAAACGGTTGGTCATTAACTCAATTACTATGCTTCCTATCCTAGATCAACGACAAGTACACACTACTCTAATCCAAATCCGACACGAATCACCCAACTAAGCGAAGGCTAATTCAGTCTTCAAAATTACAGACTAAGCGAATGCAATGCACAAATTTAATTAGTCATCCACCATACAGTCTAATCAACTAAGCGAAGAATTGACACCGATTAGGCAACTAAGCGTATACCTAATCTCAGGCAGACAACAGATTAAATATTGAGCAGAATCAAATCAGCAGTATGGCAATTAAAGTTCAAAAGTCTCAAGGAAGCAAAGTAACTTTATTAACAACCAACCCGACTAACCTAGGCTAACATAGCAATTAAATTAACACAATAAAAAAATACTAAACAACATTAAAGTAAAAGAAAACATTAAACGCCTAACACTGTAACACAAATATCTAGCACAATTAAAATTATTAATATGCATCACTAAATTAAAAAGATGAAAAACTACTCAACATATAATGTAAAATATTTTAAAGCAAAAGAAAATAAGAAGACATAAACTTTTCTACCATTCCCGAGACTCAAAGCCGTGACACCTCCAATTTTTTCATCAATCCACGCCTATTTTTTCTTTCAATGCAAAGCTAAATGAGTTAGTGTGTGCATCTCTTCGTGTGTGCTTCATGTTGGACCTAATGTGCACAACACTTGGACGTATCACGTGCCTTGAAATTGAGAAATGGATCTTTACTAAAATTAATTCAGCTTGTTGCACCGTCTCCCAACCAAGAACCAGCGCCTTATTCCTTTCTTTTTAAGCCAAGTTAAAATCAGCCATGCTTCATTATAAAAGAAAACAAAATGTGCAATGATAAACTTATGATTGTGTGCATCCAAAAGTAAATCAACGAGCTTCAAAATAAAAAGGGTGAATCAGCGCTTTCCCCATCTGCTAAATCCTACACGTGATGCTCATTTTTCTCCAAAAAAAATTAAAAGCTAATCACCATACACTTTGCTAGCAATTTAAATGAGCTTCCAAGAAAACATAATCACAAGGACGTGACAACACTTGCTTCAATCTGCCAGCAACGTCCTATCATGTGCCCATCTAATTACTTCTTCATCATCCAAGAATTAAATGAAAAGAAAAGGACACTACTTCTCTAGCTCAATTACTGCAGCGCTGCATAATAAAAGAAAAGAAAAAAAATTCTCCTTCATTCAACCAATGCCATCTACTGTCAACAACATTTCCAAGCTCACCAAAATAATGTTCCAGCTGAGAATTAAAATGAGTGTGAGTGGCGGCAGTAGCTTACAAATGCCGAGAGCCCTCTGCACCAAAATTGCCAAGAATCAGAATAAATGTGTGTGACGGCTGCTTGGTTTAGATCCCTAGGACCATGTGTCCTAAAATTAGGGTGGGGTCCATCCTAAAAACCCTAAAGTTGTTAAGTGTCCTACAATTTTGGGCCCTCATATTTTTTGCCAACAATGGTCCATTGTGCATAAGTTCAATTAAAAATATTCTATACTACTAAGTTACAATGTAATTAAAATTGAAATGTCCAAGTGGAGAGTCTTTAATTTATTTGCTTCCTTCCTCATGCTCCAAAATATGTCTCCAAAATTTTTCCTGCAATTAAAAATGCAAATAATTAGCTCAGAAAATTCAAATTAATTAAAATTAGAATTTCCGGTCAAATTAAGCACAATTAGCAGAAACGGGAAAATACTGGACAATTAGGCACAATTCCCTAATTAATTCTAGCACAATAAACTAAGTGAAGTCGAGAAAATATCGACTCATCATGGTAGTTGATGCTTTGAACAAGAATACAGTGCATGTATCTTACATGATGATCAGAGAGCTATAATTGGTGAAAGGTTTAGAGATATGAAGTTACAGGTGATGATGGGAGAAAATGTCATTAGATGTAGTTATATGGCAATATCTAATGATTTTTTAGGCCTAGTGAAGAAAAACAGTTGTTGGATTTTAGTCTACAAAAGATAATGAGGTTGTTTTGCTTGGAGCAGGCTAAGGATTTTGAGGATCAAAGGCATAGTTTGTGTACCTGATGATGTTGATCTTAACAGTTTGATTCTAGAAGAAGGGCATAAAATTTGTCTTAGCATCCATCCCGGTATGATCAAGATGTATCAAGATCTTAAGGATTCTTTTTGGTGGTCTAGTGTCAAACGTGATGTAGCTTCTTGTTTGACTTGTCAGAAAGCAAAAGTTGAACGTCAAAGGCTTGGAAGAATGTTACATTAGTTGGAGGTACCATAGTTGAAATGTTATAGCATTGTTGTGGATTTTGTTACCCATTTGTTGGAGGTACTGGAGTGGAAATGTTATACATATATGCTCTGATACAATTCTTTTTAATATTATTTACTCTAATATAATCCATCTACAATGATTTATGACTTAAGGGAAGTCATCTATCATTCATTCATACATATTCATATTGTTCATTCTCCACATAACTCTGATACGTTTTATGAATAATGAATACTCTAATTTGAACTTATACACTCTAACATACAATATGCAATTTACTAAAATTATTTTCGTCATATACTATCATAATTGTATGCTTTGATATATATATATATATGCATCCACAAGTTGCATTATCCAATCCTATATGTTGTACTCATTCCAATTCCTCAACAATGACTTCCAAAGCATATCTAGATACACATCTAATAAGTCTTCTGTATTTGGTTCTTTTATAAACTTCATTCATGAAAGTGAGAGTTTTTTTTTTTATGAATGCCTTATCTTATTGTGTTGGAGGATAATGACGTTATGAATAGCATTCCAACAAGAAAAAAAAAATCTCCTATATTGCTCTCCAAAACTTTCTTCAGACTCTAGTGAGTAGACTCAACCCTAACAAAAATGAATCAACAATAACATAAAATATTTAACAAACACAACTAAGTAAAATAACATTAGAACATACATGTTTGTTGTTGTATTCCCTAAGTGCATTACTTTGATTGTTCAAGCCTTTACAAAGTATGTATTGTATGGAATAATCTAAGTATTGTTCACATATTCGAATAATAAAGGTCATGAACTGTGGGCATACTGAATGTGATTCACGTAGTCACCAAACATGGTCTAATTTTCACAATTCATGAAGTTTTCCCATGCTTCCATCATCACATCCCATGCCTCAACAAAATCAACTAACATTTTGCATTTGGCTTTAACATTTTTTAGAATGTGGAACTGATAGAGCATCTTATATGACTTAGGGAATACATTGCCAATGACATTCATCAGAGACAAGACTTGGTCACTAACAATGACTTGTGCATTGTCCTCAGATGTCAAAAATAAACCTCTCAGCCTTTCCAAAGTCCAAGTAAAATTATTTTTTCATTCACTTGATAAGAATGAAAATGTCGATGAGAAGGTCAACCTTGTAGATATCATCGCACCAACAATCTCAAGCAAGGGAAGTTGATATTTGTTTGTTGTGTACATTGAATCCATCAACAAAATAATATTAAATGTGTTCAACAATTTGACTGCATTAGGATGTGTCCAAAAGAGGTCACTTGCAACCTCAGAATCGTCGACACACCAACTCTAACGAATGTAGTTTTCACGATCCAACATCATCATCAATTGTTGTAGTTTAGTTCTTATAACCCTCTCAATGATCATTTCTATGTATACCTTGTATTGTAGATTTGTTTGATTGTTGTGACATTATGATTATTATTTTCTTTAAGAGTCAATAAAATATTTGCAAATGTTACTTGAGTCTTAGTCATATCAGCAAATTGTGGTTGTGATATCCACAAATGACCTTTAACATCCACCTGTCGCCATTAGAAGATGGCTTTCCCCTTAACACAAAAGGAAACTCAGATCTTTAGATTCCATATATATTAGGTTGAACATCGGGTTTGTATTTCCTATACTTTCTACCTCTTTCAAATTCCTAGAAGGACAAACGTCTTCCTTCCCAGTTCACTGATAGCTTTGTCTAATCTTATAGTTACCACAACAAACCCTAGATGATGTGTAATCCATCTCACCCATTGAATTAAATCATCACGAGAGAGAAATATTTCATTCGTTGTAAAATTATTTGTCAGATCTTCCTTGTCATTTCATTTACGAAAGAATAAAAATCTAATATAAAGTTAGAACTTACTTGAGAATCCATACATAATAATATCTTCCATTTTATGGTGTAATCACTTAGAACATAATATTCACTAAGGGTGGAGAAATAGAACTGAACTACACCGCACTACTAAAATCTGTATTGAACTAAAAACTAATTGGTATAAAATGAACTGTAAAACAATTCAGACTGGCTGAACTGTTTTTTGTTTTATCAAACTAGACTAAACTGAACTATACTAAATTGTACTAAACTACAATATAAACTGAACTGAACTACTAACTATACTAATTTTAATCTGAATTGTACTAATTTTAGCACTACTCTAGCTTTTGTTAAGCACTTTTCTTCAAACTTTTCCACTTTCCTGAACCGCCACAAACACATTCAATTGTAATTATAAAAGTTTATTACAAAAAGATTAATTATTTAAATTTTTTAAATGGTAGCCGTATGATACCCTGAAACAACACAGTAATTATATTAAATAAATTATTAAAGTAACTTTTTAAATGAAATTGAAAAATATAACAATGTATATTCTTTTTAATTGAAATTTATAATATTTATTTTATTTTATTCATAAGTGTCTTACAAATTAATTTTTTAATTATTTGATATTATTATTTTCTATTTTATTTATATTTCTTTAATTATTATACGTGTATGGAAATTATTTTATTTTTTATTTATTTATTTATTTTTATTTTATTTTTTACTTTTTTGTTTATATAATAATATAAAAAAATAAAAAATATTTAAAGTATTATTTTTTTATATAGTCTTTTTTTTATGATTTCTATTACTTAATCATTTAATAAAATTAAATTTTAAAAAATATATTTCTTTTATTACTTAAAATTGTATTATTTAAAAAGTAATATATGTTTATTGATAAAAAAATATAAAAATTTGCGATCAAAAAATTTTGTCTTAAAAAATTCATTATTATTTTTTTATGTGAACGGTTTCTTTTATTAATATTTTATTATTAAATAACATTTTCTTGACAAGACGAAACAGTTGAGCGAGAACTGGAAGGGAGGAAATAGTAGATATGGTTCTCGTAGTTAATTGAACCGAAAATGTTATAAGTTTAGTTTTTAAAAACTGAACCATAAAATAGTATACTGCAGATCAATTATTTTTATCCAGCCCTATTATTCACCCATCAATATTTAACATCATTCATAATAATACTAGTAACAATTCCAAATAATTATTAAAAGCCATCTAAAAAATTATAAATAAATTTAAAATAATAAAACTTCAAAATAAAATTAATCATCCAACAAAATAATAATAAATTTAAAATAATAAATTTATGCAACAAATTAATAATAAATTAAAAAAATTAAAAATTTTCGTATATTTAAACAAAATTTGAATTTTGTTCATCCCTTATACAAATTTTGAAATTCATCGAGACCTTCAACGAATTTTAAAATTGGTTGAAGACTTTGATGAATTTCAAAATTTGTTTAAGATATTATGAACGAATTTCGAAATTTATTTAAATATATTACGAAATGTCTTAACATATTTTGAAATCCGTTAGAGCCTTCAACAGATTTCGAAATTCGTCTAAGTCTTCAACGAATTTCAAAATTCTTTAAAAGATGAGAATTCAATTATAACTTTCATGCACTTGTTTTTAAGGAGAATGAAGAAGATGGAAGAAGCAACAACAAGAGGGATCACCTTCTACGCCAAGGACCACACACTACAAAAGGTAAAAGAACTATCAAGAGACCCACAAAGCAATACAAGAGATCACACAAACAAACCACCACCAATGAATCACACACACAAGAAGAATGAGAACAATGGACCACACACACGAGGAGAGCAAGGGAACTTAAAAGAATGGAGAGAACATCAATAATGAACGAAAAGAGACATATATAAGAACTCAAAAGATAAAAGTAATGCAGTAGCTCGAAAGAGCAAAAATTCGGTGGAGTAAATGAATATTTGGAGGTGCAGAGAGAAGGTTCCTGTTTTTATTGGGCCTGACCCAACAGAAGACAAAAATAAGACAGCAACCCTCCTATTATGTAAGCAATGTGTGGTATACTAATATGATGTCTTCGATGATTTGATCATCTCCCTTCGATATGAACTTTTCTCTAAACATATCATGATAATGTATGTGAGAGTAAAAGAATCTCAAATAGTTTTAACTTTATTGTCGATCCAACACACATCAAATCAATCATTAAATAATGTAACAACATACCATATTTACGTGTGACTAGTCTTAGAATGTGCTGTACTTAAGATTGTAGAAAAAAAGTGACTTAAAACCCAAACAAGATGTTTTCCAAAAGTATAATTAAGCACCGAGAGAATGAATCCAAGAGAGAAGAGTAAATAATAATGTGTTTTAGAAGGAGGGGAAAAACATATATTAGAAAATTATGAAATACGCGTTAAAATTAAGGAAACGATTTTCTTGTTATAATATATATGTTCACAACACAACACTCTTCATATTTCTTTGTCAAGCTTGAATATTCTGTGCGGCATATACGATGTCTTAAGTAAAGATACAAAATGTCTAATAAAAAATAATTGTCAAGTATCCAAATATAAATAATCAAACTTTTGCTAAAACTTATACCAATTGTCAAATACATAAATTATTAGCAATCAATGTTTACACGATAATTTAGAAACCCGTGCGTAGGCTACACGATGAGTAAATCCCCATGCAAAATTATCAGCACTCAATGTTTGAACTAATTTCCTCCTCATCCCAGGATAATAAAATATAACAAAAATCTGAGCACAATTGCTCCGTATTTCGATAGCCTAATCTAGAAACAGTAAATTTTACTCACTTATTTTTCTTTCTTCCTTTCACTTGTTTCTCTAAACTTCTAAGCCTTTGACTAATAACAGAAGAAGATGATATCTTTGTATTTGAATGTTTTGAAGGTTTATCAGGTACCACTGGGCTTGACTCATTTGTCGCAGAGGTAGCTTGTTTTAGAGCGGGAAATATAGAAAAGGGCGATTGAGGAGCACTGGTGGGGCCAGTAACAGGTATTTCAGGAATACCCAATGTTTTCTTTACACCAGGAACTTTAAGCACTGCAAAATTGGAAACAAGAGCAAATAGGTATTAAGAATGAAAAAAAAAAAAACAAAAAAACAAAGTGCATAACAAGGATAGCTTGTGTTTGTATAATACAGTTCAGAGTGGAAAAACACCGTTTTGATACATAAGTAATTAGAAACATAATTTATACATGAAACATAACCTCGAACTTGGGTCTTATAGACCTACTGCAATTTTTCCTTTGTTAAGAGATTTTTAGTCCTTTAGTTGTTTTTAACACAGCTCAAACCCACCCATCGGGGGGAATAATTTCATCATCATAGAAAAATGACATGAATTTAATCCTTAAATCTCTCAGTTTTGAACATAAGGACAATTTTGACAGCATGTTCCATGACTATAGAATTAAATTTATGTCAAATTTACTCCTTTTCAAATTAAATTTTAGTGTTTTAATTCCAGTACTAATAACATCAACAGAATTTAGACGAAGCTGAATGATTTACAGTAAGAGTACCGATACACACAAGTAAGATGCTATCTACTACATAAACTAATCTTGTTCTTGATCCTTCAATTTTGAATCAAGTAAATTATCCTGGGGGTAATAATAAGGGAACTAGATATCTTACTATTACAATAAAAAAGACCATAATTATGACAACTTAGAGAAAATGTTGCAGACAGAATGGTATGCAAATTCTGCTTGTGAAATAAAATGCAAATAAAAAAATAAGTAATGACTACAACAGAGAATGGAAATGCTATGAAAAGTCCTAAGATTGAGAGAACAAAACGTAACCCTAATGAGATAGTTGTGATTTGTATGAAGATATTGATTGGAATCAAGCAGATTTTCTAGAAGGGACTAAGTAAAATGCAAGTCAGTCAGGCTACGAATGATTGTTAGAGGCATTCAACTTCATTGATATGTTTAAAACATTAGATCAATCAGTATTAAGAGTGCAAGACTGTAACTTGCAAGTGCATCTTGGATTGTTTTGGATCACCATGGATTCTTCAATTACGTGCCCTATACATTCAAGACCACATAAATGCAATCATGATTCGCATGGTAGAATGAAGGCCCAAAGCAAAATGCATTTCAAGAAATTTAGGTTTCTACCTATTCAAGTGGTGAAAATTGGAAAAAGACGTAAAATTGCAAATGAAAATGTCAAGAGCCTTACCAAGTCCATATACAAGTGAAAACAAATTTGACGTAACCCAGTAACAGAATATTGCCTGCACAATCATAAAGGAGCACAAATTCAAACTATATGAAATGACAAATGAAAGCGAACATGAAGCTGTAAAGAGAAACATGGTTCTAGATGAGCAAACGATACAGTGTGTTTGGAACTTGGACACAAATACACAGATGCACGTAAGAATAAATGTAGTTAGTGTGCAAACCCATTTAAATTGGTGTTGAAACATGGTTCCACCCACAGATAGAATGCAACAATTTATAATAAAACTTCAGGCAGAACTACTGTTTCTTTGTAAGTTCATCCAACAATTATTTCAAATGCAAAAACAAGTGTTAAGCAAAGGATAGTTGTTCTTTCCGGAAAAAAAACTAAGCTAGGATAGTTTACCTTTGGAAATCCCATGGTGAAAGGAACCGTAAGAACCGCAAGACCTCTGGAGACCTTTTTCATGGTGCCAGCCACAGGATTTCCTTCCATCCCTTCTTGCATATTACACTAAGGAAGAGAAAATCAATTAGTCCAAATTGGAATTAATGCATGAGAATCAACTCAAAAAAGCATGTAATCATGAATAACAAAAGTCAATCTAGAAAGAATTATTACAAGAGTAGAAAGTTTATGAAAGAAAATACTCACCTCTACCGTTATTAAGAATGACAATGCAGCCAAAACTGGAAAAACGTACAAGGCATCTGGAGTTGTGAGATCAGTAAACCAATAAGCTCCACCATGCTTGAATGATGGCACTTTTTCAGCCATATTTGTTATCTATCTTGAAACACAAATGTGAGAATGGATAGAAACAACATAACAACACTTCAGACTCTTACAACTAAGTCAAATATCAAATTGGAAAAGCTTACCGCAAGAAAAAAACTAACAAAAATAGGGCCTTGAATAAAGAGTCCTTTCAATGGCGTAAAGGGGGTCACACCATATCTGCAATTATCAAAACCAAAGAAAATGTTTAGTCGAGTAAAAGATCATATATATATATATATATATATATATAGTGTGTGTGTGTGTGAGTGTGTGTGTGTGTATGCATGCACGTATGTAGTGTAATCAACAAAACAAAAAATTCAATTGATAATTAAGATTTCCGTAATTTACACAATAAAAACAAATTTGCTAAGTTGCACATTTTTCTACAATAACAACTTTCAAAGGAATTCTAAGAAACATATTTCTCCATATCTAAAATATCTAGTTAAGTGCTGTGAAAATAAAACCCAAAATAAGTTGAGTCTTGCATTATTTATAATACAAGTTATTTTATTTTAATTTCTTTTTACCTTTTTATGATACTAATGTTTAAATATCAGATAGCACCTGTCTACAACGGCAACACTTCCCATCAGATGAAAATAGTTGACAAGTGAAGAAACATAAGCAGTTCATGACAGTAAAAGCAGAAATTGGTTATTTAATGATCTCAGGTACGGCCATCTCAGTTCACAAGTCACCACAAAGATTGATCCACTGATACATTATAATACTAAATCACCAAGTGCAGTAGTTATATAACAATGGATGGTTTAAAAAATACTATAAGCAGCTATAGAACAGAATAAAATAAACCCACAAGGATCAGCCTAGTGCAGGTGGGAGAGAGGTCATAGGCTCTAAACACAGAACAACCATTACAGTAAAAATGAAAGCAGAATAGAAAAGAATAGAACACGAAAATAATGTCAAGGATAGTCTTTAGAAGCAAATTATCAAAACACTTACTCCTTAAACAGCTTCTTCATTTGCTGCTGACCTTTGGCAACAGCTACAGGATCCATAGCCTGAAAATTGGATGTTAGTGTGATCAAAGAGAAAGTTGTTTTCAATAATACATGCAACAAAATCGAAAACATAAAAATCACACCAAAATACCACAGATGAGGCAAATTTGAAGGTTGATTAATATATTGCTTATTTAGACGTTAAAATTTACATATACTGCAACGCCCTTTGTCAACAGGCAATTCATATCACAGAATATATGGCTTGTTTAGAAGTTAAAATACCACAGATTGAAGAGTGATCATCCAGCAATCAAGTTTCTTCATACATACAAATATATTAATAAATATGCAAAATTCGAAAGATAAATTCATATCTGTGTGTGGTGCATTTACATAGAACAGAATATAATTTTACAACATAAAAACTAACAAACAACTCCAGAAACAAAATGTATGTTCTGAATATGCATTTATTCCTTTAACACAGATCATTTATTATCTAGATGAATAACGAATTCATTATTGTACATTGCTTTTCAGTGCACCATCACAATGAAGACCATGAACCACAAATCAACATAGCTAAAAAGTTTATTATGATGATAATGGTGGCAACAAGGTATGGGAGTGATGGTGGAAATGGCAGCAAAAATGTCATATTTGGTGGCGTCAGAATATATTTTAGTGACATGTTTTGACAGAGTTAACAACACTGATTGAAGCAGTCAGTTGTCATGAAGACAGTCATAGCATTAGTCAACACTGACAAACATACCTTAAACAGTCTTAGCATCTCTTTCCATTGCTCGGATACATTATGATGCAAGGGAAAAAAAATATTCATTTTACTATTTGGATAGTAAATGGAGCGGAATTAATAATTTTCTATTACTAAATTACCCTTGTAAAAATATAATATGCAATAGTATATTTTCCCTTCTTGAGGATTACCATCAGTAAAATAGCTCACTTGCATATTCAATAAAATAGCTCACTTGCATATTCAATAAAATAGCACGGCAATATCATCAGTAATAAATAAAATTATTTGAGGATTACCATCCCGTCCATCTGCTGCTTTATCTCCTCCAAGTGAGGCCTCATTAACTGGCATAAGTGAAACAGTAAGCTTATGTAACAAAATAGATTAGAATATATAAAAAGTGTATTATTGATATAAAAAGCTTGAGGTTACAGAAAACAGAATAAAAAAGATGGAACAGAAGTCTGAATCTAGAATTAACCTTCTAAGCCATGCTAAGAAGATCTTAATCCAAAAAGGTAAAGTGAACTAAGGGAAACAGTTCCCTCCAAATGTATGAATTGTGTCCACTCCAATCAGGACGTGGCAAGGACGAAGGAACAGACAATAGGCATTGCCATTATTTTATTTTAGAAAGAAATAAGGATGAAGCTAACAGAAGCATAATATACCGAAAGTTTAGAAGTGGCCTTAAGTTGATTTATTAAGAGTGGAACTGTAGCACTTCGAATCAATAGGGTTGTAAGAACTATTGATGCCCACCTGAAAGAAGTAATGAGATTATCAATCACCCTTGAAAGTCAAGTTTTCACCAAATACTACATATATTATTTATGAATTATCAATGAATTCACCACTACATAATCAAATCCCAGAATGTACATCACATACTACAAATAGGGTAAGAACAACCTTGCCAACGATAGCATAATCCTGAAACTCTAAAAATTCCCTTTACATTTTGAACTGACATAAAATAAGCTGATATATCAATTTAGAAAATATTAAAGGAAACTCAGTACCTTCAGTGCCTATAGCAAGTTATAATTAAACAGATAATCTAAAGTTCAAACCCAAATCCCTTGTAAAAGCAAAAGATATACCAATGACAACTTGACATGCATGAAACCAACTCAGGACTGTTTTGGTATTCCATTAAAATTCGGGATTATGTTTGTGTCTATACATAAATACATACACACACGTAGACTCACCAATTTAAGCCAGTGTAGGAATGCACAGCATCTATCAAGTACTGCAAGCCCATTACAGGCAAAAAAGAATCCGCGGCAGCAATTGCAACCTCGTTAGTAATGGCAGCCTGAGAAGCTATAGTGTCTATGGTAGTGTCAGTGAGTACATCAGCTACATCAGTGAGTAAGACACTGTCAATCTTATCTGAACCCTGATTCACTGTCGACATGTACCGGCAGAAACCATATCCAGTGCATGGAGAAATAAATCTATCTCGGGAAGGAGCGGAGAACCCCAATGGTCCCTTAAGAGAGCTTGCAAATGACCTTATCTGGGCAAACTTACTAACGCCTGCTGAAGATGATATTTCCTCAGACTTTTCCTGTCTCCCTTCATCGCTATGAAGAACATAACTGAAAGATGGATGGCACCTCCGATCAACAAGGTTCCCTCTCATCAAAAGGCAACGCCGGTAAGCCATTGGTATTCTTGGCCAGTTCTATGAAACAGCATCAAATAACAAATTGAGTTCGCATTGTGCCAAGATAAAAAGAAATCGCACGGCACATAATTCAGATTGAGCCGAATCTCCGGCTAATTCTATTTATCATCCGGCTAATTCTATTTATCACATCGACCATCGTAACCACCTTCCTCGATAACTCTTCGGAAGATGTATGTTAGGTGGTTTAAGATGGGTTTAATATCTAACGTGTACGAACGAAATAGAAAATTAGGTTAAATCAACTAAATATGAACAAAGTTATGAAACAGAACTTCGAAAAGGAATGCAGATGAAAATGCGAAAGTGATGAAAGGGACTGACGGTGGACTGTGGACGATGGATGGTGAACTGTGGACGATGGACCGTGCACGGTGGACGGTGGACGGTGAACGGTGAACGGTGAACGGCGGTAGACGGTGGACTATGGTGGAGCAGCCTAGGGATGGAGGCAGGGTCGGTCAGAACACAGTGTCCAAGATGAAGGGGGAAGAGGGGTTTTAGGAGATCCTTAATTCTCCTCGACAAATTAACTACAGTAGGACCTAGCGACGCCGTTTTGCCTATTTAATTGCATTTTCACTTTTCTTTTTTATTTTACATTTGAAATTTTATTTTTCAGGTTTTATCTTACAAGTGAATAGTTTTAAGGGTTAAACATGTTTTTAGTCTGATTTTGGTTTTAGTTTCTCTTTCAAACTAAGGTGTACAATTTAGTCCATCAACTTTAAAAAACTCTAGTTTTAGTCTTTTTTACCAAATTTTTTTAATTTTATTTGTTAATGTTAACTGAAAAACGCGTTTAAAACTGCAAATAAAGTTAAAAAAATTTGGTATAGAAACTAAAACCAAAATCGTCCCAAAGTATAGGGACTAAAAATATATTTAACCCTAGTTTTAATTAACTATAAATATATAAATAGGAAAAAGAGAGAAATGCTACATCTGTTTTGTTTTTTTGGTTAAACTAACGTTAAAAATAAAAGTTAAAATTCCTTCTTAGGTATATATTTTGATTATGTATTAAATATAATTTTTAATTCATATTAAAATAAGAAAATCTTAAACAACTCAAATATTAATATAAAATGAGTTAAATAAAATTAATGTATAATTAATTTTAAAATATTATATTAGTTTATTTTTATAATTTTAAAATTAAAATATATTAAAATTTTAAATACAAACGAATTTTAATTTTGTGTTAAAATACAAAAATTGAAAATATATTTAACTCTTAAAAATAGTTGCAGTTCTATTTTTTTTCTAAATTTAAATAAGTTCATAAAAAAGTTTAAATATAGGTAAGCTAAATAGGTCTAAAATCTGATTTTTGAAATTTGTCATTTATTGAGTTAAGTCCACTTTTTTTAAGTGTTTAATTTTAAAAGTCAAATCTAGTTTTATTTGATAATGATTAAAGTTAAAGTTATTATATATATTTTTAGTTCTTAAACATTTGTGTAAAATAAGAGTTTGTCTATATTTCAAATTTGATATAATTTTATTTTTAAATTTTAAAAATTAATAAATGTAATTATTTTAATCTAATTAAATTTTAAAATATATATATATATATATATATATATATATATATATATATATATATATATATATATATATATCAAACAATATTTCAAGTTAGTGTTTGATTTATTTACACTGTTGATAATTTTTATTTCAAATGTTAATTTAAAATATCATTTAACACATATTTATTTATTTTTAAAACTTATAAATTAAAATGTATCAAAATTTAAAATATAGACAAATTTTAAATTCATATAGGTTTAGAAATTGTAAAATTTTAACTCCCTTTGTGCAAACAAGCTCTATATATGTCCATTAATTGATGGGAGTTTAAATTTAGTGTGAAATTCCGGAGATTAAAACATATGTCCATTCATTGACCGGAGAATGTAAACTTTAGTGTCCATTTATTGACTGGAGAATTTAAAGCAAATATGTTCATTCATTCTTACACAACCAAGATATATAACACACAAGGAATTTTAACTTTTATTTTTAACGTTAGTTTAAATGAAAATGTAGTTTCTCTGTTTTTCCTATTTATATATTTATAAAATTGGGGGAGTTAATTAAAACTATTCACGTGTAATTTAAACTCCAGAATTTTAAAGTTTGGAATTTTAATTGTTAGAATTGCACACTATACTTCACTAAAACTCCAAATAACTTTCCTTTAAGGCTTTACTTCTTTGTTCTTTTACACCGTGACGTGAGGTTATTTAAACAAAAACATATTATAATACTTAGGTCACTAGATGACATTCGGTAAACAAAGTTAATTCTTTATATTTTAAATTACTTATTTTTTATTTTAAATTTGTATTTATAGATTTTATAATGAATTTATAATTAACATTAAGCTAATCATGATATAAGAGTTGATAAAAATATTTTACTTGTACACGTACTTTATTTGTGTTTGATCAATGTTAGGAGATTTATCTACAAATGACTTTTATTAATGATTGTCTGGTTTTTGGGAGTTATCTTTAGGTGTGAAGATTAGTGGCCTAATCAACTACTGACGGGGTGGTTATATGGTGTACATGCCCCCTAAGCCTGAGTATGGAATAATTGATGAAGGGGTTTGTGAAATGGGCAAAAGTGGTTGCTCGATTTGGTGGGTATTAATAATGTTTGAGGTCGTTTATCCTACTATGAAAAATGACCATTAGAAAAGGGCATGAAACGCTTCACAGTTTGCGCTTGACAGAATTCGCAGGTTTACGTAATCTGGACCGTGGGATCTCAGCTTGATCTGACAGTTGATATTGCTCGAGGAGAGAGGGGTTGGTCAACTATCAATAGGGGTGGGCCTTCCCCGTCATATTCACTATTTTCCTCAACCTTCTATGCCCACCGAGTGTTATCTTCTTTTCAAGTAATAATGTCAATCGTGAATTTGTCTTCATTTGAGGGGTCTTTGAGAAGGGGCGGTCGAGGATACGATGATGATGCCTCGTCAGCGTCAAGGTCTATTTCTTAATTTATCTTTGAGTCAACCGGATTTTATTGACAACATGGCCAATGTAGATAATATACTCATACTAGGGTCATGAGTTTCTTTTTTTGGTGACGCGGAGATCGACGCAACTAACCACGGAGTGGAGTCTTCCCAGACTCTTCTTGTTATCCTTGGCTATGACTGGGCATCCCACGACGTGAGGAGTTCGTGAAGTGCTTCCGAATGAGGAGCGAGATAAAATATTAGGTCGAACAGATATGCCTTCTAAAGACTTCTGAAAATGACCATCTTATCAAGTTGATGGTGTGCAGGGGGAACGAGCAGGTGTTCCATTGGAAGGGGAGCAATCACGATGACTTCTTCTTTATGTATTCTTACCCATTCAATGAGATGTACGTGTGACTCCCGTTTGATGATTTCAACATGGACATGCTGACGAAAATGAACGTGGTGCCCACCCAACTTCATCTAAACGACTAGGCATTTACGCAAGTGTTCGTGGTGATTTGTGTCGCCCTTGAACCCACTTTCACTCCTACTCCAGCCACTTTTCTTCATTACTTCCGCACGTGCCCAAACACAAATAGGGGTTGGATCTCCATAATATCGGAGCAGGGGAAGCAGTTATTTGAGTTATACTTGATTTCCATCAAAGGGTTCAAGACACAAGTATTTCAAGGTCATGATGAAGGAAGTTGATTGACCAAAAATTTTTGTGAGGACGGTGGGCCTAAGCTTCCCCTATATAAGACTAAAAATCCGAAAAGGTTGACTTCGGGGCATAAGTTCCTAATGACACTGGACGAGGTGAAGGCCATCAACGACTTAACTCACTACCTTCCCTCCCGACAACTCATTCAAATCCTTGGATAGAAAGACTTTAATACTAAGGTAGTCAGTATGACATTTCCTTTTTTTTTATAAATAATAACGTTGTTCTTAACTTGGCCAAAATTTCTATTTTCTTTCAGCTATCATGGCGTCCCAAAATTCAAAGAAGAACTTCTTCAAGGAGGTAGCTAAGCAAGTAGCTGTCAGCCGTAACACATAAATGGTCGAGGCTCCTAGTAGGCCTCCTCCTTGTGTAGTCGGTCCAAACCACCCGGTTCCTGTTGTGGCGAGAGCTCCTCCTAGCTCTTCATAGTAGGTCGTCTCTCAAGGGTTGGCTCCTCAACCTCCTCTATCGACCGATCAAGAGACCTAATAGGTTCCCATCAGCATCGTTTCTCCCCGAGACCAAGTGGACAAGTGGAAGAAGAGATCCAACTGGGAGGGCAAGAAATCGTCCTCCTATAAAGGAAGTCGTAAGGAGACCGAACCCTCCAAGCATTAAACTTCCATCTGACTCTAATGAAAAGAATATGATGGAACAATTATCCGAGAAGCAATTGGCGGACACGACCTTGGAACTTAACGATCGGCTCGCACTGGTGAACTGACATTTGGACTTGTTTAATCAATGTATGAAATTTGTCTAGTATTTTTTGCTATACTCATTTATTTAATATTTGGACAAACTTGTCAAATGCATATTGCTAGATTCATCTGATATATTTTGTTATATTCATCTAATCAGTATATGAACAAACTCGTTTAATGGGTATTACTATCTTCGTCTAATTTTTTTTATATACTCATTTATTGTGTGCTGTCAAACTTATCTAATCAAATACATTTAATGTATATTCCTAAACTTATTTATTAACAATACAAATACATTAGAAAAAATACGAAAAAAATAAAATCAACCTTGGATCTTTTATCTAAATATGTTATAATTAAAATGAAATGACTATGAGAAACATCAAGTTCAATTAAACCCTTTTCTATAACAGTTCTTGTTTAAAAACTTAGTTATTTAATCTCAAAAACATATCCCCTCTTTTCCATCAGATGCAAGTATTAAGTATTTACAAGTATTTTGAAGGATTTGTAAACTCTCCTTAGTTTTCAAAATGAGTTCTTTTTTCTTAAATTTTTGAGGAAGTCGCTACAAATATTCATAATTTTTCTTGATTATTTTTACAGTGACTAATTTAAGGTTTCGTAATTAATTATCTTAAATGTAATTAGAGTGGGTCAAAATGGACCAGGTTAAAAATTCCATCCCAACCCATCAAATTTGGATGGACAAGACAACTTACTTGGACAAGACCTGTTATGCCATCATAAAAGTGTTGTTATCACTTTCCAACATTTAGAACATAAGAACAGTTGGTTCTGCTATAAAATTTAATTGGAAATAATGTTGTCCTTCTATCATTTATAAATCATGTGAAAAAAAAAATGTAACATCACATTTTAGTAGCATAAAACTGATAAAATAAGACATTTCGTAATAATATTCAAAACATATAATCTAGAGTGTAAAGTGTATTAATATAGTCCTCCAGTAGATAGAATTATAATAATATGACATTTATACAACAACAAAAAACTAACAAAAGCCCTATACCAAAAACTAATCACTCATGCTCCCAAAGCTTCTCATAACTATATCTACTAGTTTTTCATCTTTTAGAGGTGTCTCATACATGTTGGCTCCCAATACATACAAGAAAAAAGCTAATTTGCAAAAGAAAAATCATATATTAATAGAACATGTTGTATCACAATACAATGCACTCGAAAAAGTCATATATGTATAATCCATATAATCAAAGACTCTTTTAAACTCAACTATCCGAAGATATACATTGATATCAAACTTACTAAGATATGCCCTTGTGGTGGTCTCTACTACTCTATAAAACCATTATTAATGAGTTTAACCCTACCACTCAGAAGGTGAATCCCCTTTGCGTCTTAGGCTGAGGAAAACTCCTTATACTAGGATCTCTTATTACTTTCACCACATAACTCATTCTACTTTATATGAGTGTAAATGCTTATTAGAATGTTAAGATATCTTTTTGCTTAAATTTATACATCAATACATACGCTAAAGAAATCACACGTTCAATGGGATTTCCTCCTTAGAAATGTCTAACAACTCGTCCATTCATACCCTATTAAAAATATCAAAACTACCATGAACAACATAATAGCAAAATCAAAGAACCAAATAATGTGAAAAACAACAAAACAGAAAGGCTAGTGCTCGGTGATAGCAAGATGCACTCAATGTTAAAGCTCATAAGGACTCACCCTTATAGAAGCACTCAACTACACAAATTCAACAAACAAAGTACAGTACCATTCCAACCAAAGCAAAATTTCCAGTCCAAGTTCACAACATATCAAATCATAACCAACTATTTTAATAAAAATTGCTAATTGAATTTGGTAGAATAGAAAAAAAGAGAAAAGACACATAATTATTTCCTTTGAAAAATACAAAGAAATTACAAAAATAAATATGAGTAACAAAAAAAGAAATCGATTATGTATCATACAATAAATTAATTTGTGATTTTTAATGTTTTTGGAAGCCTGCAATGTTTTTCATTAACAATCTTAATAACAAAAAATGAAATAATATTAATAATATAACAATAAATGAACTATTATAAATAAAATATAAAAATATTTCAATAAAAATAAATTCTATTAATTCTTTAGTTAAAAAAATTATATTTCTATTTTTTTTTCATTCTTGATCAGAAAGGGTTGTTAACAAATTTGTGGTTAATTTTTGTACTTTAGAAATTATATTAGCTCTTGACAAATTAACAAGTTACTGCTTTTTTTCCAATCATTTAGTAACACGTCAACTTTTCTTTAGGTTTGACTTTTTTGTAATCCTTATCCTTTTCCTGTGTTTGGTACTCTCTTCATTCATATTCTGTGATTACCAACTTTTTCCCAGAAATTTCATGATTCCACCATTTCAATCACCATCCTTCAAAAAGTTCATCAATAATAAAAGAAGAAAAATAAAAAATATAGATTATATTATTACTTAATACATTTATTTCGTCACGGAACACTATAATATGAATGTGAGAAACTTTTGTAATTGAAGTTTATGAGCTCAATTCTCCCTCTTTTTTAACGCTCCACGCTAATAAATTTAGATATTTTATTCAACTGTTTTCTTAATTATAATTTCTTTTACATTCATATAAGATTTTTAAATTTGTGGATGCATTCATAACTAATTGATATCTCTTCAATTATCTATTTGAAATATTCAATAGTAAACTCATTTAATATGGTAATTCATAAGAGATTCTTAAATATTTTTAAAGTCTCACAAAATGTTTAAAATTTTTGAGTTAAAATTGATGATTTATATGTCTTATAATATAAGTCGTGAATTCAACACAATGTATTGACTTTCATAAAATATGTCAACTTAAAGAATCTCATAATTATCAATAATAAAAAAATACATAAAAAAAAACAACTTATCGTAACACAAAAAATTCTTTACATAAAATATGTATCAACACAACTCATATCATGCCTTTAATGTATTATAAATTCTCTCTATATATAATTAAAATAAAAAAAAAAATCATCAAAACCTTAATCTAATTAACTTATCACTCTTTAGGGAATGGGATCTCATAATTTATACAATATATCAACATTTTTTACATTCGACAAATTTCAATTGGACTTAATGAATTCTAAAATACACATTTTTTATGAACCTTTCAATCTTTACATTTTCTAACTTCATTAAACTCAATAAACTTAATACAAAATTACTATCTATACAAAATACAAAATAAAAAAAATATATATATATATATATATATATAATTTTAAAATAAATCCTATTATACTAGTTAAAATAGTCCCGATGATGCATTCATCAATCTTAACAGTAAACGAAATCACGGTGTGAATCGCACCGTCGAAGTGACATCATGCTTTTAACGAGTTAAATCCCACGAGGGGAGATGAAGCATCATTGATCATCATGTGCATCGCACACACCCGATCACGCCCAACACCTTTCAACTAAACCCTGACAGCACAAACCCCACTATACCCTCAAACCACACGCACAATATTAAAATCTATATAAACTATGGTTTACAAAACAAAATCAAGATCATATCATATCTTAGAAAACAAAATTTTCGATGTGAGGCAAAGTGACACATGAAATTATTATTAAATTGTTAGGCACCAAAGCACTGTAATTATATTTTCTTATTAAAATTAAATAAAGGAGCAAAGAAAGAAATCTAAATATGACACTTTTATTTATTATAATTAAAGCATTTTAAAGCTTTTTATGTTTATTTAGGTTCAATGAATTTTAAATGAAGTTTAAAATAATTTAAATTTGAAGTATGTATAGAAGATGTGACTTATAATAAAAAGTAGCATATAATAAAAAGATAGACGCTGTTGGAGAATTAAATTAAATCATCTGAAAGCTTAAAATTACATCCAAAAGTTACATACTTTAATGGTTTTGGTTCTTTAGTCTGCTCCCATTTGCTTCTCATCACTCTCATATCAAAAATCAAAGCAAAGTGGTGCGTTTCTCTTGCTGTTTATTGTAAATCTTTCAATATTTTAATCTTTCTGACTTTAATTAATTTGTTTTCTGAAGAAATATTTAGAGTTATGGCTTCGTCTCTGTTATTGGCGGTGGTATTTGTGTTCGATCTCATTGCTTTTGCTCTTGCTGTTGCTGCAGAACAGAGGAGGAACACTGTGAGTTACTTTCTTCTTCTTCTTCTGTTCCTTCATCCATCCTTTTTTTTTTTTTTTTTTTTGATATCTGGATTCAGTTGGTTTACTTCTGTATTCTGATAAAGAGCTCTTATGAATTCAGTTCATAATTTCTTATTGTTATTGGTCTTCCCTGAAGGTGAAAATGATATTCTTCTTGTCTGTGAAAAGATCAGATAATTCACTGTGTTTTTAGTCTGTTTTCTCTCTTGGCTAAGTTTTCCTTGATTTCATATATAGTGAAGGTATTATTATATCATGCAATTATAACACGAAATAATGTGAGTTTTTTGTTTACAAAAGTTATATAATTTTTTTTAAACTTTTAACTCTCATAAAACACTTTCTTCATTCTACAATAATTTTTTTAGATTATTACATACTGATAAAGAAATTTTCAATTAATATAATTTAGTAAAAAATATTCCTGATGTTTTTACTACTTCCATCTCTTTTATTTTTTTTTTAATTATAAGAGATTTTGTATTAACTATTTTTCTTTATATGCAGACTGAAATGGATTTAGAATGGGGGATGTATGATTTTGGTTTCATTAAATTTAACTGTAAATGAATCATCTTTGTATAATTTATTTTTTACTCATTTAAAATATAGTTTTTTTATTTCATCTCCAATATCAATTTAAATATATAACAAATATTTATTATAGGGGTAAAAAAATTAGAGATAGATAGATTTTTTTAATTTAATTAGTTAATGAAGACCAACTAATAATAAAAAACAATGATTTTAAATTTTTGAGAAATTAAATTAATTTCTTACAAAGATCAAATTTAAAACCCATTCGTTTTATAAGATTAAAAATCTTCTTGTAATGTGTAATTCTTCAATTTTAAAAGCTTTTAATTTTGATTATTTATTTATAATTATACATTTGTAGCTTTACCTTTCTCACTTCTAGAGTGAAAATAATTTTCTCAAATAAATCCCTATAGAAGCAAGAAAAATGACAATGATTAATTTTATTTAAATAGTTAATAGTAAAAGATTAATATATAAAGTTTTATCTAGACTTGATTAAAAAGAACATCTTTTGACATCTAGCAAAAGGTACTATAGTTTGATCTTACTCATTATTATATAATAATGAAAACATTTATTGTTCTTGCATTTTGAAAATGGAAAAACTTATACATGCTCAAGTGGGTAGGAAGACTATAAGATGATTTGAAGCATTAGTTAGGCAATCAAAGAAAATATATAGGAAATTTCAAGTGTTTGTCCTATTATAGTTAGTGGTTAAGAATATAAAGTTGGTTTACATTACTGAGTATAGATCTAAACCAGAAAAGGTTCATGAGACTGTGAAATCAATGCCTAGAAAAGCAGAATCTGATCTGTAATAATATACTACAATTGTATATAATCCTCTCCACATCATCTTTTTCTCTTTGAAATATCTCATACTTAATTATTAAGAAACTTTAAAGTAGCATTTGGCTGATGGACACAACAGAACAGAACAGAGTGGAACACTCTAAGTTCCCCTTTATTTCATTTTCCTCCTTTTAAGTGGAATGAAGATGTACCATTTTATAACCACGTGTGATGTGTTGATTCTATTTCTAGAATAAAACGTATTGGATATAAAATAGACCAAACTCATGTGTCAAATTCTATCTGATTTTAACACATTACCTAACACTACCTCATAAAAGCAAAAAGACAAGTGATATATAGCTGATTTTACACCATGATGGGTTTAAAACTGAGAAATGATGGCATGCAAGTTCTTATGAAGGGTCAGTCCATTTAGGTTGCATTTGATGCACTTCAGGTACAACACATTAGAACATCATTGAACAAGTTATTTAGTTGCAAACACAAGGTTTTTGTTTTATCTGTTGTTTGGTTATATAAACAAGTTCTCTTTTATTTATCTAAACTAAGGGAAAGCCTAAATTTAAACCTGGTTTACTTATAAGGCAAGCACGAGTTGTATAGACTTAATTTTAAAAGCTTCCAAATATGTTTTGTTTGTGTATTCATTGACAAAACATTTAACTTCGGAAAGAAATGGGGATTATATGTAATTTATACATTGCTATTACATTCTTAATAAATTCTAATCTTTTGTAGAGAATTTTAAATTTACTTGCAATCTACCACTTACTTTAACTCCAATATTCAAAAGGCCATTCATTCTAGTCCTATCTGTATTTCATCTTCTATCATAAAGATGCTACTAAAAACACCAAGTTGATGATCTTAAAAAAGATTCGTCCTTGTTTGGAAAGGCTTATTTATACTCATTTTATGGCAAAGACACTTTGCAAGTATTTCAAAAACTTATATTTGTAAGTTGTTTCAACTTATTTCTAAAAGCTCTTCAAGATGTAAAAGTAAAACACTTTAATATCATTTTTTATCCGATGTAAAAACAACTAATGCATAAATATTTACTTAATTCTTTGTGAGGGAAGGGAGTTTACTTATGTTTTGTTTTCAATGTCTAGCTAGCATATTGTCTGCATCAAGTTCCCTTTTTTGTTCTTCTTAGAGTGTAATTTTTGTTTGGAAAATGATATTTTGACATCAATTTTTGACACTATTTTGACACTGCACACGTGTCAAAACGTGGTTGGACGATCTCAAATTAAAAAAACTGAGACAAGGGCATATTTGAAAGAAAAAAACTAAAGTTTTAACCACATTTTGACACGTGTGCAGTGTCAAAAAAATTGGTGTCAAAATATTATTTTCCTTTTTGTTTTAGATATGGTTCCTATGTTTTTTACTATGGTACAATGTAACTACAAAGAGACTGTTTTTCAGCTGAGAATCACTTTCTATCATTCAAAGCCGTGGATTTATAATTTTCCTTCATTTCCAGACATAGCTAATCTCTCTGGTGTCGAATCAACGTGAGAGTGCTATTCTCATTTTAAAAGATTTGGCAGTTGAGCCAACTTGTTCCTTCAATGTTACCTCACGATTGGATCCTGAATTATACTTCTAGAAAATGGAAAGCAAAACTTTAGGAATGTTTTTCAACAACACCATTCCATAGGGTGAAAAGCTACTGATATTTGCATAGAATACATTAGTTCACTGCATCGGCAATTCCAAGTTGCATTATTTGTGATTTGAGGGAAACAAAGTTCGTATGGATTAAAGCTTTTCATTGTACACAAAACTAATATCTACTAGTTCAACATTTTCGCCATGCTGTATAGTTTCCTTACATAGTAGGGTGCGAAGATGAGATGGGATGAGAACTCAAAACCAGAAACAGTTTATGGAGTGTTGGAATACTTGAATTCAGTGTAACTATTTGTTGATCTGACAGGCCTCGTTATCTGAAGACACTGCGGGAAGAAAGTACTGTCAATATGATTCTGACATTGCAACCGGCCTAGGTGTGGGGTCATTGTTCATCCTAGTCGCTAGTCAAGTGATCATTATGGTTGTAACTAGATGTCTGTGCTGTGGGAAAGCTATGAGACCCAGTGGATCAAGATCATGGGCAATTTGCTTATTCATCACTAGTTGGTAAGTGTTCATTTTTTGATCATACTCTTTCTAACAGAACTTTACATGTTTGCTCTAAATTATTCTTTTTTATTTCATTCACAGAATCAACTGATCTATTTAGTTTTAAGGAATTCTTATTCTGTTTTCTGTTTTCTTTGATAAATTAAATAGATAGCATCTCATTTTCACTGCTCTAATTTTTTCTCCATCGTAACAACATTGCTTTTTTATCATTTCCAGCACAAAAATCTGAACAAAATGAAATATACTACTACATCATCATCATCATCATCATCATCATTATAAGCGAAATTAACAACCATGAAACACAAGACATAACAGTATAAATATTTTGTTAACAATATATATCAGCATGTGTCCATCCATACGAAAGTGTCACCTCTAAACCGACAAAAATAGTATAGTAAAAAGCGTTTGATACATGTTAAACCAGTGTTGGAGGTGGTAGTGTCAGAAGAAACGTGTTAGACAGTGTGAGGCTTGAAACAAGAAAGCGGTGTGAGTTAATAATGATCACAGAATACTTCTTGTGATGAAAGCATATACAAGGTGAAATGCTGCATACAAGACATGACATGATACGATGTTTTCCCTGTTCACAACACAACTGTAAAATGTCGAATGTTGTTGTTGCATGCATGATCCAGGGTGACATTTATCATTGCTGCTTCGTGCCTGCTTGCTGGTTCAGTGAGGAATGCATACCACACCAAGTACCGTGATCTGATGGGAGAGAGAGCCCCTTCATGTCAGACCTTGAGGAAGGGTGTGTTTGGAGCAGGAGCAGCCTTCATTGTTTTGACAGGCATAACCTCGGAGCTCTACTACGTTAGTTTTTCAAAAGCTAATAATAATGGTCCCCCTCCCTATGCTCGAGACACTGGTGTAAGGATGGGAAATTTGTAGCAGTGTTTTGTGGAAATTGTTTGTAATCTTATGTTGGCTACCCTTGCTATTGGATGTGAAAGCCTACTTGTAAATTATTAAGAACCTTGGTTGAAAAAACACCCAATGTCTTAACTATTTCCTCCTTCTTCACTCATCAATTATGTCACAATAGGTGCTGCCTCACTCTGCGGCTCAAACTTGTGTACCTTAGTCTGCTTTGTCATGACAATTATTTCTTCCACAGGTTTTTGCATAAAGTATAATAAGAATCAAATTGTTTTAGTTTTTCTCTTACAAATATATAAGTTTCACGTCGCCTGATTCATTCTCTCTTGGAGGGTTTATATACCAAAATATTCTTTCTATTTCTAAAGTGGGCACAAGAAAAGAAACACTTTTCTTGTTTTAATAAAAACTGATAGCTATGTCTTTCGTTGCAGATAAGTTTAAGGATCATGATATTTCGACAATATTTTTTGACAACTTTTTTGATAACATGACACGTGTCATTATTTTATTGATCTATTTGAATTTACATTTAAAAAAATATTTAAAACGGATTAATCACAACTGTCACGTATTATAAAAAATTTGTTAAAAAAGTGTTGTTAAAACAATTTTTTCCTAAGTTTAAAGTCTGAAGTATATCAGACTTAAATGGACGTTTCTTATTTGTTAGAAAAAAAGGAGTGTCATGTCATGAAAGAAAATAATACCTCATACTGTAAATTAATCTCATTTGACAGTAAATATGATGGAAGACTTGTCTGCTCTAAAATTATTCAATATGACCTAATTTGGTTGCTGAGCTCACTGTGTCTTTAAAGCCAATTTGACGTCAAAACTCAGATATTAAGATTGAGTTTGACTTTAGTATTATTTTTCATAAATAGAGAAGTTAAGCTAAAGTATATTTTAAAATGTAATAACCAAAGTTTAATTTCATTAGGAAGAGCTCTAAAATGTTAAGAAACCAATATACAAATGTTTAACTAAACCTAGTATAAAATATTTTAAGAATGTCTTCTGTAAAAACTTGTATGATTTTTCTGATATGATATGTGTTGTGACCTTTTTTCAATCTTTTACCACCTTAAATAACACCTTCTACATGCATGCAACATGGAAATTGATTCGTAATCCCCTCTCATTTATCACAGTTTTCTTTCTTTGGAATCAAAATTATAAATGGAAAATCTAACTAAAAAACAAATACAAGTTAAATGATCTAATTAAGAAAAGAGGCCTACTTAAAAGTTGCCTAGTTACTTATAGAGTAATGTAACATTACTAAACTTTGTTTTTGTAATTTATTTTTAAGAAGTTTTGTTTTCCTTTTTTATTACTCAATTTGAGTTAAAGTTATTTTTCCAATAAATGGTTGTTTCCAATTTTGGACATAGTTCTTGAACTTCTTTTCAACCAATATTGCATGAAATTTATCTTGTTATATTATAATTTATAAGAAAACATTAAATCCCAATTAGTGTTGAAACATAAAAGTGTAATAAATATCGTGAAAATCGCTTAAAAAGTGAATCTCAACGGGAAATTATAAAAGATCTAAAAATAGTTTTTTTTTTTTTAACTCTTTGAATTGTATGCGAACCTCCTTTTCATGTGATGTTCATAAAATTTTTATGACTATTTTATAATTCGAACATTATTATAGTTGATAGTTTTTGAGTAAGTAAATATAAAAGAATAAGTTTCACTTTTTAGTTTAATTATACCCCTCGTATATAACTAGAAGTACAATATTTTTAACTATTTGTTATGTTTGAAAAGATTATTCCAATTAATAAAACAATTTAGAGCTATAAAAAAAGTAAGGTAAAAATATAACTTAGTATAAACTTTTATTTTTATTATTTTTATTTTGGTATATATTTAATACCCTTATGGTTAATTATATTTTTATGTGCTTTTAAACAATAAATGATATGAAATAAAGTTATAAAAATGTAATATAACTAAGATTAACACATGAAATTATAAAAGAAATACCCACTAACAATTAACACAGTAATAGTATTTTTCTTTTTGTGGGTGGGCATGCTACCCCATTTGGTCATTTACAAAGAAAGAGGCACCTCTTGTATAGGATAAGAAAAAGAGTGGATAGTGATAGATATGAAATGGTCCAATCTTTTTAACTGCCCTAGTCATTATGTACCTATTCCACCATTCATTGCCTTCAATTCAATTACCCTCTTCTCTCTAGTCACCAATCAAGAGCTCATCACACAATAACTTTTTGAAAAAAATATATTTTGATACTAATTTTTTACATTAATTTAACAGTGTCTTTTCTTATTTTTTACATTCTTTCTTCTTGAAAAAGTCTTATAAAATTTTTACATTCATTTGATACTATTTTTTCTTAATCTTTTTTTACTTTTTACTTTTTTTTTTAGAAAATGATATTTTAACACCATTTTTTGACACTATTTTGACACTGCACACGTGTCAAAATGTGGTTGGACGATTTCAAATTAAAAAAACAAACTTTGGTTTTTCTCTTCCAAATATACCCCTGTCTCAATTTTTTTAATTTGAAATCGTCCAATCACATTTTGACACGTGTGCAGTGTCAAAATGGTGTCAAAAAATGGTGTTAAAATATCATTTTCCTTTTTTTTTTTTGAAAAAATACAAAACTTTAAATTTTTATGATTATTTTATCTTTATCTTATGGATAATGATATTTAGACATTTTTTTGACAACATTTGAACATTGATTACGTGTCAATCTGTGATTGGTAAAAAATTACTCTACAATAATGTTTATGATTATTATTATTGATTGTGGAGTAATTTTTGACCAATCATTATCCTTATCTTATGTATCAAATGAATGTAAAAATGTCTCACCGTAATTTTAGTGTAACTTTTTGGCACTTCAACCTTCACTATCCATTTGCTGACTCACTCACTGCCACTCCTCCTCAATTGTTGAAATCCCTATGCTATATATGTTTAACATCTCATCTATTTACTAAAACCTCACACAACTCATTTCAAAACAATCACTTTAACTTTTACACACATGGCTGCTTGAGTGTGGAGTGGTCCTATGTCAATCTTTACTGTCTTCAATACAGATTTAGTAGTTATGTTGCAGTCTTGCTTGGCTTTCATTATAATAATTATCGGAGCAGAGTAAGGAATTTAGGCCAAATACATATCTTAATCAATACTAACAAAGCAGTAATAAAAATATTATACTTTTAAAGGGTAGATGATATGCTGACACCAACTTCCTTTACTGTCTCTTAAATAACCAACTTCAAGTTCCAAAATAAACATATTTGTACCAACATTATAAAATTAAGAGAAAAACGTAAGATTACTTAGCTAAATTACTAATAAAATCTGTTAAACAAGTGATACTCAATAATTTTTAATAGTTTTTGTTCTTATTAATAATGCAATGTTTTCCAAATCAGCACTAGGAGTTAGTAACATTTTAGGTGTCTAAGAGAAAGACTGGGAGTTGTGGCGTCGTTTACTGTCACAAGTTGCAAGGTGGCTCAGTATTTTCTAGGCCATAGTTAGAATATATGATATGGAAAACGCATGCGTATCCCATCATCATGATTGTGGCTGCTGATTAGGCTCAGTCCTCACATGCATAAAGTACAAAGTTGCTAGTGTTTACAAATTAATCAAATATTCAAAATGTAACAATCACACACTCGTGGAATGCTCCTCATTCACCAAGGTAGATCTAAAATTCATTCAATAACAATTTAAAACTCTCAGTTTGTTGAAACCTGGTGGCTAAAGGGGTCTACTAATGTTCCACAGCTCTTCAATAATAGAAGAAACTGACAATTAATCAGAGGCAAAAGCCTAGAAAATATATGATGGCCCAATATACCGTACACTGTTTACTATTCTATTAAATTGGAACAAAGATGAAAACACCATGTGAACTTAAAGACATGATCCAGAAACATAAGATAGGAATAGAATAATAAGAATAATATAATAAATTGATGTACAACAAAAATTCTTTCATTCCCAAAATCAAAGAATGATTCTCAAGAATTGGTGGTGGTGGTGGTGATGATGAATCATGAGCAATAAAATCTGTATGATAATATCATTCCAAGATATATACATATCCAAAGAATCTTCCAATCACATTCTGTCAGTTCAGCAGTGCTGGAGCAGACCCCATATCTATATCACTCCCATCACAAAGCACTCAGAAAACTCTCAAAAAAATAGAGATAAAAATCCTGTATTGATAAATGATGCTAGGCTACTTGCATACATTAATACATCACTTTATTAGAGATTAGAGGAAATGATAGAGAGATGAACAAAGAGGCAAACAGAGTGGGTTACAACTAATCAGGAATTTTGAACCCTTTGCTTGAAGCTGAAGCTGAAACTAAAACATGACAGCTCCAAATACTTCTGTTTGAAAGAATTACAGGTGCAGAAAGACCAGCACAGAATATGCCTCATCTGAAAAAAACAAGACCACTTACTAACCTGTATGAAACAAAAAACACCCCAATTTAATTAAATAACTAATCTATGGACACTACCAGAACCATGTGTTGCTTATTGTTTGGTCTCAGGGTTTGATGTCAGAATCATCCCAGGGATCTTTTAGATCAGTTGAGACCAATGAATCAAAGTCCTCCCAATTCCAAAAGTTTGAAGTTCCCAAGCCAACACCACTTGTTGCTGCTATCTCCCATGGCTGTGTGTTAGTGCCACCTGTGCTAGGCGCTATAGCAGTACTGTTGATGGTTGGTTCTTCCGCTGCTTTGAACTCCTCCCCATAGTTATAAACATTGGATGATCTCAGAGAGTTTGACACCGAACATGGGTTGGTGTCAAAAGAGCTGCTTGAGGTTGAGAAAGGGAAGAGTAGGCTTTGGCTTTGATGAGGAAGAGGCAAAGTTGAACTCGGGAAGATACCATTATTACCAATACCAATACCAATACCGATACCAAAATCTTTGCCGTCTAAGTCTCTCGCGTTCATCAGATTCTGTTGTAGCAGCAAAGGTGGTGGACGAATTAGAGCTTGGTAGAGAGAGGAAGCCATGTGTTTCTGATCATCTGCAAGAGGAGTTTGAATTGTCATGTGGCTACTACCCAGCAAAGCATCCATGTTGCCAATTGAGGTTGTGACGGTGGCAGTGCAAGTAGAAGGGCTGGCTGTTGTCGGGGTGGTAGTGGCAGTGGTGGAAGATGGTGTTGGAGTGTTTGGTTTTTTGACCCTCTTGTTCTTCCTTCCACCACCCACCGGAACATTTCGTAGAGTTCCACCTTTAGTCCAGTGCCTCTTGCAAGCCCTGCAGAAATGGCGAGGCTGAGACTTATTGTAATTGTTGTAGTAACAAAACTTGGTGTTGGTAGAGTCACATCTCGGGCACTTCAAAGACTCTGAAGGCTGAGTTTGAGTTTGCTGCTGGTGATGCTGCTGTTGTTTCCTCATCAGATTAGGCTTTGGGAGTTCCAAGTCCTGAGCCTCCAATAAGGTTTGTTTCCAATCAAGTCCACTGCTAGAAACCTGCTTAGAACTCAAACCCATGGCTTAAAGTAAGCAGTAATTAAGATCTATGGAAGCGTGAAAGAAGAATTAATCCAAGCCCTTTGATCGAGAAGGGAGGAGAAGAAGATGAGATGGGTGGTTGGAGGAAAAAGGGTGTGGTGGAGGTATAAGGAAGTTGTTGTGTTTACTGGAATGAAGAAAGGCCTATGAAGGTGATAAGAAGAAGTGAGCATGTCTTTTATGAGATGTCTATATCTAATGGGTATTTATGATGTTATTAAAAAAATTACTTGAAGGTTGTGTGTGGTGAAGGGTTTGATTAATACTGTTTGTGGGGGTAGTTGTAGACGAGGCAATCCTATAAAATTGAATGCAGTCTTTGGTAATAACCTACGAGCTGAGTTTTCTTTGTTCGGAGTTGCTACTATTATAGAATGGGAAAGAGAGACAAGTGCTTAAGGGTTAAGTTGAAGGTGGGTGGTTGACACGTGGAGAGTTATAGGCCGTTGGTTGTGTTGTGAAACGAACGTAGATGTGCATGATGATGGTATAATAATAATAATAATTTAATTTAGAAATACAAAGTTGGCAAAGAAAAAAGATGACAAGTACACTACGGTCCATGGGCTAAATTTGTTTTTGTAATGGATTCTGATTAGGGGGAAAGGGGGTGGCGCTGAGCGTGGGGCCAATGGGGCCAAAGATTCTTTCTAAGGTTAACAACAGTTGTCAAACACTATCAAACACTTACATCATTTACTCTTGTAATCTCATATTTGTTAAGGATCTTCTTCACTTCAATCTAAGATCTCATCACGCTAGCTCTTCAACATGCACCAGTGGAAGTTGGGTTGTATGAGTTGCATGCACGTGCTCAGTTTCATTTCATGTCTATGGAACCCATAATATGTTGGCTTCAGAGCAAAAATATGAAAAGGCTTGTGGTCCTCACACACAAACACATTGGAGTTGTTTCCATTGGATGTTATAGTGATAGGATAATTCATCTTCAAACAATTATTTAAATCAAACAACCACAACAGAGAACACCGTTTTATGGTCAGAGAAATCACAACATTCACAACCACTCAGTCAAATAATTCCAACTCTTCAAAAGGACCATTCTTCAACCATCATCACCCTACTTATATTATTATTATTATCACTGTTATCCCATTCTTTTATTCTCACTTACATATATTATATGTTGTTCAGATAAAACTGTACTCTATAATTAAAATTATAACTGATATCACCGCACAGACTGTTGGTATAAAGTTCTCATTTTATTTAAATACAGTAGCAGAAGTGTGGAATAATATTATATACTATTACTGTCATTAGTTTCTGGTTTGTAACAGACACATGTGCCTAAATATATGGTGTAAAATGTTGTGGAATATGAAGTTTTTGAATAGGTAGGTGTTGTCAATTTTGAATGTTTGAACACAAATTCAGGTGCAATGGATCAATATTCAATACTAGTCGGCAGTTTAATTTAGTCAAAGAATCGGCAAGTGTTACAGAGACGAATTTGATTTTCACAGCATGACAGGAACTTTAAGAAATGTGAGTTTCAAGTTACCGTGAGACTAAACATTAATAATAAAACAATACATTCAATAAATACTAAATATTAATAAAATAGACTCTAATATAATTAAAGATAACGTTTCATCGTGTAATTAGTGATGTTGTCGGAAATATATGTATGTTATTGACTTTCTTTATCATATATAATGATATATAATCTATATTACTATTTTATAAAATAATATGTAATTAAATATTTTATATTTTTCAAAAGCTGGATATCTAATAAATATAAAATTTTGATTTTAAATTCCTCAAGAAATATTTATTCATATTTTAATCAACCTTTGACTGTTTTTTGAATAAGTTTTAGATTTCTTGTTTAATTGGCTAGCCTTTTCTATCATAATAATTCCATATAGTATAATAATGTATCTCCAACAACACAAGATACTTTTTATATATAAATATATAATTATACAACGTTCTACCTAACCAACACACAAGCAATCTAGTATTAAATATTTGATGTAAGAAAATTTTCAGATACTCCAGTATATTTTCATTAATAGCTTTAGTACAGGCCGACTTATCTGAATTAGAAATGGATGTATGTAACGTAAGCACACTTTCTTATTTGTCAATTTGATCATTTTCATAATTTTGCATTATCTTTTGCTTTTCTAAGCTCATGAATATGATGAAATCACTCACAAATGGTAAGAATAGATGAAAGAAAAAAATAGGAAAGAGAAACTAAAGAGAAAAAATAGATAACGATAAAAATAATATAGTTAGTGAGAATTATAAAAATATTATTTAATACTTTATCAAGAGTAATACAAATTGCTATCTTTTTTATAAATTTAAATTATTAACGAGTGGTTATACTTAATAGCATTGCTAATAACAGAGATATATTTTTCCCCATTGAATATGAATACATTCAATTTTATGAAAATATGTAAGCTCCTAAAATAAAGTTTATAAATAAAGATTTGATATTAAAAATTTTAGTTTATAAATATCTTTTATATTTGCGTTCTCATCAATACCGGCAAAGTTTTAATTACAGTTGTTTAAATGAGTCACAACCTGTAAGTCAATCCGGTCCTCCACGAGTTCGGACTGGGTTGGATTTGAATTTTTTTTTTATACGGATCAGATTTCAATCTGGCTCATGCGGGTTGAACCCGTGGTGGGCCGAGTTGGCCCACCAACCTACCTACCTAATTTTATTTTATTAAAATATAATTTTAATTTTATAAAAAATTATTTATTATTATTTTTTGCTTGAAAAAATCATTTAGTTCTTTGTTTTCAAAATTAATTAAACACCTATGTTGGGAGTGAAATTTGGGAATAAAATTTGTTTAGATTTTAATTATACAAAATTTGTAATTTTTTTTCCATTTAAAAAAAATTGTAATTAAGTGAGTCAGTAGTGAACCAACCCGTTTACCCACCAACGTGTGGTGGGTCGGGCCGAGTCGACCGGATGGCCCGTTTTGACAGTTCTAGTTTTAATTATCAATACTAAATTATGTCTAGTGAAGGTTAAGGTGTTAAGATTATATTGGATTGATCAAAATTCATTTTTGTCCTATATAGGTTTTAATCATTTTCTTATTGTTTTCTTGAAATATATTAAGAAAAGAAGCACTATATATGATTGAACTTTTAGAGGTTTACTTAGGTTGGTTGGGTTGATTATGGAAGAGTTTTTTTTTTTCTTTTATAAAAGTACATTTCAATCCAGACAAAGGAGAACTAATAATCCTTGTAATGTGATATTGATTGGAAATGATGAATTGCATGATAGGAATATTATGTGAAATGTATGATGAATTGATAATACTTGAAAGTTAAATTTGTGAATGATGTGTCTTAAGTATGAGATTTATTGAAGTGGTAATGATATATAGTTCTTGGTTTTGAACTTATTTTAAATATTGAATTTAGAGAGTATAAATTGTTATTGGTACTAGAATGCAACGCAACATCCACATTTGAATGAAACAAGGCATTAAAAACGACGATTCCACAATTTTTACGATTTTACTCTACCGTAGTCTTGCATGAACTCAAAACTCAAAATTACACATGTTGTAAAATCGTATAATTCTATATAATCTTTCATGTGATTTTGACTACACATTAATCATAACAATAACAAGTGTAAAATGATGTACATTCTAAATCTATTTTAATTATAAATAATATAAATGTGATGTAATTTATTTTATTATTTTATAAATTGATGTAGAATGTGTTATAAATTCCAAATTACTACATCCATATTAGTCATGAAGAAAAAATATGTATCTATGAATATATGCAAATAAAATCTATAATTAATAAGTAAATATTTAGTTAAACATGGATATTTAATTACTCACTTGTTAATAGGATGAGCACATGATACTTAACTTGTAGTCCATTAAGTACTTGTTAATAGTTAATAATTATTAGTAAATTTTATTTAAATATTTTTTAAAAAATCAAGAGATCGCATTGAACTTATTAGAGAAAAAATACTAATAATAAAATTTGACTTCATATTTTTTTATTTAAACCTATTAAATTGAAGTTGTTTAAAAAAATACTTTTTTTTTAAATTTATATCTTATTGCAAACTCATTTAAATTAGTTTTAAGAAAAAAAAACTTAAATTTATTTACATTAATATTTGTAACATCTCAAAATATAGTCATAAACCATATAATAGTAGTCACAAAATAATAAGATAGAACAGTTATAGACTAGTAGATAAAGTATTAACTTTACTGTCATCCAAAATAACCATAAAATTTAAAACTTTATATAAAATAGAGTATTCCAAAACTATACACCAAAATAAACATTATAACTAAACTAAGAGGTTGCATCCTCGCCTTCCAAAGCCTGCTTTAGAGGTACCTCATCTCCCTCCGCTCATATCCACCAGATGATCATTACAAAAGAGAAACACCACACATACAGAACACAATCACAAACAAAAAGGGCAAGCTTGATATAAAGAATTCATACAATTAAATATCATATAACATACAACTGATTAATCAAGCAAGATAAATTAGTTCAAACATCCTAGCATGTTATAAGCAAGACTTGACTGTCCGGACTTAGAAGGGTTGTCGAACTATGGCGGGTTGTGCACTTGTGGTAGCCTCTACTACTTTGTAAAGTCATCGTCAACGGGTTTCACCCTACTACACTCACAAGGTTAGTTTGTACCACGCCTTGGAGCATATTGGAAACCTCCAAGACTAAGACCTCATACTACTCCTCACAACATGGATCGATCTTCTCTGTGTGAGAACGAAAGACCATTGGACTTTCAAGATAACCCACTGAGCTCCTGCATTCATGCTAAACAAACTTGAATCTCACCAAGAAATTCTACATTGAAACTTACATTCACACTTTTGAATCCACATACTTTTACTTGGAAACTTAACTCCTATGGCTACTAGATTTTCTAGATATCTAATTTTTCTAGGTCTCACAAAGAATAAGATATCTTAATAGTGATCACATTTTGTAAAAATGTCCAAGAGTATGTCTATTCAAAAAGAGTCTTAGGTTTGGTTCTAAGGAGTTGAGATCAAATCCACGTATTTGAGTTTATGTTTGGAAAGTCACTATTTAATACATTACAGGATGAAAGGCAGAGACCATGGTGGATCTAAGAAAGTTTTATCAAGTAGATGAATATTTGGATAATTCATAATAGTGTCCTGGACTACAATATTCATAGGCTAAACTTGAGACTATCTAATACCTACTCAACATCACCAAGGTTAAGTAATGAGTATATATCTCTTTTGCGAGCCGATAAATGGCTCATAATCTCGAGAAAGAAATTATTATGATTGTACTATCATAATCATTTCTCAAAGTAACTTTTGATGTTTATAGTAGATCATCAAAAGTGAAATGTGGATCCATATGTCTAATAAAATAAGATTGATTTTTGTGGTAGTAAGTCTAATTTTGGGCCTTCGGTGCCTGTATTGTTGGTTGAGTTTATTAAAATTTATATTTAAGGCTTATAAAACCTTACTCCTTTCATATTTTTCTATCATATATACCTATTGTACGAGTAAAAGGACAACCTACTCAATAAGAGTTATTTGAGAAATTATTGAGAAATCTTCTAAAGATTGACTCGTGAATAATTTACATCAATACCTTTTGGAGATATTAAATATATAGATAATCTTATATTTTGGTGTAGAATTCTTAATATTGGAAAAAATATATGTTATATAATATTCTATGAACAATTACAAAGATGTAAAATATTGACATATATATGGATATAACATTATGTTCCTCCAGGAATTAATTCCATTTTTTTTATCAAATAATAATTATTTATATAATAGTTGGGGCGTTAGAGCAAACACTTCTTCCAACTAATGGAATGATTCGTTCACATTTTTACTCCCAAACTAAAGCTAAGGTGAGGTAGTTGTGCACCAAACCACACAATATGAAGAAAGGAGATTGTTTAATCACTAAGTTCTTACTTTGTCTCAAAACAATTGTTTATTCTCTTAACTCCATTTATGACCTTGTCTCCGAAAATGAGCAGCTCAACATTCTGATTGAAGGACTTCCAATTGAATATGAATCGTTCATTGCGTTGATCAATAGCAAACATGATTTGTTATCTTATGATAAAATTGAATCACTACTTGTTTTGTTGCCCAAGAATCCAGAACTTAGAAGTTTAAACAATCTAGTGACAATTTCGCTCTCAATTTAACTTAGACAAATTCACAAACAACTTTTGCTCCTCCTGTTCAGTTAACTCAAATATCATTTGCTTAATCTCAGACTTATTCTACTCATCCTTTTTTATCGTGGTGGTTATGTTCATCATGGTAGAGACAATTGAGGTCATCGCGATGGACACAATTCTACTTAATGTCAAGTTTGCCTTGCAACAAGTATGGTCATATTACATCATATTGTTATCACTGCTTTAATCCAAATTATACTAGTCAACTTTATGGCACTCACCTATGACCTCCCTTTACACCATATTACAATCCAAATGTGATCTATCAATCAATGTTCTAGTCGCAACCTTCACATCCTCATGGTCAACCACAATTTTATATGGCAATAATTCTTCACCTTCCATTCTTGCTAATTTATCTCCTCCTTCCTAACAATCTCCAAATTGGTTCAATGATTCAAGACCTTCGCATCATATTACTTCTGATCTTAGCAATCTCATGGAAGTCGTCCCTACTCCAGTAGGTGCCACTATTTTTAGAGGGAATGGACAAGGTTTGCTCGTACACGTTTTTGGTTTTGTCACTTTTTCCTCACACATTAAACCTCATGTCACCCTTTATCTGAAAAATCTTTTACACATTTCATAAATAAAAATCGTGTTAGTGTTAATAAATTTACACAAGATAAGCATGCTTATTTTGAATTCCACTCTTTTATTTGTTTTGTCAAGTCATAGGTTGATGACTCAGTTCTTCTTACATGATATCTTGGTCCATATGGGTTATACTAGTTTCCTTCTATTTTTTTGTATCCTTCACTCAGATCCTCTCATTTTCATCTATCCCAATACTCATCAATCATCATCATCATCCACTCTCACATAATAATCTCAAACTCTTACTTTATATTCTTTGTGGCACCATAGACTAGGTCATCCTTTCCTCTATTATTTTACAAAATGTTTTGAGATGTTGTAATATCTCTTCAATAAACAAAACATCAATTGACTTTTGTGTTGTATGTTGTATGGGGATATCACATTAAATTAACTCTCAACCCTCTTTAACTATGTGTAATCATCCCCTTCAACTTATATTTTGTGATCTTTGGGGACCATCCCACATTCCATCATCTCTAGGATACAATTATTACATTTCTTTTGTTGATGCTTATAGTATATACCTAAATTTATTTTCTTACACTAGTGCAAAAACAGCGTATAACGTCACATATTCAACGTCCAACCATTGAATAGCCAACGTTAAAAATGACCGGTGGCATTTTTGTAAATAAATGCAATGTAGAACGTTGAAGCCCCATACAATTCGACGTTCTATTATGGTAATTATTTAAAGCAGCGCATAATTCTCTTTCTTCTTTCTTTTAAACCACCAATAGTACGTCGAATTCTGTAAAGGCTTTGACGTATTATTTGTTAGCCATAAACCAAAATGTAACCCCTTTTTAATTCTTTTTTTCTTTTTTCTTTTAAACCACATATAAGACGTCGAATTCTGTAGGGGCTTCGACGTATTATTTTTTAGCTAGAAGCCAAAGAATTACCCATTTTTAATTCTTTTTTCTTTTAAACCATCAATAATACCTCGAACTCTATAGGGCTTCAACGTATTATTTGTCAACCAAAAGTTTCCCCTTTTTAATTTGAGCGGGAGATTGAAAATTCATTCACTTTATCTTAGCGTGCAAGACCTTCTTCTCTTCTCAAACTTTTCTCGAACGAAGTTTGACAACCATCACATGTAATCTTTCTTTCATTTGATACAAATGCACTACTTTATGTATGATTTTCATTTATTTTGACCGATTATTTTTGTGTGGAAACACTTTATTCCGACGAATCCACCTTTTGAAGGTTAGTTTTCTTTTTCGTTTTCGTTTTGAACAACTTGTTTGTTATTTTTTTTGTTGAACTTGTTTGTTGTTATTATTTGGTTGAACTTGTTTGTTGTTGTTATTTGATTGAACTTGTTTATTCTTTTTTATTGTTGTTTGTTGTTGATGTTATACTACATGTTCATAGTTCATGCTTTATAAAATACCAAAAACTGAAATTTGTTATTTTTCTGCTTTTCAGGTTTCGTAGAGTTGTAAAAAAGATCACAATTAATTAAAAAAAAACAAAAAATTGCTTAGTGTCGAATATTGACAAAATTCAACGTTAATTTAATTAACGTCGAATTTAAAACATTCAACGTCAATTTAACATCACCCGATATGACGTTAATCTCGAATACGACGTGAAAGGTCAAAAAACAATGACGTTATACGGTATTTTTTTACTAGTATTAAGGACAAATATGATGCATTACAAGTGTTTAAAATTTAGAACCCATGTTGAATTATAACTAAAGCAAAAAAATAAAAATGTCTAGATAGATTAGGGAGGTGAGTTTAGGCCTTTAACTTAGTTTCTCTAATCTGCTGGGATTCACCATAGATTAATTTTTCCACACTCTTATAATCAGATTGGTGCTGTCGAATGTAAGCATTGTTATATTGTTAAAATGGGTCTTTCTTCTTTCTCAAGCCTCTCTTCTAAAATTTTGAGACCATGCTTTTTACACTGATGTTTATCTCATTAATCGATTTCTCATTATTGCATCTATATTCTTATTTATGCGGATGATATCATCTTTCACTACAAAAAAAAAAAAAGAAAATTATCAACGCTCAAAATCTGTCAGAAATGTCAATAATCTATCGGTAATAACTTTTATTGACAGATTTCTAACGAATCGAAATTCGTCGGTAAAAATGCAATCGAAGAGGATTTCTTCATCAAAAACAATATTGCTCATTGGGTTAATGCTCACCTCCTTAGTTTCTTTCTTCGTCGGTGGTGTTATGCTTTTGGCGTAAAGAGGAGATGAAGATGAAGAGGCTTAGCCTCTCATGTATCTAGAAAGAGATTTAGGAAGGAAATTTGTTATTCTTTTTATCGATGGACAAATCCATCATCAATAAACATTTTAAATTATCGACAAATTTTATCAACAAATTTTAAAATTTGTAAGTATCAATAGACAAATCCATAGATAAATGAAATATGTATTATCAATAGATTTTACTGATAGAATAAATTTGTCAATAATTCAAATTTATTGATATAGTAATATCTATTGATAAAATTCCATCAATAATTCTAAATCTTTTTTGTAGTATTGACAAATCTCCTTGGTGTTAGTTCAATCAATTATCTCTAAATTAAACTTTGTTTATGCTCTCAAAGAGTTTGGTGATCTTGTGTTTTTCCTTGAACATTGAGGTTAAATACTATCATATGTATCTCTTCTTCTTAATCATTCTTGATTATGATTATATGTCCAATATTATAAAATATTCTACAAAGTATTAAACGAAGATCAAAGTTGTTAAAAATATAGAGTGACAAGAATTTTCCTTTTAAATTAAAGAAAAAGAAAGAGTTTGATAAACCCAGTCTTAGCTAGTTTGCATCTTATTTTTCTATTTCTCTTATCTATTGGGATTCCAATAAAATCTCACAGTAGTTGAGCTTTCTTTTAGCGAATTTCCTATTTATTGCTGGCCTACAAACAGGTATTCTTACTTACAAATTATTGAAATTCTCCACTGTATCTCCCAAATCAGGTTTCTACAAGTTTGACTAGCTTTTCCCATTTCAAACCAAATAAATTTAACGAAAAAAAAAAGGTTGATTAAAGAAACAAGATCATAATCCGAAATAGGTGACAGGATGAGAGAAATGAGGAGAAATAGCAGAACATGAAGAAGGATTATGATTTGAATAGCAGAAAAGTCACCACATGCAGACATATAATTAAGGCACGATTAGGGTGTGAAAGGAGGAATGTGCATGGAAATAGATGAATTGCATCCATCAGATTGAAGATGGAAGATCAAAGGTTGAAGAAGACAAAAGAAAGAATGTTTGAAAAGGACAGAATACATTAATTTAATAGAAAATGAAGGAAGAAGAGTGTATTATGTCCAACTAAGAATCCACTTATGTCCATCAAACTACTTTACATAAATAACTCATTACCCTCTTAAACAATTCAACTATGCTGACTCTTGCTGTTGCTGCTGGACCCAACCCACCACATGCTTCTTCTACTTTCATCATTAAAATAACTCAAATCACTCATTTGGCATTGCTTAGGTTAATCCAAGGAATAATCAGTGGGAGAAACTGGGCCACCATGCTTAATCCAGGTTGGAACAAAGATTGTCATCTTTCTTTATCCCTTCTGCTATGACCCACACCACCAAGTTTTTCACATTCTCTTTTACTTTTTCTTTCTCAGCTGCACCCATTGTTTATTGTTCAGCAGACTTTGGTGTCATCAACTGTTTCTTTTTAAAACAATTCTTCACCAATTCCTAGGTTTCCAACCATGTGGAAATGATGTTATTCTCCGTGTTTTTTTTTTTAAGGTAGAACATCGTATGTGTTCTTAGAACAGGTTTTTCGTGCAAAAAGTGGAATAAGGAAACAAGAACAACCCATCTATCCCACTTCAAAAGCATATGTGATTTTCATATATAACGTGTGCTTCTTTCTTTGACATTTTTCTGATAGCAAACTGAAAGTGAAAACAATAGTTAAAAAGTACATAAATTAAAATGAATAATTCTTTTAAATCAAAACTCCCAGAGAAGATTTTATGAAGTTAAGATCGAAATATCCTTTAATATAAATAAATTTAACTCAAATCTTATTATATAAATCTTTTTAAACTAATTTATTTTATTTAATAAAGTTATCTTAAAAAAGTGCACTTTACTGAGTTCAAACGTTATTTCTAAATCACTCATGATATCAACCACAACTTTAAAATTTAAGATTCATTTTACTATTTGAAACAAGTATCGATATAGATATTTTGAAAAATAAGCTTCACTCACAAAAATTAAATAACGTTAGGTTGAATTCGATGCATGAGTTATTACAAATCTTTTTATATGTGTTCATTGTAAAACGGATAAAAAATTGTTAAATGATATATATTCTTAAATTTAATTCTGTAATTAATTATTAATTTGACCGAACCCAAACAAATATAAGTAAATTGGTCAGGCAGGTTGTATTGGATAAACAAAAAATTTGAATAAATAAAATTGAGTAGCTTTGAATAACGAATTAAAACTTTATGGATACTAGACTCAATCAGAATTTATATTTTAATATTTATAAATTTATAAATATATTTTAAATTTTATATTTAGTATTTTGTTAAAATTTTGTAGAAAATTATGTAAAATTATAATCCATTATAATAATTATTATTGAAATTATACATTTTTTTTAAGTTAAAGATTGATTTTTTTAGTTTAAATACGTTTTTTATCTCTCTGTGAGAGATCTCAAATTTGTCTCTTAATTTTTTTTCTCTATTAGATACTAATTTTTTTAAAATTGTGGTAGTTTGATATTTTCATTAGAATGTACGAAAAACGTTAAAGATATCACGTGTCAGTTTATTATTATTATTATTATTTTATATATGTTTTTAATAACAAACGGCGTATTAAGTTAGTCTTGTATCACGGGATAATAGTGATAATAGACACGTGATAATAGTGATAATAGAATTACCACATGAGAGTAAAACTACTACTATCATATGTTATTAGCTTATAGTTAATTATTTATTATTTTGATTCAATTCAATCTTATTTTTTTCAAATATAATAATTTTATTATAAGACCAAATTTAATTTTTATATAAATTTTATAATGATAATTTTATTAAATATTTCTAAAATAATTTTTATACTAACTCTAACTATATTATTAAATTTATGTTTGATTTTTACGTGATTTCTCATTATGGTTTCATTTTGTTGCACTACTTATCATTAACGAATATATATAATTATAAAGAAGGAGTTAATAAAAGTAGTTTTAACAATATTAAGTTTATTTAAATTTATAGTTTGTATATTGAATTTTATTTAAATTTTGTTTTAAAATTTTAAATTTATTTATATTAATATTTTATTATGTCATAATTTTAATACTGTTTTTTATTTTAATTTATATTTCAAATAATTGTATATAAATTTATAAAAGAAAATTATCCGTATAACATTTAATAATTTCTATACAAATGTTAGATTTGATTTAAAAATAATTTTAGAAATATTTAATAAATATGTAAATTTTAGTAAAAATAGTAAGTTTAAACATTCATTTGGTCATCATATTTGTTGGTCAACTTCAAGTGGACCCTCGTTCGTTTTTCGGTTTCAATTAGATCCATATACTTGTAAAATTGAGTAATTAAGCTCTTGTCGTTAAGTTTTCACTGACGTCGTCTAACTGTGATAACGTGATGCACACTGATGTAAAAGTGTTTTATTATGTGGATTTTTATTTTTAAATTAAGCGCTTTTGATGTGGCAAAATTTATTCCTCCAACCAATCATCATTGCGACGACAATATCAGCTTGAACCCGGTCTGCACACTTTTCATCCAGGAGAACTGTTTCCAACGAGGAGAATAGCTTGAGTTTAAGAACCAAGTCATACAACTCACAGTTAAATCCTTGGGAGATTTGGTTCCGGGTTGCCAACGCCAGCCAACGTCGTCCACCACAACCCCATGGTTGCTCCTCTTGTGTAACCACCAACAATCACCAAGAACCAGAATGGTAAGAATTAGAAAATCCTAATAGAAGATTTCTAAAGTAGAAATCTCAAAACGCTGCAATCGCGAAAATAACAAATCCAAAACTCAACTTTGAATCCATAAACCCCAGTTGCAAGATCAAAATTAAGCACAGAAATAAACCCCAAATTTTCAAATTTCAGAACCCTAAGATGCCAAAACGGAATATTCACTCTGTTGTCGCATCGGTCTCCCTTACAACGCTTCACCACCACCTTCATCAGTCATCACTATTCGCACCCAACCTGCGTCCACCTTCGCGGTTACTTCGAGGGCCATCACGAGAGCCTCCACGAGATCGCCAAAAGCCACCATCGTAGCACACACCGCCATGAAGAGAACGACCTGGTACTTTGGAGTAATTGTTTTCTCCATCCCAAGATGTTTTTTAGAATGTCCATGAAGTGATCCCACGTTGAATGCTTGATTGTACAACAGATAAGTCATTCAATTTAATACACAATGTCACGTCAACTAAAAAAAAATTATATCTCAGCATCCGTAGACGGCGTTAGTGTAAACTTAACGAAGAAGGCTTAATTGACTCAATTTTACAAGTTTATGGACCTAATTGAGACCTGAAAAAAAGAGGACCCACTTGAGATTGACTAACAAATATGAGGACCAAATGAGAGTTTAAACCAAAATATTAATATAACATTTACATATAAAAATTAAATTTTCATTTACAAATAAATTAGGACTAAATTGAATCAAAATAATAAATATAGGAACTTAATTAAATATAGGACAATAACATGTGACACTGCCACATCACAATACCGTGCAATGTGACATAACATTGATTTGATACATGGACAATTTTTTTAAAAAAATTAAAAACATTAAAAATCAAAAGAACAAAAAAGCCATGAACTAACATGTGACATAATTTTAAAGTTGTTGGTACAGTACTAGTTCTTTCAAAAAGGTTGGAACCAGTGAGCCAACCCAACCTATCACAAGTTTGGCCCGAGTTAGGTTGAAAAAAGTTTTGAAATTTTGATACAGGCCAATTTTGAACTCGGCTTATTAAGAACTCGGCTCATTCAGGTTGAATCTATAGTGATTCGAGTTGACTCACCAATCCACTTAATTTTTTTAATAAGTACTTTTTATTGAATTAGTCATTTTACAAAAAAAAAAATTGAAAAAAAGACTAGTGTGAAATTATTTTTGTATGGAATAGCTAGGCAAGATAAAAAAATCCATAAATCTATGCTTAGTAAATCAATTTTTAAACCTTTTTCTCTTTTGTTTAGATTTAAATTAGAAAAATTGTTATTTTTTTGAAAAAAAAAAACTTGTAATTAAGTAAGTCAGTGAGTCAATATGTTTGAGGGTGTTGCTCCCTCCACCACTCGAAGTGCTCTGCACCTCCTTCGTAATTTCATTTATTCCAAAAAATATTTTACACCTCCCCACTATTTTCTTTTATTCCAAAAATACCCTACACCTCCCCATTATCCTTAATAATATTTTTTTCTCTCTCTGTATTAATGGAGCATTTACATGGTTCAGATTTCAACTTGTGATATATTCCCTTAAATAAGTTTGATTCAATCTTATTTTCACTGTTCAATATTTTTTTTTTCACATTACTTAATAAATGGTAAAATTTGATTCTAAATTTCTAGAAACATGTTTATATATGTGTGATTTTTTTTACATTTAATATCTATAATTTTTAACATTATATTATGTTTTAACTTACCGACATNTTTGACTCAAATAACTTGAATAAAGTATTTAATTTATTAGATAAATAATATAAAAATATTATTAAATACTTAAAATATAAAAGAAAAGTTATTTGTTAANGATTTNGAANTTATTTAGTTNTTTNGTCNTTATAAANTTNGTATNTAATAATAATATATTATTATTTATTATTAATATAATTATGTTTATTATTTTTTATTTGCATCTAAATTTTAAGTTTATAAAATGGTAGTGGTAAAAGCACTAATATTGAAGTTTCCTCTGAATTTTATATTTTGCAATATATCATATGTTCAATCTGAGTCATGAATGCTCATTAATGTAGAGAGAGAAAGAGAAAGATTCTTAAGGATAATAGGGAGATGTAAGGTATTTTTGGAATAAAAGAAAATAGTGGAGAGATGTAGAGTATTTTTGGAATAAAAGAAAATAGTGGGTGCGAGTGAGGACAAAGCACTGGAAAGCCTCGTGTTGATGTGTGTGGGCAATCAACAGTCCCTGTAAGTTGTCGGGGCGTTACAAATGGTATCAGAGCCTAGCCTCTCCCAGTACGGTGTGGTTCGAGGACGAACCAAGCGAAAGCTGGTGGGCATGTGACACCTGGGCACTCACGAGGGCGGGGAGTGATCGCCAGTGTAAGAGGCATGGAGTGCAAGAGGCACAGACAAGGAGTGGCTCCTAGTAGGCTTCCAGTGGAAGGGACACATGGAGGAATCGAACATACACCAGAATGAGAGGGTATAGGACTATACGGTTGAAGGATAACTTAAAGGAATTAATTTGGCTACTCATATTAACAAATGCATTTACTTTTCGGTAGTCTAACCCATAAGAACTCCATGGTTAAGCGTGCTTAGCCTGGAGTAATTTTCCGAAAAATGTATGAGTGAGGGCAAGTTAGATTGGGTCGTCCATTTTGACAACAGCATATAGTATTTATAGAAAACACCAAATTACATCAATTTTTCAAAAATTGACATCTAATCGAGAAAAAAAAATTAGGAGACCAATTTAAGATTCTTTCATGAAAATGGAGACTAAAAAATGTATTTAAACCTATTTTTTCATATAAAAAATAATTTAGTATAAAAAATCGCAATCCAAAAAATCAAACTGAAATATCCTACAATCCAAATAACTCAAATTCGACTAACCTAATATAACTAAAAATAATAAATTCGAGCTATACTAAATTGGTCAGATTGGATTGAAATTCGATCCAAAAATCGGTGCTCACCCATAATTAACATTGTCACGCATATCAAAATCTAAGTTTGTCATGTGCCAAATTATTAGAACTCAAAGTATATGTAACTCAAATGAGTTTTGGTGTGAATATTCATTGAATGGGAGGCTTATATAAACCTTAGATAAAAGAAACACAAGAACACCATAATAATAAGAACGATTAATGCCACTATCCTAAAATAACAAAACAATCCTTTAAAATAAAAACTTTATTAAGTGACACACATAGATTTAAAGTCTAGATCATCTACTATCTTATAATTTTATTTTATTTTTATATTTTGACATGTGACACCTTCAAAAAAATAGAAGATTAACAAGATTTGAATATGTGATATATTAAGATTTTGATATATAACAAACTACAACTTTAACATATGATACTTCTAAACAACTTAAACGTCAATTTAACAAACCACGTTGATTTTTTTTTTTTTTAAATAGAAACTCAATTAATCTTTTTAATATTGAGTGGAAAGAAAATTATAAAGACCATAACCAATTAAAAGTCACCAAATTAATAATTAAACATTAACTATTATATTTTCCTAAAAGCTAGAACATTCTTCACTTATATATTTTAATTACATTAATATTTGCTTATCGTTACCTGTTAATTAAATAGTTTTAAGGAAATATTATTCGATGAGCATGTTAAAATGACATGACATTTAAAAACTTGCTAAAAATATTATATAGAAGGGAAATTGTTCTATTTTTTATGGCGAATATGAATGTTGGGCGTTTCAAAGATTTGGTAAGATATATACGTTGAAGATGTGAAGAGTTATTTCAGTAGAAAATAATGATTCATTAAAAGTGTTTTGAAATGGTTGATATAAATAATGAGATTTTGACGAATAGCAACATTTATTCCAAAACTTGTGATTGCTAAAGCAGAAATTGTGTATTCTATTCAACTGTAGCCAAGGGCTTGTCGTCTGTCAATTCCAATTCATATCACATCATAAAAAAGTGTCATATTAATTTAGAAAATGATAGGAACTATATTTAATTATTCCCAATAAAATAGGTTATATAACAAGGAAGTGACTTATGAGTTCAGTATGAGGTTTTTCTCACTTTAAAATTTAGGATAATTATTATTTATTTTCTTAAAAAATGTTTAAATTGTACTACTTTTATGTTTTATTTAAACGTATTTTCTTTTTCTTAAATAGCAATTTTTATGAATTTCTATTAAAAGCAAAATTGCGAATACATATTAAGATTTAAAATGGATAATGCAAGTGTTCTATAAATCAAAACTCCCTTAACTGTGGTCTTTTTCATTGTGAGCACTTCTGTCTATATATATATATATATCTATATATATATATATATATATATATATATATATATTATTTCAGCTTATGAGAAATATATCTCGTTTTCTCTATCTTTGTTTCACCTTTAGTTTTCCTCTATATACGTTTCCGTTTTCTCTGCATACACTACCAGTGGTATCTAGAGCAAGGTTTAGAACCTGGTAGGCACTGTCCAAAGCAAGATTTCGTGCAGTAAAGAATTTTCACGTTTGAAATGGTGGGACTGATTCAGAGTAGCTTGTCAGTATTTGATGGAAAGAACTTCGAGGATTGGTGTGTCAAGATGGATGCAATACTCGGGTTCCAGGAGATTGATGAAGTTGTGAAAATTGGGTTTAAAGAACCTGCAAAGAGTGCTACGGATGAAGAAAAGAAGGCATACAAAGAGAACAGAAAGTTAGACTGCAAAGCACGCATGATCTTGCATCAATGCATTTCGCCAGCGATTTTCCAGAAAGTGTCAAAGGCGACAACGGCTAAAGAAACATGGGAAATCCTACAAGATGGTTATGGAACTACTGGAAATATGAAGGAAATCAGACTTCAGTCACTGCGACGCCAGTACGAGCTTCTAAGCATGGGAGAACAGGAAACTGTTGAGGGGTACATCAGCAGGATTCAAGTGATTGTCAATGCAATGCGTGCATGCGACAAGATCATTAAGGACAAGAAGATAGTTCACAAAATCTTGAGGACCCTAACACCTCATTATGACCACATTGTCGTAGCCATTCTGGAAAGCGGAGATTTGGAGAAATTAAAGATTGAAGAGTTACAAAACTCACTTGAAGTCCACGAGTAACATCTGTTGGAGAGGAAAGCCACAAAACAAGAAACTGCACAAAGCCAAGCTCTGCAAACCAAGATTTACAAGAATCGTGGAACGGGCAGAGCCAAAGGTAAATATCGCGGTCGTGGAGGTAGAAATGGAGGCAGAAATAGTATAGAACAAAACAAAGATGCTGAAGGCAATGAACAAGGAAGTTGCAGAGGTAGAGGAAAGCCCAGAGGCAGAGGTGGTAGAAAGAATCCCGACAAGAGAAATATACAGTGTTTTACGTATAATAAATTTGGACATTATTCGTCTGAGTGTTGGCACATGATAATGTCAAGAAAGAACACAACGATGAGGTGAATCTTGCGAAAGAGGAACTTGTTTCGGATACAGAACATGTTGCTTTGATGAGTATGGTTACGGATAAAAGAAGAGATGGTAAGTGGATAAAAACACGTGGTGAGCCTTTGACAAGAACGACAAACACATACAAGGATAGGTGTGACAGAAAGACTGCCCAGACAAAACAGGTGTCATCAAATGAGGAAATAAAACATGCAAAGAAGCAAGTGTCATCAGATGAAGAAACAAAACATGCAAAGACGGAGGTGTCAACGAATAAGTCTCGAACAGAACACGTGTCTTTGGCCGGAGAAACGAATCATGTGTAGGAGGAGATGTCGTGGTATCTTGACTCAGCATGCTCTAACCATATGACGGGGAACTGAAGTTGGCTGATTGACTTGAACACCAGCGTCAAGAGCAGCGTTCGATTTGCAGACAACAGTATAATACGAGCAGAAGGTTCAGGCAAAGTGTTAATCACTCGGAAAGATGGAAAATCTGTCTTCATACACAATGTTCTCTATGTGCCCACGTTTAAGAGTAATCTCCTGAGCCTTGGTCAACTTCTCGAAAAGGATTAAACTATGAATCTGCGAAAAGGATACATTGAAGTCTATGATGAAAAACAAAGATTGTTAATCAATGCACCTGTTGATCAGAACAGAACATTCAAGGTTAACTTGAATGATGTTGATATACATTGCTTAGCTACAGAAGGCACGGACACAGAAGAGTGGCTTTGGCACTATCGTTTTGGACATCTAAATTTCAGAAGTTTGTGCCAGTTAAGAGATAAAAATCTCGTGAGAGGTATACCTGATTTCGCTGTTCCAAGCAAAGTGTGTGAAGGCTGCGTTGCTGGTAAACAGACTAGAAATGTCTTTAAAAGACATGCTTACAAACGGGCAGTACACGTGTTGAATGTTATTCATGCAGATGTATGTGGTCCATTTGACGTGTTATCACTAGGTGGTAACAAATATTTCTTGCTTTTGGTAGATGAATTCTCCAGGAAAATTTGGGTTTACTTACTTAAAGAAAAGAAAGAAATTTATACCTACTTTGTTCAATTTTGTTGCATGGTTGAGAGGTAATCGGGTTACCAAATCAAGATCCTTAGAACTAATGGTAGGGGCGAGTTCAATTCAGCAGACATGAGTAAATTCTGTGCAAGTAAGGGAATTAGACATGAAGTCACAGCACCGTATACCCCTCAACACAATGGGTTGGCCGAAAGAAGAAATCGCATGATATTAGACATGGTCAGATGTATGATTAAAGGAAAGAAGTTGCCTAAGTTCCTTTGGGGTGAAGCGGTTGCAACAGCAACTTATATCCTGAATAGATGTCCCATGAAAGCACTGTCAGATTCAACACCAGAGGAAATGTGGTTGAGGACAAAGCCTAATGTTCGACACCTGAGAATATTTGGTTCAATTTGTTATAAGCACATACCATCTGAAAGAAGAAAGAAACTTGATGATAGAAGTGAAGTGCTCATTCTTGTAGGATATCATCCAGCAGGTGCTTATAGGATGTTTGATCCGATTAAACATCAAGTTGTGATTGGAAGAGACGCCATTGTTGATGAAGCAGCAACTTACAAGTGAAGAGAAGATAAAGCTATTCCAACTCAAGGTTCTGGAAGCGTGATGACCATCTGGCCAAGAGAAAACAGTTTGGAAGAAACCAGAACAGAAGCTATCAGTGGAGATGGAGACACGAGAAAATCTCAGAGAACACGTTTTCCATCCACAAGACTCACCAATTATGAGTTGTTCTCTGATATTGATGTTACTGATTCTGGTGATATCGTTCAGTGTGCTCTTTTTGCAGGTGTAGAGTTACTAACTTGGGAACAAGCAATTGAAATCAAGGAGTGGCGTGATGCAATGCAAGAGGAGCTTACAACCATAGAGCGAAACAAAACTTGGAGACTGATGGAGCTGCCAAAAGATAAGAAAGCTATAGACGTGAAATGGGTATACAAAACCAAGTTCAAGCCAGATTGAACAGTAGCAAAACTGAAAGCAAGGCTGGTTGCTAAAGGTTTTTTGCAGAAACCTAGGATAGATTTCAATGATGTTTATGCTCCAGTTGCACGGATTGAGACTGTTAGAATAGTGGTTGTCATTGTCAATGCTAAAAGCTGGATCATACATCAGATGGATGTGAAATCTGCTTTTCTCAATGGCCCTTTTGAGAAAGAAGTATTCGTGAATCAACCATCAGGTTTCACTATAAAAGGGCAAGAATCAAAGGTGTATCAGCTGAGCAAAGCCCTGTATGGTCTTCAACAGGCACCACGAGCTTGGAACAAGCATATTGATGCTTTGCTCGTCAGGTATGGCTTTAACAAATGTTCAATTGAATATGGTATTTACGTCCAATTTGTTGAGCAGGTAGGAACACTTATGATGTGCTTATATGTCGACGATTTTCTGATCACGAGGAGCTCAACAAGAGAGATTGAGCGATTCAAAACAAAGATGAAGAATGAACTTGAGATGACTGATCTTTGGACCTTAGGATATTTCCTTAGAATGGAGTTTGTGCAGACTGAAGATGGATTGATCATGCATCAAAGGAAGTACATCCTTGAAACTCTGGAGAGATTCAACTTGAAGAACTGTAATAGCACAAGCATCCCAGTCATGGCCAACATTAAGCTTTCGTCACATCAAGAAGAAGCCAAAGTTGACGCTACGCTCTACAAACAAATGTTTGGAACACTGCGTTATATCTGCAACAGTCGTCCAGATATCAGCTTCGGAGTTGGACTTCTCAGCAGGTTTATGCACGATCCAAGGCAACCTCATTTGAATGCAGCAAAACACATTCTTCGGTATCTGAAAGGAACGGCAGATCATGGACTGCATTTCCCAAGGACTATCAGTGGCACAAACAATGTATTGGAAGCATGGTGTGATGCAGATTGGAGTGGTGATCAAGTAGACAGGAAAAGTACTTTTGGTTATCTGTTCAAGCTAATGGGAGTTTCAGTGTCTTGGTGTTCGAAGAAACAGGCAGTGGTTGCGCTTTCATCATGCGAGGCGGAATATATTTCAGCGGCAGAAGCAGCGTGTCAATGTGCATGGATTGAAACTATTCTTCGAGAATTGATGATCGAGCATCCCAAACCTACACAGCTAATGGTGGACAACAAGTCAGCGATAAGCTTATCCAAGAACCCAATCTCCCATGGAAGAAGTAAGCACATCGAAACAAAGTTTCACTACCTCGAAGAACGCGTCAGTGAAGGAAAACTGAAACTTGTCTATTGTAGCACAGATGAGCAAATAGCAGATGTATTTACCAAGGCACTTCGTCAGAGTCGTTTTGAAAGATTTAGAGATTTACTTGGAGTTAAATCGTTAAGTGATTTAGATTTAAAGGGGAGTGTTATGAATTTAAATCAAAGCTCCCTTAACTGTCATTAACGGTCTCACTAGTACAAAAATAATATTTTATGACGTACAAAAACGAACTATGACATACATAGTTTTGTACGTTATAATAGGTCTACATATTTTAGAAAAAGTGTCATAATATGTTCAGATAACGTAAATTTTTGCTACATCATAAAATATGTAGACCTACTATAACGTACAAAACTACGTACGTCATAGTTCATTTTTGTACGTCATAAAATATGATTTTTGTACTAGTGTCTTTTTCATTGTCAGCACTTCTGTATATATACCGTTTCAGCTTATGAGAAATATATCTCGTTTTCTCTATCTCTGTTTCACCTCTAGTTTTTTTCTATATACGTTTCCGTTTTCTCTGCATACGCTATCACAAATCATCATTTTTATTATCAGTCAATAAATTGTTAGTTTGAATAGTATTAAATTCAAACTTTTTAACTAATTAAAACTTCATATTTTTGAATGAAATTACTACGATAAAATTGCATTAAAAGTTGTTGGCAATATTCTTCAACAAAATCTATGTCGTAGAAAACCACCTTGAAAGTACTAATAATTTTTTTATATTATTTAATTGTAAATTACTACATTATTAAAAAAATTTAAACTACAGTTTTGAAAATTTAACCTTGTATTAAAAGGTCATGGAATAATAATGCAAAAACCTAGTAATAATATATATATATATATATATATATATATATTTAATTCAAATATTGCTTTTGTATTTTGATATTATCTGACAGGTAGTGAGTGTATTACATTGTGTTCACACTAAACTTTGAATATATCCCTACTCAATAGTTACAACAAAAGTATACTTTGTTATGGATCGTTAAGTGGAAAATTCTTCAAAGAATCTTACTTGAATGAATTTATTAATAACTTTCTTTTAGGATGCATATCCCAATTCTCAAGTATAAATGGAGTTGACCACAAGCAACATCAATATTTTTACTTAGACACAGACTTCCTTTACAGGTATACTCTCCACTCAAGTTGTTGTCTTGAAATTTTTTTAAGAAGACTTGTAGCTTGAGATACAAGATTCACATCACATTTTTATAACACTCTTGATTGTAAAATTAAATGATTTTTAAATTAATAAAAACAATCACATCACGTCGTTCTCTGCATATTTATATAAAAATTGGACATGTAAACCTTAAGGAACCTGAAGTCGCACCCTTTGTGATGTGATGGTCTGATTGGTTTTGGTGTGTGAGATTTTAATCCCCATAATCTGTTGATTGTTAAAATAGGTAACTCAGAAAGGACTGTCCACCTAATTGTGCAGCACTGAGACGTAGACATGGATGAGGGGAGAATGCATGTTAATGATGGGAATGGCAAGCCATCAAAGAAGTGGTGGAATCTTCTTCCATTAGATACGTACCATATATGGTGGGGAAAAGCCATCAAAGAAGTGGGTCTAGATATAGAAAATTAGGCTTCTCATTTCTGACCTTTAGATTGAACATTTTGTTGCCAAATGAAAAGTAGTTGTCATGTGTCAAACGGGCACGAATATAGTTGCATGTCTCAAAAGCCAAAACCAATGGGAACCCTCCATTTGAAATTTTAATAGGCATAGGCGGTGATGGCGGTGGGACAAGAATATGATAGAATAGGTACGTAGTAGTTTCTACACGTAGGGAAGAAGTAACAGATTTGACTCACAGTGGAGCCAACCTCTGTTGCCACAAGAATAATGGCATGCATAAGTCACTCATAGATTGGACGGCTTCCAATAAAATTTCTAAGTGCCTCAAACAATCTAAATCGAACAATTTTAGTATTATCGCAAAGATTAAGAATTCTTATATTGTTTGGTCTGTCCCAAAGGCCAAAGGGCATCCCTGTTTTCATATTATCAGTGGGTGGGGAATGATTCTGCATGATCAAACCATTACTTTATTTCAGTAACGGTTATTGCACAGCACAACTCTTGCCATTTACGTCAAGTTGAATCACTGTGCAAATAGATCCAAGTGATAATAGTAAAAAAATGGCTGTTAGTGACATAATTATTTATAGATGTAATGTACTGTATCTCACCTGGCTTCGTTTGAGTTGAGATAGAATCACACTTATTTATAACTGGGAATCAAACTTCTCTTCCTAATTAACTGGCAAATGTAATGGCAAAAAAGACAGTATCTCATAAGACTACCTGCATCCTCCATAAACCCACAGCAACCACTATCTCAACAACCCCCAACACTACCTAAAAAAAATAAAACACTGACCAACAAAATAAGCTTAAAGTTTCAATTTTTGGATAGATAAATAGAAACAAGGGATTCAGAATAACAAGTCAGTATACTTTCACTATCCTGTTTGCACTATCAGGCATCGAAGTCATACTAAGAACTATGACGGGGATCATCTAAATATCAGCCTCGTAAACGGAATACCAACCAACCTTAATAATGATTAATTGCAATTGGTGTTTCCGAATAAAGCATCAGCTCTGCATAAGGTGTTAATTATACGATATATAAATTCCTTACTTATACAAGGAAAGCTACTTGCTGACAATTACATGTGATAGAAGTACCATACAACACAGCTAACAACTAATCCTCGCTAAATGGAAAATGACAATTTGATGAGTGTGTAACATCCAGGTCCCCCATTTTTTTTCTGCAAAAGAAAAAAGATGTTACAACAACTTTAGAACTTAATGTCTTCCTGGACTTTCCCTCCTTTTTCTTGCATCTTTCTCTTCTACTCCTATTCTCAATCCTCAATCCAGATTATTATAATAAAAATATTCTCAACATCTTCATAATAATTAGGAAAAATATCATATATTTATTTCCTTAATTTAAAAGTTTTGATTATTACAAATAGAAGAAATGATAAAAATGTAATTGGTGAGATTGTTATCAATAAAATAATCCTTTATTTTCTTATATGGTTTAAAATGTTATAGCTCCCGATCTTTGAAGTATGTTTTCACTGTCTCGTTAATAGCTGCCACCGGTAGGATAAAAAGGTGTGCTCCACTCATGGCGACCACATACAACGTCATTGGGACCTCCTGAGCCCATTCCAAGAGGCGGTGGTGTCTCATTTGACTTCTATTTCAGTACATTTGAATCCATTTGGTTCTTTCACCAAACAGGTTCTATTTGTTACGATAACAACTAAATCTTTATTCATTTTTTTTTCAATGTCTAATATAAAAGCTTTTAAAGAGAAACTTGATTTTTTGAAAACAATGATTGAATCAATGATTAAGTCTTCTTAATAGTATACCCTACCCATAAAAGATAATAGTAATACTATTGACCCTTATCTCAGGATGTTTGGATTCTTGATTCACAAACAACTAATCACTTAGCTCACTTTCTTAAGCTGCAAATCACTAGTTAGCAACTCATAACAGCTGCAAATGGTAATAATGCACCTACATGCGGAACCAGAAATATAATGTTTTATCTCCCACTACTAACAGATAGGCGTATTTCTTACAAAGCTTACAAAAGATTTAAATTGTTCAACAACTTTTTTTCTCTTATTATGCGTTTCAATTCAAGACCTTGTCACAAGGAAGATGATTTTAATTGCTAAGGGGCAATGTGGGTTGTATTTGTTGGAATCCAAATGCCAAAACAAAACAAAACAAAGGTCATAAACCAAAGCAATATCAGACACATGGGAAAGTTCGCAAGTATGGCTTCGTCATAAAGAATTGGTTGGGAATCTCTCCTTCAACCTTATAAAATCCTTGTTCCCTCATTTGTTTTTAAAGAATTTGTTGTGTCTGTCAAATGTGATACTTGTCAATTGTTAAAGCATCACCATGCATCTTATCTTATCTCAAGTAAAAAGAGTAATTTTTTATTTGACTTGATTCACTCTCATGTTTCAACACCTGTTTTAGAATTTATTTTTGGAGCAAAATGGTTTGTTACTAATTGTATCCACGACAGAAATGGAAAGAAGTCATAGAAAGAAAGAAAGCAACGTCGGATCAGCCGCGGCCGCTGCCAATGAACCGCGCCCTAATTCTTAAATTAGGGACACGTACAACGGACACGTACAAGGGACTTTCATCTGCCAACGAAAATATGTACTTGATTTCCTTAAAGAAACAAATAAGATAGAAGGTAGAACCTCAAGATTACAAAACAAAATCATAGAATTGGATAGCAAAAATGATTAGAGGGTGCGGTGCTGAATAGCAAAAATGTGAAAAGGACACAGTGATTACTGGAGAAACAAAAATATGCAGAGAGAGCACATCAAAATGTTTAGAGTGTGGTGGTTTCTAAGGAGCAAAAATGCTGACAAAACATAACTGTCAGAGAAAAAATGGATTAGTCTTCAATAGCTACCTAAGAGCAAAAGTTCTAAGAGAGTGCAGCGGCTATTGGAGGGTCCAGCAATTGCCATCGAGGAAAAATTACTTGGAGGGTGCAATGGACACCGGAGAGAAAAAAAGAATAGGAAGGCAGAACAATTGCTAGAAAATACAAAGGCTTAAAGGGTGGTAAACACCTCTAAGAGAAAAAAATGTTCGGTATACATTGTTTGCCAAATGATGCTAGTAGTGAGTGGTGGTGGCTAAGGATGAAAAAAGCTTGCCAGAAAGTTGCCAATGATGAAAAATAGATTCAACTAGAGAAAACACAGATTAAGATTCCCTTTTTATTAGACTATTGATACCATGTTGAAAACAGAAAAACCAAGAATGTTTAGACCACTGCGGAGCTATTCAATTATAGGAGAGAAACCATGATTACAAGATATTCAGTTACCCTATTTTAGCTTATAACATAAATATAAAAATCAAATTCATTGATCCTAATACCAAGAGTTACTAGATTATAGAATTTTAACATATCTACAAGATTCTAATAAAACCTGATAATCAAATTCCATTTACTGCAGTTTTGGTTGCATGCATTCCTTTTGCTTTTGTTTCAACATTTTACTCTCTTCCTTCTCAATATAAGTGTGCATGAGAAAACAGAAGAAAACCTGACACATAAGTAAGGAGTACAGTAATTTAGTAAAATCATTTAAATGTTTAAAAAGACAGAAACACGTACATTGCAAAGACAAAAGTTACTGAAGTGGGTTCAGTGCCATTTAGAGTAAGGGTTGTCAATTGAGTCACCACTCTTCCCTTACCCACTAGCAAGCATGCACAACACAGTAAAAAAACAGTCAACGGAGTTGGGTGAGAAGCAGGATGCTGCACCATTAGAATCCAGTGCATTTAAAACTGTGCATGTATATAACAGCCATATTATCATGCACTCAAGCCTTTATTTAGATGGTGTGATGGTAAGTGGGGAGTGAGAAAATACAAAAGAGAAATGAAAGGAGGGTGAGATTGTTTGGATTAAAAGAACTAGAGTGAAAAGATAGTATTACAAGGTTTGCATAATAGCATAGGAGCAAAGTAGAAAGTTTGGAGTGAAGNCACAAATGTTCAAAACCAAGTATACTAAACAGAGTATTCCAACCTCAAGAAAATCAGGTCAGGAGCAAACCTGTTTCAGTTCANCAATCTTTATCTGACATTGAAGTTTAACACAAAAATTAAACTTTTAGCAAATTATGGAGAGAAATCTAGTGGTCAAATTAAACAAACAAAACAAATAAATAAATATGCTACAAATCACTATACCATCTCTTCTTGTTTGAGATGTTTGTCGTTTTTCTCAATATCTCTTCCTTTCTCTTCAGAATCAGAGTCTGCTTTCTTATTGGTAGTTGCATTTTGAATAGACTCGTGCTTCTTATCAATATACTGGTTACATCCAAGTAAGCAATTCATCAAGAAATATATGAAGACGCAAGGCACAAATAAACAATTGACACAATACCTCTGAACATATAATATCGTGAAAACTAAAGTTCCCAAACAATTTTTAAGATTTCTTCCTCCAAGCTATATCATCTAGCTCTTCCCTGTCCTGAATTTCAACTTGGTATACAAACTAAAATTTAAGAGAATGGAAGCATTAAATGGGCATTACCATCATTTGTCTATTAACACCATTGCAATTGAAACCATTAGAATGCTTCACTTTCTATTAAACGAAATATAGAACTGACATAACCATCTCTACAATTTCCAGTACAATTTCCAAAACACTCAAAAACAGCTTAGAATGAAAAACCAAGGAATTTTCCAAAAATAGACAGATATGATATTTAACAAACATCTATAATAGTAATCAACCTATAGCTTCTTAGTCTGCTCTATAACTTTTTTGGATAAACTTTTACGTAAACACTTCAAAGAGAGAAATTAATATATATATATATATATATATATATATATATATATTAAAAACATAATTTTGGACAAACTAACAAGAGAAAAATTCTACAAATTAGCTTATGTACAGACTAGTTTTCATTTATGGAGAATTTTATTTCATGTTTTTCTTCCTATTTTTCTTATTCTATAGGAAGAAGTTATCTAGACATGTCCTAATTTTAATATTTGCAGAGAGGTCAAAACCCAATTCCTATAAGTAGGAGACGACGTCCTAAACTAATAATTAATAGACAAACTTCTCCTTTGGCCGTGCTCCTTCAGGCCTTTGATATTGTGTTTCTTCTGCTTCCGTCGCTGGCGCTCTCTCTCCCGCACTTTTACGTTGGCGGTGGCGAAGAAGAACGAGAAATTGTCTATCGGCGTTCACTTTTACGACGCCGTTCTGATATGCTAACGTTTCTGCGGACATCATGAAGTATCAGCTGACTCAGTTTCAGAATAACGGAGTTAGAAGAAAAGTTCAGTTTCCACGTGGCATCGACACGTGCGGGAGCTTTTAGGAATGCATTTTCAACCATTCCTTCATGCCATCACACATTTTTTAGTGTATTAACTGTACTTCCAAGTATTTCACTTTAATCTCCAAATTTCTAAAATCTCTCTAATTAATAAGTAATTTAAAAATTTAATTTTTTGATTATTAAAAATTTTTGTATATATTATTGACTCTACCTTTATTTTTCTTCAATCATTAAACATGCATTCCTGTTACACCTATTATATAATTTCTAAAATGTTCTTAATTAATAAATGATTTAAAAGTTTAATTTTTAATTATTAAGAATTTTTGTGTACAATACTGACTCCACCTCTATTTTCCTTCAATCATTAAACATGCATTTTGTTATATCTGGACATCTCTTTACTCTGCATCCCTGCACTCTTACAACCCTGTACCCTCTACACTTCTTGCACCTTTGAATTAAAGTTCTTTCAAAATATTTTTCCTCTTAAGATTTTTACTTTGTAGCTCTAATTTGTGAGTGAGTGTTTACTAAAGATATTTCAGAAAGATTGTTCAAGTGTAACTTAGAATGCTTAACTTGTTTTACGATGATGCACTTGGGATGCGGCGTGTTAGCTCATCCTTCTTTTATGCGGCGTGTTAGTATTCTTCTTTTCTTTAATATGTGTACATAGTTAGACTTGTTGGTTGTATTGATATTGATATTAGAGAGATATTTTATTTCCATTAATTTGTTTGCATGCATAAAATAGAAAACTGAAACTAAATTTTTCGGTTGTGAAAGCCAATGCAGGAAACTTGGATGTGGATATCCGACTTTCAAATTTCGAATTTAGATATTCAATTTTTATTATATTAGTTTAATTTCTTTTAATACTTCTTTATATTAGTTTAATTTTTTTTTAATACTTCTTATATTAGTTTAATTTCTTTTAATACTTCTTTATATTAGTTTAAATTTTTTTAATACTTCTTATATTAGTTTAATTTTTTTTAATTTTGTATAAGTTTATAGCATATTATATAATTTCTAATTAATATAAAATAATTTTATGAATATATTAAAATTAATAAAATTAATTTTGAATAAGAAAAACTAAAACTAAAAGTATCAGATATGAGTATCCGATTATCACCTGTTCGGATGTGAAAATCCAACTACTGTTTAATAATTTATATAAAAGTTTAATAATATTTGTATTTAATTATTTTATTAGTTTCTAATTATCTTTAAAATTATGTATGATTTTATATAAATTTATAACGTAATTATATAATTTATAATTAATATAAATTAATTGTTACAAATTTATTAAAATTATCGGATATGAAAATCTAAATTTATAGAAATCGAAAATTTCAGAAAATAAGGAGTAAGATTATGTGGAAGTCCACCTTTTGGGTTTCCCTAACCTTCATCTTCTCTTTGTACTCCGTGAGTTCTCTCTTCGAATTCTACTACCTAATAATTGGCGTTGCTTGCCACTTTTCAATTCAAAACTGCAATCTTGCTTTGCGGATTCACTTTCCAATACGTTGAATTGATTGCAACGAAAATCACATTGCCGCCGTTTGCATCCATTCAGTCACGAAAAGCCAATTGTCGTATTTAATTAAATTTGAATCCACCCATGAAATAACGCACCGACCAATTCAATTTATGTTATAAGAAACTTTCGGAGACTGATACAGAAATACCATATCTATTATAAAAATGCAAAATTACGGAAACATGCAATATGATCAAAAGATGAAACCTGATTAGGTTCAAATATCTTTCGAAAGAACCATATCATGACAGCCTCCTCGACCATATAAAAAACAGAAGTAGGTATTTGTATAACTTAACAAAACCCCAAAGGTGGCTAATGTAACTTACAATATAAATTGTACTCTGTCAATCATCAATACAATAAGGTATTTCTAATGTTTCCGACAGAACTACAACAATCTTAAGAGAAGCTTCCCTTACCAGAAAACACGAGAGCACAGAAAAATGAATCATAAGGCTCTAGACAATAATGGTCTCAGCTCAAAAGGACAGTCTCTCTCTTTAACTTCCAACGACCTGGCTTAAATATCATTGTTAAATCACACCCATTCTTCACCACCATTAATCAAATATCAGCAGTTTAATATTTGAACACTAAGAAATACAAACATAAGAAAACATGAGCACTTATTCAAGATACATACATTATACAGTCAACACAAACCATCTTCAGTCCATATAAGCCTGAACTTACCTCAACTCTGCAAGAGCAGCAAAAAATTTCAAAGAAGCCCTCTTCTTCTTTTGTAATCACTGACTGACAGCGTCAGGGAATGCCTCCTGCCATCATTTTCCGATACTCTAAATCCAACTGTTGCTTCTATCCTTTGTTTTCTTGCCATAAATCCTGCCTGAGCTCCTTGGGCCCCACCATATTTTTGAAGTAATGCCAACGAAATTGGCAGCTCAAAATTGTGCAGCATATTTGACTCTGTCCCTTGATCCACAGGAGCACTTGTATCTACTAACTTGCCAGCATCAGCAGCAGCTTCCAAGGCGGCGGCAGTAGCCACCATGCCAGCCTCCGCTGTAACTGGCACTCCTGCTGAATTGCTGCCAGGTCCAACCACTACGCCATTGACACTATTATTTCCAGCTGCAGCCTTTTCCCCAGGTTTTGCAGCATAATAATTCCTTGATCTAGTCCATCTCCTTGAAAATGGATCATAACCTGCCTCCCCAGCTTTCAAACCAGTATTCACAGGCTTCAATTCAGAGGCATTCTTGAAGTTCTCAAACCTGTTTTTCCTATTCATCTCAGCCAGCTTCAATGCCTTGGCATCCTTCTGCTTTGCTTGTCTAGATGCCTCTAATTCTTGCAGTCTTGCTCTGATCCTCTCCACTTCTGCATCATCATGCTTACTTTGTGCTATTTCCAATTCCCTCCTCAGTCTATCCTTCTCAGCAGCAACATTTAGTGGCCTTGTTGAGGCAGACTTTTTTTCTTGTAACATCTGCTTCACAGTAGCCGCTGAGTAGACAAATGTGATGGCCTTTTGAATAGCTTGTTTTTTTTCTAACACATCTTGCTTAGTGGGCATCCGGCCACCACTACGATCTACTTCCTTAACCCACTGTTTGAACTCCTCTTCAAGTGGTACAGAGTCACTAACCATAGCCATTTGCCACCTAGCTGCAGAACTTTCATTTCCCCAAACAACATTCAAATACTTGTATGTAGTTTTATTTTCCAATTTATATTGTCTATCAGGTTCTGATGCATCAACATTTTTCACCATGCAGAGTCGGTAGATAGGTGCAGTTTTTGATCTTCCAATTCCTACTCTTACGAAGCAACCAACTATTAACTCCTCAAAGAAAGGCTCCATAAACCATTTGGCAAGTTTTGATCTGCGAATAGTTATTTCCTTTATATCCTGAAATGAAGGACCCTCAGAACCAGCTAGTGCCCTATCATCATCACTGTCACCAATTCCTCCATCCCCAGTTGATCCTTCATCATCACTGTGGGACCTACTTTCACTCTCACTATGACTTGAACTACTAAGACTAGTTGATGTGAATGGTTTGCGCTTTGGAGGAGAAAAATGCCGGGGCCCTGCATTTCTTGATGCCTCTCTCAGTTTGCGATGAGCTTCTGGATCTTGTTGCTTCAATCGCTTAGCACGCAGTTCATTTAGTGCATCATTTTTCGCTGACCTGTCAGCAGATCTGGCTGATGCACGCATACGTGATGACGACATAGGTGGAGATTGCTTTCTTGGCACCGATACCTTTCCTTTTTCACGCTTAGATGCTATTTTCCCCAATAAGTTTTTGTCATCCTTTTTCGTAGCTCTATCTGACAAAATCATCTCTCTTTGAAGTTCAGTCATCTCAGAAAGCTTCCGCCTGTCATCCTCATCCTTGTAGAGATCATCACCAATATTTGATTCATCACTGCTGTCACCATCATGATCACTGCGACCATCATCATCATCTGCATCTTCCTGACTGCCTAAATCATCATCTCTTTCTGATGGATCTAACCTTTTCTTTAGAGGAACTTGTGATCCAGATGGCTTTCTACTTGCATAATTGAGTTCATCATCTGAATCATCATCCCTAGAATCACTCCCACCATCTGAATAAGCACCATCATGTCGTCTCCTTGAAGGCGGAAGAGAATGGCGATTTCTTCCAGATGTGCCAGTTCTCCCTGCAGCCTCCAAAAGCAAATTCTCCAAATCGGCCATAATTGACCCAGCTTCACCTTAAATATTACCCTGCATGCATAAAAAAGAATCCACAAAGGCAGTTGCAGATGAGAATACCATACATTAAATGAAAACAATTAATTTGGTGCATAAATGTATCTAAGCCATATAAGGTAGTGGTTATGATCTCTTTTATATTATCACAAACTTCTACACAGGTTTGAATCGTGCATTATTACTACATTTCTGAAGTTTGACCTCTTCTCATTATTACTACAAGACTTCTTCAAAAGAGAAACCAGTGCTTGGTACATGTGCACTAACTTTATTATTTGCTACATAAGGTTATTTAGGGAATTATGTAAGCCACACCAATACTTTTCGGATATTGTACACAGGGTAGTAGATTTTGGATAAAGATTGACTGTATTAGACAATACGATACAATTCTCTACCCCCACCCATGATATGAATTGCTGCAACACTAATTTTTTCTCCCAAATCAATCTTGTACTGTTTGAATCTCTTTCAGAATTGCATGAATAATAATTCTGGTTTGATTCAATGCACGCGGGTGAAATTGTTCCGCCCACGATATGAATTGCTGCAACGCTCATTTTTTCTCCCAAATCAATCTTGTACTGTTTGAATCTTTTTCAGAATGGCATGAATCACAATTCTGGTTTGATTCAATGTGAGTGGAATTGTGCATGGATCACACTCCAAAACAGCTAGGGTCATGCAACCCAATTTGAAAAACCCTAATTATTTTTATTCAAATTTGATAAGGAAGAGAGACAAGATGGTTGTTCTTTTCTTTCCAGTCATGTTCAATCATTATTTTTCCTTTTTCTATCACCTTCTAGCCTCAGCGTAATCTCTTATCTCCACCTATGGCCCTCATCCACTTATCTGTCTTTTCCTAATCTCTTTCAGAATCACATGAATTGTGATTCTGATTCGATTCAATGCACATGGGTGGAATTGTCATGGGTCACACTCCAAAACGGCTAGGGTCACACAACCTAGTTTGAGAAAAAAAAAAAAACCTAATCTACTTTATTTTCTGTTCATATTTGATCCGGAAAGAGAGACAAGATGGTTGTTCTTTTCTTTCTTGCCATGTCCAATCATTATTTTTCCTTTTTCAAACATTAAGCCTCTCAGCCATAATCTCTCATCTCCACCTATGGCATTCACCCACTTATCCATCTTTTCCTCATGTCTACTATATAAACAATAAATGTCAGTTATGTTCCCTTCTACTCCTGCAGGGGTACTCTCTTCCCTTTATTTTAAAGGTACTACTGCTAAATTATTTTTATACCAAACTCTTGCTTTAAATGTGTATCTTTACATGTCAATGCCTTATATGTAAGTATATGTTCCATTTTTTTAATGTTTCCGTTACAATTTCACGGTTCAAAATATAATATCTCCATTACATCTATTGTATCTGGATTCAACTACCATGGAACCCACACATAGAAGTGGACACAGGTCAATTCAGATTCGCTCAACAACATTTTTTTATTCAAACTAATTAATTTTAACCAGTTCATACTCTTTCTACTTCAGATCTTCGACCCAAACAGAACCAATTCAACTAAGATTTATTATTGAATGATAAATAATGGAAAACTACGTCACGCAACACAATCTTTAGAGCATACTCAATTATTGTTTGAAATTTATTTAAATCCACAAACATTGGTGGTTCAAACCTCTCTTACAATGAGCCTCTCTCCAAATCTTGTAGTTTCAAATAAACTCTAACCAATGGTCTAGTGTGTAGCAAGCATTCCTCTGTACAACAAGCTCTAATGCATCCAAATGGATATTCTATATAAGGAAGTTGAATTTGGATATGGATTGACACAATGTGTCTCTCTCCAAATCTTGTAGTTTCTAATAAACTTTAACCAATGGTCTAGTGTGTAGCAAGCATTCCTCCGCTGTAATGCATCCAAATCCAAATGGATATTCTATATATGGAAGTTGAATTCGGATATGGATTGACACATGATTCATATAGGGAAGTGGTAGGTCATTTTCACATTATTATTACAAGTCTTCTTGTAGAGAGAAGTCGGACAATCTAGGCATGCAAGATCTCATCTTCAATGCAGTACACAAATTATGACAAAGTGTTATTGATAGAATAATGCAAACAACCTTACACCAACAGAAACCATAACTAAAATCCATAACCAAAGTAAGCAAAACAAAGTTCCTTAAAAATCATTCAAGAATAACAAGATCTTGATATAAAAAAGAATTGATAGATCGGATAGCTTACTGCTGAAGAAACAGTCTAAGAAATACAGGAAAAAGTAATCTAAAAGTTGAGAGCCATCTATTGTGAATTATTTACTACTGTAATTAAAATATTCAGTATAATTGGAATGTTCATTCGTGTGATCACAGATTCAGAATGTGAAAATATTAATTGCATGGAGAAAAAGACAATGGGAGACACCAGTTGATAGATAAGAGAAAACAACCCCACTTTGTAATAGGCACAAATAAAAAAAAAAAAAAAAAAACTGTAGTTTGCACAAAAACACTGATCATACCAAGAACGAACCCTTCTAACTTGATCTGTACAAGAAAAAATAAAATTTGAACAGTGAAGTGCAGTTTGAAAAAGACATTGACATACCTATTGAAGATGCCGGAAGGAGTAAAGGAGGGGAAGCTAGGCACTGTGGAGGAAGCAACACCTTCTTCGATGGTATCGACCACCACGATGACTGACAGAGGCGGCGGCAGAAGCTCAGGGAAAGGGCTGGCCTGTGTTGTCTAGGGTTTCAGTTTCACAATCAGTCTTGGGTTTTCTTTTCACAATCTCACAGCCAAAATTCTCATCTTTTTTTCAAATGAAGTAAGCTCCTATGACTCATATTAGATAGGTTTTGTAACAAAATAATAATATTAAATTATATCAAAGCAAAAGATCTTTTTTTTTTATTTCCATCCTTTCTTCCTTATGACATCATATAAAACATGACCATCATGTCCTTCCATAATATATTCAAACTTTGTATATTGTGTAATTAAGAACATAATTTTGAATTATATAACCAAAATTTAAAAAATATTACAGATTATATAATGAAGATAATAAGTTGAAATGATATTTTAAATGACATAATTTAATTTATATTATAATTAGAGTTGACTGATGGTATTTTTATCTTTATTTTAAGAGTTAAATAATTTTTTTTGTCTCTAATGTACTATAAAAAGGTGTATTTCATTTCAACCTGTGTAAATTACTATTCTAGACCAACAATGATTATATTTTATTTTATTATCTGATTTCTTTTGTCACATAAAAAACATTTTTATATTTTTTTTGTGTCTTTTATATTTTTCTATAAAATATAAAGACTAAATATTTGTATTTTAGTTTGAAGATGAAATACAATCTTGTTATAATAATTTAGACAAAAATATATTTATCTTTATTTTAGAATAAAAATTCATTTATATCTAGAAAATTATATATATATATATATATATATATATATATGTTGGTTTTTTAATATTTAAAATATTATTAAATAACTTTTTATAAAAATTATAAATAAAAAACATGATATTATTACAAATTTAATATTAAAATAAATGAACAATATTTTTTCAGTATTTAATATTAAAAAAGAATTAATAATTACATAAATTTTAAAATATAGTGTCATATATTTTGAACGTTTAAAATTGAAGGAGAAATATTTATATGTAAGAAAATAAAAAGTGCATGTCACATGAGTATTGATAAAATGAAATTGAGATATGTGTTTTTCATATACAATACACAATTTAAAAAAAAAATAATAAATATTTTCATAAATAAAAAGAAGCAGTACATGTACAATATTGATGATTTTTGTAATATGAAACTAGTTAAACAATATACCTAATAGAATATTATTTATCAATATGGAGATATTTTTGATTTCCTTAAAGGTAACTTAAGATTGTATAATTAAAATATGATTATTTTAAATCTAATAAATTCAAATATATTTTTGTTTTGGCAGATATTTTGTGGGACCGAGACACTGACCTGGATGACGCGGCTTTATCACTTTCTATCTTTGGATTGGGTTCTCTGATTATCTTCTTTCCTTTGGGGCCGCTCGATCGCCTGCAATCTTGGCCGTTCGGTGATCTTCAAGTTTTGACCGCTCGTCCGCCTTCCCGATGGAGAGAGGGAGGTACCTGCAAAAGACACTCTGACGCCCAAGTCAGGCGTGTATTGAAGAGCCTCGGCTCTTGATTGAATATTTAGTGAAGGGTTTTCACTATTTAAGTATTTGAGAATATGAGTTGAATGTGATTGGAAGGTGATTCGAAGATCATTGGAAGTACCTGGCTTGTGGCCTTGACTCTCTATTTATAATTTGTCTCATGGACATTAAATTGATATAAGCCCAACAGAATAAAATATAAACAAAATATAATATAAACAGACTTACCTGAAAATCTGGTTAGTTGCTAAATATCTTTAAATAGATATTCTTGATCATCCTTTGATTATCTTATTTTCTGCTTATCAATATCTTTAATAAGATATTCTTAAGTATTTTACAAAATATATCGTAATCGATCGGCCTTGATATCATACTGTACATTATGCCCCCCAAGTTCGAGTTAACCGTTCGGTTTTAGCCGAGGTTAACTATAGGACTTATGGTTTGAAGGAGGCTGTGTTGGGGAGCGTGCTTCTAGGTGTTGCTCATCTGTGGACCTCCCAGTAGGTATGAACGGTTGTCCGTGGTCCAGGAGTTCCTGGAGATTCTCCCAGTAGACAAGAACGGTTGTCTATGGCCCAAGAGTTCTTGGAGAATCTCCCAGTAGACAAGATTGGTCGTCTGTGGCCCAAGAGTTCCTGGACAACTTTCCAGTAGGCGAAATTGACTGTCTGTGGCCCAGGAGTTCCTAGAGAACCTTCCAGTAGACGTGAATGGTCGTTCGTGACCCAGGAGTTCCTGGAGAACATCCTAGTAGACGAGAATGGTCGTCCGTGACCCAAGAGTTCCTAAAGAACATCCTAGTAGACGAGATTGGTAGTCCGTGGCTCAGGAGTTCCTGGAGAACTTCCTAATAGACGTGAATGGTCGTCCGTGACCCAGGAGTTCGTGGAGAACATCCCAGTAGACAAGATTGGTCGTCCGTGGCCCAAGAGTTCCTGGAGAACCTCCCAATAGACGCGAATGGTTGTCCGTGGCCCAGGAGTTCCTGGAGAACATCCCAGTAGACGAGATTGGTCGTCTGTGACCCAGGAGTTCCTATAGAACTTCCTAGTAGACGAAAATGACTGTCTGTGACCCAGGAGTTCCTAGAGAACCTCCCAGTAGTCGAAAATGACCATCCATGGCCCAGGAGTTCCTGGAGAACCTCCCAGTAGACGAGAATAACCGTCCATGGCCCAGGAGTTCCTGAAGAACTTCCCAATAGACGAAAATGACCGTCCATGGCCTAGGAGTTCCTGAAGAACATCCTAGTAGACGAGAATAACCGTATGTGGCCCAGGAGTTCCTGGAGAACTTCCTAGTATACGCGATATGTGGGGTCAAATGGCTGAATGCCAAAAGCCGAATGGTTGAATATTTGGGAGGCGAATGGTCGAGTGCCTTTGAGGCTGAACTGCTGAACAATTGAGGCCGAAGGGTTGAATACATAAGGCCTAACGGCCGAGCAATTGTGAGGCCGAATGGCCGAGTACCTATAAAGCAGAACGGTTGAATACCTGGGAAGCCGAATGGCCGAATGCCTGTGAGGCCGAATGGTCGAGTACTGTAAGCCGTAAAAGCTTGTTGATGTTGATGGTTTCTTCTATCGGGATCAATATGATGGGGTGTGGTTGACATGATGATGCTGAGACTACATCTTTGTCTGGCTCCTTGTGGTTTCAGCGGTGCTCTGTTGTTCTTCCATATTTCTCGTGGTCATCCTTCGGTGTCTTCAATTCTCTAGGCCCCACGGTGGGCGCCAAAATGTTTCGGTGGATATTTTGTGGGACCGAGACATTAACCTTTTCTGATGTAGCTTTATTGCTTTTTGATGCTTAAGCCGCTCGATCGCCTGCATTCTTGGTCGTTCGGTGATCTTCAAGCTTTGACCGCTCGTCTGCCTTCCCGATGGAGAGGGGGAGGTACCTGCAAAAGGCACTCTGACGCCCAAGTCATGCGTGTATTTAAGAGCCTCGACTCTTGATTGAATATTTAGTGAAGGGTTTTCACTATTTGAGTATTTGAGAATATGAGTTGAGTGTGATTGGAAGGTGATTCGAAGATCATTGGAAGTACCTGTGGCCCTGACTCTCTATTTATAATTTGTCTCATGGACCTTAAACTGATATAAGCCCAACAGAATAAAATATAAACAAAATATAATATAAACAGACTTACCTGAAAATCTGGTTAGTTGCTAAATATCTTTAAATAGATATTCTTGATNATCCTTTGATTATCTTATTTTCTGCTTATCAATATCTTTAATAAGATATTCTTNAGTATTTTACAAAATATATCGTAATCGATCGGCCTTGATATCATATTGTACAATTTTGAATAATTATTGTATGATTAAAATATTTTCATAGTTTCAAATTAAATATAAAATATTATAATAACAGTTAAGTGCGTCTATTTTTTGTATACAAGGGGATTGGAGGAAGAAAAAGAATATCAAGGATAAATTTGCTCAGTTGAAATTTTTGAGAGTGTTTTGGATATAGAGGTAGAGGACAACTCTTTCACAATGCTATTTATTTTTCTGATATTTTTCCTGATATTTTTTAGTTTTTCTTTCCCAAATTCAATTTGAGTGAGAATACTTGTCAAAAGATTACAATACAATGCTTAAATTAGTTAGTTATATCAATTGATTGTTAAGTATTTAAATATTTAATAATGTAGTCATTTATTTCTTTTATCTTATTTTTATATTTATAGATTTCGATCGAAATGAGTTTTTTTATTATGATTGATTTAATCACGACTTAATAATTCATAAGTATATTTTATCTTATTAATCATATTAGATTTATAAAGAGTCATTTATTTTGTACTTACCCATTGGTCAATTCCAGAACAAAGATCGTTGGATTATATGATACAAGGTCTCCCAAATCTTATTTAGAAAAATATTCACAATTGGAAGGAAGTTGTTGACTTATATGGTATTCAACTAAATCCACTTGATATAATTGTTTTTCTAAATATTTTAAAAGAAATTTTTCAGCAGTTAATTCTAAAAAGGCACATTTTTTTATTTTGAAAAAGATCTCAAATCATTAATTAGAAGAAATAAATACATGGAATATGAAAACACAGCCTCGTAAAAATAATAAAGATGGTTTTCACTCAATGATTACACTTCTTAAAATAAGGATTTATAAAAATTAAATAAATAAAAACAGACATATTTAATTATACTTTTTATTTTACACTAAATTAATTAATTATGGAAGATAATGGATGATGTGTCATACAAGTAACAAGGGATTGAAAATAATCAACCTTATTTAGAAATGCATATTTTGGTGAAGTAACTTTTCCATATTTATTTTGAAAAGACTAAGAAAATTTGCATGAGATTAAAGAGAAAAATTATTTAAGCCTAAATGATTTAAATATACTTTTATAAAGTGTAGTTTTTCTAAAGAAATTCTTATTTGGTTTCCAAAACTTGATTTGAAGAGTTATATTTATTTTAAATAAAAGTTAAATATAAAATAGATTAATCTAGAATTAAATACATACTTAAATTAACTTAATTAGCATAAAATAATTATATCCTACTATGGCCATCTGCACCCACTTTTGTATAATAATAATAAATAAATATATTTAAAAAATTAATTATAATAATACAATTAATTAAAAATATATTACTTAATTTATATTAGTTATAAAAAAATTATATGGATAAAAAGTAATTTTGAAAATATTTTTTTCTCAATTTTCATAATACTATAATTATGTCACAGGAACACGGGTAAATTTTCATCAAAGTAAAAAGTAAAGCGATAGTTAAAATACGTATAGAAAAAGTAGTTATAAAATATTTTAATTCTTATTTAAAAAATACTATTATAATTATACAATAGAATATGTATAAAAAAAAGTACTTATAAAATATTTAATATTTTTAAAACCATGATTATAATTATATAATAAAAAAGCTTTTAAAAATTTTTGTGGATAGCTTTATATATATAATTAAAAAAATGAAGTATATAGATAATCATAAGAGCCTCTGGAAAGATATGAAGTTAATAACAGGTAATTAACTTTAAAATATTAAATGTTGATAAGTTATTATCAGTTGAATCAAGGATGGAGAAAACATTTCACCATATTTTTTTGTTTTGAAAAAGTCACATGCATTCTGCTGTTATTTGCATTCTACTAACAATCAAATATCAAACACCCTCCACTAGGATACTCTGCAGTTTTTAGAGGTTCATCATCTGCTGTTATTTGCAACAACAATTCTTCTTTTTCTGATGAAGATTCCTTGCAGGTTATATAAAACAGTACAAGGATCTGTCTACATTTACTTTTCAGAAAGTTCATGCACTCATGTACTCAAGTAAAGTTGAATGCTTGAAGTGAGTTCACAATTTTTCTTTCTGGGCTACCTCATTTGTTATGTTAGGCTCTAATATAATTTGTTATGTGTGTTACTACCTATTTCTTGATCTGGGAAGCTAATGAAATACCATCACTAAAATTTTGCACTTCAATAGTTAGGATTTCTGCAACATCTCTTCATCACAGTTCTTTGAAAATGTAACATCTGGCACCTCCTCAATATCATCTGCAGGCTAATAATGGAATACAAACATGTCACAACTCCCAAACATGAATAAGAAGAATATGTGAAACATATCCAAAATTACAACTTACTTGCCACAGTTCCAATAGATGCCAAAACAAAAAACTCAATATCATAACCAAGCAAAAGAGCTTGCCTGCCCAAGCTCCACAAGACAAGTATCTAAAAGAAAAGAGACAATAAGCAATCGAAGAAGTAGCACTGATATTTGTAAGGTCTGGAAAAATGATCTCACTTTATGATGACACCATTTCAACAAAGCATACAATATATAAAGACTCGGATTCTTTTGATCCTACTCCTAATTTATGTATTTATTTTACACATGAACCACTTAGGCTAAAAAATCAAAACTGTAGTTTAGTTAAATGAAGATCCCAAAGTACAGTGCTTTGATTCTGACTTCCGTTACAAGCAGATTAGATAATGCTCAAGTAATTAGCTAATCACATGATTGAAACAGAATGAACAGTGGACCTTTTTATACAATTATGTGTTGCAGATAGAACAAAATAGAATCAGGAAAGTATTACCGTGAGAGACATTCTAATAGACTTTGATTGGGACATTTCGAAGCACGATCATATACAATTTCTGTCCGCTTGGCAACATCATGCCAGTTGTAGAGTTCCCTCATCTACAGAAAATAAATAAATGAATTGAAGGGTAATTAATTTTCACACTAAAAGCAACAGAATGAGGCTATTTAAACTACAAACTCACTCGATTGTGCATGACTTGTGGATCAATTTTGGGAAGCATAGATATTGCTGTTTGGATTGCTTGCACTATATCACCTGGATCAGGTTCTGCCAACACAACCATGTCATCGGGTAAAACCTACAGCAAGGGAATTAATATATTGATTATAGGATTCCACAATTGTCTCAATAGCCATGTAAGTGGATCTGGTTAGAAATGGAAGTTCGTAACAGTTAATCAAAAAGAAACTATATTGAAAACCTTTATACTAAAACCAAACAGGTGCAAAAAGAAGATGCCAGATACCTACCTCAGGAACACCACCAACTCGTGTGCTCACTGTTAACAGTCCACAACTAGCAGCCTCTAATATGGCCATGCAAAAAGCTTCTGTCAAGGAACTACAACAGCGCAAAGCTCAGATAAGACAAGAGATATAAAAGAAATAATATTGGAAAGAACTCAGAAGTGCTTAAAAAAAGAATTTAAATCCCAGAAAACATAGAAGGTGCGAGCTGATAAAGTTCATGTCCTCAATACTTTGTTAAAATCAAATAATTTCATATTGGAAGAATGTAATACGTTGGATTGATCTTGGTTTTTTATGCAATTCCTATGTCATGGATCAGCATGTGCAGGTTCCACATTGACTTTATGTAATGTAAGCCAACCAGGTGTACATAAACAAAAGGTAGAAAGAAAGTAACATTAATCATAGTGGGGTTCTTCAAGGTTCATGCTCACAAGTTTGAGTGAACTAGTGTCCCCATTCTACGGGTCTTAGAACCCCTAGATTGAATTGGATCTGATTAAAATTACCCCTTCTCCTAAAGATGTAATACTACACTCCTTAGATCACTAGTGTCTGTCACATCCCACATATAAACAAGAGGGTTGAATTTGAGATTCTTCCCAATGGTTAGAGTCAGTGAGTCATTAGAATCGCTAGGAAATAGGAACATTAATTGCTAAGATCAGCTATCAAAAACCTTAGCTCAAGGTTATACCTTCTTTTTAGCAATGTGTATCGTTTTATTGTTGCATAGGCTGGTATAGAGCCTAAAATTTCTCCTACTTCTGCAAATGACCAAGTAAAAAAGAATAAAGATACCTCTCTTCTGACCCAAATAATTTAGTTCCTGTTGCAAAGTCGGATGAGTTAAGATTTTACTTTAAGATTGGACACAATGCCTTCTCTTTATTTAAAGACATGTATTGATATGAATATGGTATAGATGGTTTATATTGTTTTGATGTTAGGTTTATGGAATCATTGTTTAATGTCGAATATGTTACCGGTAGTAAGCGGAATGTGCTTAATAATAATTCTACTTATTTGTGATATCAAGGATTAGGTTACATATCGAAGGAAAGAATAACAAGGTTAATGAAAAATGACATTTTACCTCAATTGGATTTTGATGATTGGGATGTATGTTTGGATTGTATTAAAGGAACACAAACCAAATAGATATCCAATAATTTTGCTACAAGAAGCAATGAAATTTTAGGAATAATACACATTGATATTTTAGGCCTCTTTGACATTCTATCTTAGGAATGGTGAAAAGTATTTATCAACCTTATAGATTATTTTTAACATTATTGTTATTTGTATTTTCTGCATGAAAAATCTCAATCCGTGGACATCCTAAAAGTGCTCATTGATGAGGTAGAAAGGCAGTTTGATAGAAAAGTGAAAGTTGTAAAATCTAATAGAGGAGGTGAACTTAATGGAAAATTTGCTGAAAGTGGACAATGTATTTGCTGAAAGTGGACAATGTCCAGGATCATTTGCAAAGTTCCTTGAAAGTACAGGCATGTGTGTATAATACACTATGCCTGGCACACCTCAACAAAATGTTGTTGCTAAAGGTAGAACCGTACTTTAATAGATATAGTTAAGTCTATGCTAGATTACAGTATTGCATCTTTATCTTTGTGAATGCATGCCTAAAAGAATGCAACATATCTGCTTAACAGGATTCCTAGTAAGGTAGTTCCTAAGATTCCCTAGGAATTGTAGATAGGAAGAAAACTCACTTTAAGACATCTCAATGTTTGAGGTTGTCCAACAGAAATAAGAATGTATAATCCACATGGAAAGAAGCTTGATGCAAGAATAGTTAGTGGTTTCTTCATTGGCTATCCTGAAAAGTCTAAAGGATACAGATTCAATTGTTTGTACCATAGTGGAAAAATAGTTGAGTTTGGTAATGTTCGATTCATTGAAAATGGTCAATTTAGTGGGAGTAAGAAATCATAAAAGGTGGATATTGTAGAAATTCATGGTGAATCTTCTTCGCCTAATGTTTCTTGTAAGGATGTTGCTCCTCTAGTTGTATTACGTTTATGTTCAAGCAACAATACAACAAAATGATATCCAAAACCCATAAGATGAGCATATGGTTAATGAACCAACAAACGATGTGCATGTGACTAATGAACAAGTGATACAAGAGGCACAGGAATTAGCGCCAAGAAGGTCTGAAAGACAAAGAAGGCCAACTATTTCAAGTGATTTTGTTGTATATTCACTTGAACATGAATGTGAATTGAGTATTGATGAGGATCTGAACCTTTTCTTCTCCTATGTTATCAAATTCAGCCCTTCATATGGAGTCCTGCTACAGAATTATGATCAACAGGGGCACGTGTTGTACATAGCGATTTCAGTTAGAAGTTCGTTAGCAAGTTAGTTAATAGCATGTTGCAACAGGACAGCTATATATGGGAGGTTGATTCAGTATTGATTTCATTCAGAAAAAAGAATTCTTGTAATTCTCTTGGATTTTCATTCATTCTTTTTTTGTTTTTTTTTTTATCTCCTGGAAGTTCTGTAATTCTTCGAATTCCTTCCTTATAGTTCTGCTTCTGGGTTTGATCCAAATTCACAGTCTCGTGGCTGATTCTACACACAACGCTGAGGTGATAAAAGAAATGAAAGAACGTCTTTCTGTTCAATTGGATGCTCGTTTGGCAGACTTAGCTGCACCTCCATGATTTTTTGCATAACTCTTTGTACCATTCGCTGCAGCAATCTCTGCCACAAACAATTCAGAATTCCATTCACCAATCTCTTCAAGATTGCCTCAAGACCAACCACGAAATTCCATCTCATTCTTCCAATCCTGGTCATGGCCTTCGTGTTAGAGCCATGGCGGTTTGGTTGTGGGATTTGAGACGGTTCAAGGGCCAGCGGAGAACAGTGCTGAAAAAGACAAACCTATTTATCAAGAAATTGAAAATGGGAAATTAGAACAAGAGGCAGAAGTCGCTGACACCATTCTATTTGGGTCACATGGAGATGAATCTGCCAAACCAGAAGGGGAAGTTGCCCCAGATTCTAATGTCCTAAAGATGCAGCTGAAGATTGGTCTGCGCCAAAGCAGATACATTCTTTTTATCTTATCAGGTTCCGGCCTTATGACGATCCAATCATTAAAGCGAATCTTGATAAGCTTGACAAAGAGATGAGCTAGATAAATCATGCACGAATTCAGGTCACTGATGCTTTAATGGCAAAACGAGCAGAGTTGATTTCTCAGGTTAAGTATCTAAGTGATGACAATAAGCAATATCAGAGTATTGTCGATGAAAAAAATAGAAGAAATTGAACCTCTGCTGCTGACACTAGACAAACTGCGTACTACAAATAATTCAGGCCAGGGTGGGGGATTTTGCTCATCTGATAAGGAACTTAACAATCTTATTAGTAGCTTGCAATACCACTAACGACATGAGAGCATTCCATTGGCTGAAAAAAAAAATCCTTCGAAAAAACAAACAGCTGGAACGGACAAGGGAAAAGGTTATTGCCACGGTATCATGGATCCAAAGTACAAGATTCTATGGGGCAGAAAAGATCAGGTTAAGCTTAAAGGTGGTATTAGATGGAGCTAAAGAAGAGAGGCAAGTAATTCAATCCAAATCAAACAACTTGATGATGCAGTAAAAGCCTTAGACAAGGATATCTAGTCTTTACAGCAGGACCAGGAGCTGTTATTGAAAAGAGAGATAAATGGAGAAGTAAAAAGCAGAAGGCTGTGGCTTCCACTAGCGTTCAACCTGAGTTTGAGGACATGGCAAAAGGATTTAATGAAGTATTATGGCTTAGAAGGTTACTAATGGAGACGAGCATTGGTCCCAACATGAAGATGAAACTGTTTGTGACAAAGTTGCAATTGTCATCCCTCACAAATCTATGTCCAATACGATTGAACAAACATATGGCGGTAGATAGGCATTTCAAATAGCAGAATCTCAAAGCGATGTTCATTCGATTTCCTTTTGTCACATCCATAGACATGTTGGAAGATATTCTCACGGCAAAGAACTTCTATGACTCTCATGACAAGTTGGTCATTAAAAGACATCTATGCAACAAGTTGAGGGGAGTGTTAGTGTCATTAGAATCGCTAGAAAATATGAGCATTAACTGCAAAGATCAACTGTCAAATCCCTTAGTTCAAGGGTCAGCCTTACTTTAACCATCTGTATCATTGTATAGGCTAGTATAGAGCCCAAAAATACCTCTGTTCTAACAGTTAATAAAATGAATACTTTAGGGGTCAATGGCATGTTATAACCAATCCACTGGTTTAAAAATATCTATCATCTTGGCACAGCATATTTTGTACCTTGTATTTGTTGATTTTAAAACATCGCAATTTTTATATGATGGACGAAAATACTAAACTTCTCTGCAATCACCTCAACGATGTATAAAATAAATCCCTAAAATCTCAGAAGGTTTTCCTTTTTTTTCTCTTAAAGATGTTATCAAAATCTATAGCTGAGAAGTAAGACAAATGACAACAAAAGGAAAATCTTGAAGGTAGATATGCATCAAAATTAGTTAGCAAATTATATTTAAGCTTCGTACACTTTGCAATGGCTTTCTTGTTTATAGAAATTATATTTTATGCCGTGTCCTTCTAACACTAGTAACGTTCTATGGTAGTGAATATTTGCCGGCGAAGTAACAACAACAGCGAAAATAAATGTAAAAGATCTGACCAACTGCTACAAATTATGACAGAATTATTAACTCAACACCACGAAAGAGTAAAGTTTAGGAAGAAACTGAACCAGGTTAAGAAGATATGTCCAGATATTAGAACAGATCGAACTTGTGTATGTGGTACAGCTCCCAATAAATCAACTCTATCAAAAAGAGAATGTTTTTCTCTCATCTCTTCCAACCGCACACGCTTAGGTCCATCACCACCGATAATGAATCGAACCTTCAAATAGATATATAAGTTATGCCTTCGAAAGAATTCAGTAAAAAGACTATAAATTATATAATGTACTCTGGACAAACATATTTTCTTTTGGTGCATAATTTACTGTGGCTCCTACATACCAAAGGAGTCTTAAATTAATACCATAAGCTCCATGTTAGACAAAGTCCAATTTCATAAATTTCATCATGCAGGACAAACTAACAGTGATTTCAAATTTGAACAACTCACATTAGGATGTAACCGGCATACTTCTGGAATGACTTCAACAAGCAAGTCTGCTCCTTTCCGGTAAACCAATCGACTGATAACAACAATAACAATTTCCGATCCACTAGGACGTTCCAATGCTGGCTTGAACATGGCAGAATCAACAGCATTAGGAATAACAAAAACCTTTTCTGGTGCCAGACCTGACCTCAACACTGTGTTTTCCTTGCTTGTGTGGGAGACACAGATTGCTTGACTCACATCTGCCAAGGTAAACTGCATCACCTTGTTCATATGAATGCTACCAACATCCCCAAAACCATGCAGTGAATGATCTGTGAACACAACCTTGTATCCCATGATCCTCGAATTCAAAAGGGCATCATGGCAAAGTGTTGAGAAAGTTTGATGCCCATGTACTACAGTAATTCTTTCTCGAATGAGAATTGTCCTTATAATTGGTAACACCCCATACAAGGTTGGAAATGTACTCTGATTAAAGAATGGTCTCCACGGAACATAGTAAACTTTCAAACCACCAGTCATATATCTAACACCAGAACGATTTCCATAAGCATGAGTCACCACCACCACCTGAATCGTCAAAAGAATCAACACTTCAAATCAATAAAAATTTACCACAGCACAAACTACAAAAAAAGAATGGTAAACTACTCCACGTACAATTTGCATTTACTACATTGATCTCCTTTGTATTTAGTACTAAAGAATAATGAGAAGCAATAACTCAATCCCGAGTACTACCACACCAGATAGCACAGAGCAACAAAAAAAAAAAATCAATTTGTCTCTATCAAGACGAGTACCAATAATATGACATGAAAAAGTTTAATAATTTGGGTTCTGAGGATCAACTCCTTAAACTAACTCAAAATGATAAATTGGGAAAAATCTAAAAAGCTGACCTTGTGGCCTAATTTGAGGAGGCATTGAGAGAGGTAATAAACGTGGTTCTCGACACCACCAAAGTTGGGATAGTAAAAATCAGATACCATGAGAACTCTATGCTTCTGGGATGGTGAATCAGCCATGACAATGACGTAGCTGTTGCATGCAGCCAAAGATGAAAATGAGATGCTTGTAGTAGGAAAAAGGTGGTGAAATTCACTGAGAAATGAAAGATTGGTAATACAGAAGGAGAAAGTGAGAGAGTGAGAATGAATGGAAAAGAAGAGAAGAGAAAAACGCTTCCTTTCTCTGTGGTTTTCACCGTTTCAAATTCTTGCTACGTTGAGTATGAGTTTGAGTTTGAGTATTACAAGGTAACTGAGCATGGTCAACATTTTTCTTACCTTTTACGTGTGAATGGTCAGTGTTCTTGTCATTTTCTGATTTCTCCATTGGCTGTAGATAATTATTAATTACCTTTTTAAATAGAGTTTTGTTTAAGATAAGAATTTAATTTTATTTGGAAAAAGTTGAAGGTTATTCTTAACGTCATTATTAATTAGCAACTAATAGCAATACATTTAAGATCACAATTTCCGATGCCAAAAAGATATTGCAAATAATTATTATACATTATTCTCTTTATGAAAAACAAATTCATCATCATGCCATAATTAAACTTACTCACTCTTTCAAATAATTAATTAATCTCATTGAAATAATTAACAATTAATCTCACTCAATATATATATATATATATATATATATATATATATATATATATATATTTTATGTAAGAATTTAAAAAATTGATAATCAATTTAAAATGGTGAGTTTTAATTAATTTAACATTATAAAAACTTAAAATATAAATAGATTTTATAAGAGAATTTTACTATTTAAAATTACATTTTTTTTTAATTAATTTTTTTAATTAATATTAAGATGATCTTTAAGATAAGTTCTTCATTTTGTCGATAAATAATATTTTATATAATAATTCTTATTATATTTCCTGAAGTGTTAATAAAGTTGGAAATGTATTATAATTAAATATTTCATGTGTAATTTATCCATCTTTTAGGATTAAATAATATTTTGTCCATCTTTTATTTAACTCTTCTAGTATTAAATAATATTTTGTGCTTAAAATCTTTTCATTTTTATAAAAGATATTTTAAAAGTATATAAGAGTGGATAAGATATACTTATTCATTGACATCTTTTTAAAACTTTCAAGTTCTAAAAAAAAAGTCATCTCTCTAATAAAAAATCATCAATTTATTGTTTTACTTGTTTTTATCTCACACAAAAAGAATTATACTAATTGCATACGCTGAAGGAACGTTGTATTGCATTCAAAATCATAGGTTAGCTTTATAACGAACCATACCAATAAAGCAATAATCATACCACAGTTTACATACTAAACAATGTGGGTAGTTAGATAACAGGAGTTAAATATTTTTTGTATATCCTTAAGAAATACAACTAATATTTTCTCTATACACATAGATTACTAACCTTTAGAGCACTTAGAGAAGTGGCTTTTATGGATGAATATCATTTTGTGGGACACCTTTCATTCTATATTAAGTCAATGGATGACCTATATGCACAACCTATGATTTATGAGTGATTTATTTGGCAGACTCGGCCAATACCATTGTGTTATCATCTATTTATTTTATTCTTTTTCATTATTATCAGTTGTACTAATTTCCTTTTAAAAAATGTAGACATTCACCTCTCATTTACTTCAAAAATTTAATAATATTCATTGTCCACCACCTTTCCACATAACCTTATTTGGGAGAAGTGTGAAGAAAGTGACTCGTCACAATATCCTAGCTAGAGGAGGAAAAAGAGTTACGAATTTGTCTTACATATTGTATAAATGAGAAAATTTAATAATACATATGAAAAAAAGAGCATATGAACTCATTTCTTTAAAATTTTGTGTTGGATGTTATTTTGTAATCTCTTATACGAATTTACTCGTAGTTCATTAGTATTGAATATGGTATCGTCCATTCAAAGACATAACAATATCATTAAAGTTAATTATTTGTTATAACCAACTCAAGTTTGCACTTAGATAAATAATCCTAGGTTGTGAATTTCTTGTATAAAAAATCTTCTTAGGGTATGCTTTCTTGTGGTAATAAAAGTAAAGAGTTAATATGAAATTGTGGTACTCTTGGTTAAAAATGCTTCCATTAATACAGATTTTTAAGAATTTAAGTGAGTCTGAATCCCATATTAAGTAAAAATAATGAAATTATACGAGGAAAAAATTTCACAAACACATTGTCTAAAAGTTTTAGGTTATAAGTAGTATTATAATATCTTATATATGTATGTTTGTTTATGGCTCATTGATGTCAAATTGTTTAAGTATACCCCTTTAAAAGTTCTAACAAGAAAAATATGTGATAGAAGACTAAAGACATTCATTAAGAATGAAATTATAAGTAGGAATGAGACCAAGTGCAATAAGGACGAGTTTCATTACCTCATTCTCATCTCCATCATACATAACATGTATAAAAATTTTGTTTCATCAACATCAGATAACAAGTATACTCATATATATACTTTTTTTACTATTTCAATATCAATTAATTAATTTTGGTAAAAAAAATAACAACAAAGAAAACATAATATTATTAAATATTTAATACCAAAAAGACATATTCTTATTTCTTTAATGTCAAACATTTAGAAATCAGGTCAAACATTTAAAAATCAAATCAAAGTATCAAATAATAATAGGATAAAAGTGAAATAATCGTATAAAATATTACACAATTACACAAATAAATTTTCATGTTAATCAAGACATTTATAAATTTTGTAAGGTTAATGAAACAAAGTTGATAAAGTTAAAAAATATTTTTAAAATTATAAAAAAGAAACAAATATTCAAGTTTAATAATATTTCAAATGTCTCTTTGTTTTATTTTCTATAAATTCTAATGAAATATTTTATTTTATATTCTAATAAATATCGTAATACATTACTTGAATCAAATTGCAAAGAAAAAAAATAGTTAAACTAATAATAATTCAAATTTAAGCATAAATTTTTCATCTTTTGAATTTCAATTTATGTTGGATGACAAACAAGATTCATGACATTAATATCAACTAAATTATTAGATTATATAGTAAATGAAATGAAACATCTTTATATTACAATAGTAAAATTACATCGACGAGAAGAGTTAAAAAAATATATAAAAGATCATCAAAAGTTATAAAAATAAATAATAAATAAAAATTAAAAAAAAAGGTAAAAATATCAAATGCATTTCTAATAAATGATTTAATACATTATTAGCAAAGTCTTACACAGAAAACAATGTATAATTAATGATATGATAATATGAAAAGTATCTTAAAGATTTGATAAAACTACAAATATCGAACTAGTGGAAAGTATACCTTGAAGATTTGATAAAACTTTTCAAAAATATACTAGTTGAACCGTTAAGAGATAATAAAATTTGTTTTAATGAAACAAACTTTCTTTAAAATGAAACAAAAACTAAGATAAAAAAAATAAAAAAATAAGTGTTTTATATTACCTAGTAAAATAAAAGGTTTAAACTACTAAATACTTGAAATTAAGAGTCATACATTCTCATATGAAAAATATAAATAATAAGTAAAAATATTAAGAAATAGAAATAATTAAATGTGGCATCTAAAAATTCTTTGATTTATTAAATTTGATAATACATCATTTGAATATAACTATATAATAAAAAGAAAAATGTATAACCAACAATAAAGAATGTACTTTGAAGATGTGAATGAAATTTGTAAATACAGAACAAGTTAAACAATTACAAGATAAGAGAACAAGATATAGAGTGAAAGAAAAAGAAAAAGTTCTAAAATTGTAGGTCGACGTGACCTTCATGAATGAAGTGATAATGAAGTTAAAATGATTGAAATTTCAATTTTCTTATATTTTTTTAGAGTATTTGAAATTATTTTATTTTATTCATTTGGAATATTTTTAAATTTGAATTTTTTCTAATTATTTTATCCAAAATTCATTTTAATATAAATAATTTTAAATTTTTTTAAATAAATAAAGGGTTAAATATGTTTTTAGTCCCTATATTTTGGAGCGATTTTGGTTTTAGTCCATTTTCAAACTAAAGTATATTTTAGTCCTTCAACTTTAGAAAACTCTAGTATCTTTTTGCTATGAAACAACAAATAAAGTTATAAAAATTTTGGTAAAAAAGACTAAAACTAAACTTTTCTAAAGTTAAAGGACTAAAATATACCTTAGTTTGAAAATAGATTAAAACCAAAATCGCTCCAAAATATAGGAATTAAAAACATATTTAATCCGTAAATAAATTATCTTTTTAAATAGTATTATCCAAACACCACATTAAAGAATTTCAAACGAAAATACAAAAAATTCTACAAATTGATTATAACGAGGAGCTTTCTTATCCGAATTTAGTTGAATATAGATGACTCTGTTTGAGTCTAAATTTTTTCTTCTTCTATATATATTGGATAGGTGAAGATTAAAAACTTTTGTATTAATTCTTTAAATTCTCTTGAATTACTTTTATTTGACATATGTAAATCGATATCCATGTAAATACATTTAATTATTTTTAATATACATATAGTATGACAAATGAACTTGACCAAGTATTATGTGCTTAATGTCACCTAGAAAAATAATTGAGTATAGAAATTGAATCGACAGTAATCTTTATTTAAATATTAAATAATGTATAAATAATACTTGCATTAATTAAGAAAAAGAAATTTGATTATATTGCATTTTGGTTATTAAATTATTATTATTTATTATAAATCTTAAAAAAAGAAAGAATTTTGGGAATAAAATCACACTCACTCCAAAAGTCCATCATTTCACGCGTAGATGGTTACCAAAACTAGAAAAGTTTGATTAATTTGTACAATGCATTAGATGTGACAGGATTTTGTCATTTTCATCCGTTAATGACATGAATTATTATCCTCTATTCTTTCTTCAAACTCAATACTTCTCATAAACCATCATTCAAAAATCTTCTCAATAATATTTTAATAATTTTTACAACAATTTTTTATAATAGATAATATGTCACTGTTTTATTAGTTTATTTAATTGAATTAATTTGGATTTAATGTATCAATCACGAATACATGTTATTATTTTATGAGTTCGTTTGAATTTAACCAATGACCATTGTAAAAGAAAAAATTGATAAAAAATCATTTTCTAAATATTTTTATGGTAAATGTTCCAAAGTTATAAGAGAAGGAATCTAAGAAGAGCATGAGACACTCTTGGTGTGACGACAAGAGTCCAGTTTCTCTCCGCTTTCACTGATGGATCGTATCCAGCACAAGTTCGTGAAGGTTGGTGATGATCTCAATCTCCACGTTGCAGAAATCGGAAGTGGTAAGAATCAATCCAACGCCGTCGTTTTCAGATTCTGCATTTTGCTTGCGTTGTTGATTTGGTCTGTGTTGGTGTTTTCAGGTGGAAACGCCGTCGTTTTCTTGCACGGTTTCCCTGAGATATGGTACTCGTGGCGGCACCAAATGATAGCCCTTGCCGATGCTGGATTTAGAGCCATCGCCTTCGATTACAGAGGCTATGGTCTCTCCGATCCTCCACCTCAACTCGAGAAAGCCAGCTGTTCCGATATTCACAACGACCTCCTTCATATTCTTCAAGCTCTCCATCTTCCAAAGGCACTCTCTCTTTAAATTGTGTTTCCCCATGCAACCAACTTAAAATATCTATTATAAATTTTATTATTGAATTTACTACAAGAAAGAAAAAAGAAAAACTAAATTGTTGTAAAGTGTATATATACTTGATGATTGCTCGATTTAACTTAATCGGGCTAATTAAAGCAAATTCAACTTGATTAACATGTAAATTCAATCCGTTGCAAAGTTTTTGCTATGGGAGGTGTTTTGCATGAAGGGATGCCTAGGTATAAAATTGTGAGTGAAATGATCATATATGCTTAATCTGTTGCCTAATTGATTCCTCTCCTAAATGAACTTTAGGTGTTTCTTGTTGGAAAAGATTTTGGAGCTCGTCCTGCACATCTATTTTCAATTCTACACCCTGAAAGGGTCTTGGGAGTTGTTACATTGGGAGTTCCATTTATTCCCCCAGGACCATCTCTCTCTAACAAAGTCCTTCCTGAAGGCTTCTACATTTTGAGATGGAAGGTAATATTAAAGATGCGGTTTTTTAACCTCTGTAGCCAAATTTGCCTCCTATATTACCAATATGGGTAAATTCAAAGTCAAAGAGAAGTGGTGTCACCCCATACAACTTTCAAAAGAGAAGTCGTGCCACCCCTGCACGACTTCACCCTGTTCACATGAACAGTAATGAAGTCGTGTCACCCAAAAACGACTTCTGAACATGGTAATCGATTACTTTGAGCTGTAATCGATTACCAAAGATTTAAAAAACAATTTTTAATGGTTTAGAACGAAATAAAAAAAAATTAAAAATAGAAAAGATGAAGTCGTGTGGGGGTTGCATGACTTCATCTATTAAAGTTGTGCCACCCCACACGACTTCACTTTTTCTATTTTTAATTTTTTTTATTTCATTTTAAAGCATTAAAAATTGATTTTTAAGTGTTTAAAATTCTAAAAAAAATTTAAAAAATGGTTAGAAATTATTAGTTTTATGGTTTAGAAGTTATAAAATTATTGTATAAATTTTTTCTTAATAAACTTATTNTGTTGCAATTTTTTTTAATTAAAACTAATTTAAATTAAATAAAAAAATATGACAAAATAGAAATAATTGTGGAAAAAATTAAAGAAATTCATTATTAAGGTTTTAGGTTTATTTTAAATTTTATACTAATTTTTCGTTGTTTAAATTAATTTGTATAATATTTTTTACATTAAAAACATAATTTTTTTTTATTTAAGAATGAAATAAAAAAAATTAAAAATAGAAAATGTGAAGTCGTGTGGGGGTGGCACGACTTCAATAGATGAAGTCGTGCAACCCCCGCACGACTTCACTTTTTCTATTTTTAATTTTTAAACCATTAAAAAATGTTTTTTAAGTCTTTGGTAATCGATTATAGCTTAAAGTAATCGATTACCATGCCCAGAAGTCGTTTTTGGGTGGCACGACTTCATCACTGTTCATGTGAACAGTGTGAAGTCGTGCAGGGGTGGCACGACTTCTCCTTTGGAAATCGTCTGGGGATGGCACGACTTCCCCATTTCTGTAATTTTTTTCGAATTTACCTAAATCCGTAATTAGTGGGTCAAATTTGCTCGTATCCGTACAAAAACCTAAAGATGCACTTCCTTAAATATACATGTTTTTTCTTGCTATTTTGTAATGCAACTAATAACCTACGAAACCACCTTTTGTGCAAACTTTCAATACTCTGATTTCATTGAAAAGAAACACTAAACACTGAGAATGTTTATCTAAGTCTTAAATTTCTTTGCTCACACTATAACTTTGATTCTATTTACATAGGAACCTGGAAGGGCAGAGGCTGATTTTGGACGCTTTGATATAAAGACTGTTGTGCGTAACATTTACATCCTCTTCTCCAGAAGTGAAATACCAATAGCTAATGAAAAGCAGGAGATCATGGATCTAGTAGAACCTGATACTCCTCTTCCCTCATGGTTCACTGAGGAAGATCTTGCAATGTACAGTGCCTTGTATGAGAAATCTGGATTCAAAAATGCATTGCAGGTTCCATATAGGTACTAACATTTGTTCTTTATAGTGAGATGCTATTCTCACCAGAAAAGTAGAAGCAATGGTGCATCGTTGTTATTGATGTGTTGGTTTTGTTTGTATTTGTAGGTCATTTGGTGAAGTGTTTAACTTACCAGATAAGGTGGTTAGAGTTCCAGCACTTTTTATATTGGGTGAGAAGGATTATTTTCTGAAGTTTCCTGGGATTGAAGATTTAACAAAGGGTGAAAAAGCAAGAGAGCATGTTCCCAATCTGGAAGTGACATCTATACCTGAGGGGACTCATTTTGTTCAAGAACAGTTTCCTGAGCAGGTGAATCGACTTATTCTGGATTTTCTTATCAAGCACACTTAGCCAAAAGAGAAGGACTTTCTTCATGAATGGTGTATGAGCAACTTTTCTACGACACTTTAGCCATCTACATTTCAGAAAAAATAAGGAATGAAGTTAGTTTTTGTTATAAGTTCAAACTTATATATATTGGTCCTCTTTATCACTAGGGGCGTTGAACCATTTATTTTATATATATATATATATATATATATATATATATATATATATATATATGTATGTATGTATGTATTTATTAAAAATACACTTAAATATATAAATATGTTTTAAATTATTAATTAATCTTTTACAATAAGATAAATTAAAATGTTATATATTTTTTTTAGATATTAATGATTTAAGTTTCATTATATTTATATTAGAAAAAAAGTTAATTTCTTGATCTGTTTTTTTTGTTTTAATTTAAAAAAAATAACTGAGTGGCTCAATCTCTTTCACCCCACTTCTAGTTATTGGACAGCCCATATTTTTTAGATTTTTAATTAATTAATTTTTATAACAAAATAAATTAAAAAGATTAATATAAATAACAATAATTTTTTATATTTATATTTTTTAAATATAATATAGTAAAATATTGATTTGTTAAATTATTTTTTATTTTATTTGGTAAATAAACTTATTTTCTTACTTATACGTGTTCTATTCAAGTTCTCTTTTTTACAAATCAAATTGCGTGCTGATCTAATTGAAAAATATAGAAAGTTTTAAAACCTAATTTAATCATATTTTCTATTTTTCATGTAAAAAAAATAATTATACAAAAAGAACAGCCACCTAACTCCTAATTAACCTTAATATCTAAATAAATATTAAATTAAAAATTTGTAAAAATTTTGAGTATCAATAGAGCAAAACCATTTTTAATAAAAAATATATAAAAATATCTAAAATTCATGAGAGGATTAAAACTCAATTAAATATATATTCTATATAATTTTTTTTTTTTTGCGTAAAATTGTTGGATAATGGTTAATTTTATTATCCTTTTCCACTATATATTTTAATTATAATTTTATAATATTCATTATTTTGACTTGATTCCTTGAAATGTGTATTCATGTAGAATAAACAAGTTATATTACAGTATTTTTAATCATTAAATTAACTAAAATAATGAAAATATTATTTGCACTTTACAATATGTTATTCTTTTTTTTTTCAAAGTTGTTTGAAAATATTTTAAAATATTATTTGATAAAAATAGATATGCCTGATATGAAAAAAAATACGGAGCAGTTAGCGGTACTAGAGAGGTTATAACAAAGTAAAAATCTCCAATTTTTATGACTATATATTCTCTTTTAATTTTTTCTTCAGTTTTAATTTGGATCTCTTTTTCAATGTGATTTATTCTTCAAACCGTTTCAAATTTGTGTGGATATGTATTGTGATTTTTGCAACAAATTCGACTAAGGTTCAAAACTCTGTGATGGTTTTGGACTTCTTTAAAAATTGGATATTCTTTTTTGTTTTGGTGACTAAACTTACTCTTTACTTCATATACAAACCATTGTGTTTTCAGAGTAAAGATTTAGAACTCAAAAGCTAAGTAAACAATGAGAACAATAACTGTAGGTTAGTCTTTATATTTCAGCATTTCATATAATCTGAATATGTTTACATGTGTTAGTTTAACATATTTAGATGAATTGAATCTGTAGTTTGAATGTTTCATTTAGTATCAGAGCAACTTTTATCCTTTGCCTTGTTTGTGGTTCACCTTTTTGCGTATTGCCTTTTTTTAATCTTGATAATTGTTTTGAAACTGGGTAGAAAGAAGAGAATGTTTTGTGAAATTTCTATGATAAAATGATGCATTTTCATGTTTTTATGCTAAAATCATTAGGTATTTGTTTTCGACATGTATTGCATAAAAGCTTTCATTTGTATTGCATATGATTGAAAGACAGTTTTTCCGCTCTTTTATTTTGGGTCACTAAAGAAGAGAATGATTTATATTCTCTTAAATATGTTCAATTTATAAGAAACATATTTTAGTTTTATTTTTCTTTTTCCGGCATTTACGTTTTGGTTAAATGCATGTTTATTCTAGTTCTTAATTGACTTCTTAATATATATATATATATATATATATATATATATATATATATATATATATATATATATATATTATATATGGGGTTTGTTAACTTGCGTACGCTTGTTTTTCAGTTGGTACACAATGTGTACCAGGTTTCAGTAGACAAAAATACCCATATATATCATGAATTCTAAGTTTTAAGGTTAAGGGTATTTTAATAATTTTCATTCTCAAAATTAAAAAAATAAAAAAAGAAACCCCCAATCACCTCCCTCATTCCTCCCAATCCTTTCTCTTTCATCTCTCTCACTCCAACACATTTTCCCTGTCATCTCTGCACTAGCCCCAACTAAAAAAACATTCATTATTAAACGATTTACTTTTGTAAAGAGTTTAGTCATATTCACCTTTTGAAAAAAGTTCATTAAAAACCTTTATAATTTCATTATCTTCACTATATATATTACAGCCGACGGGTACAACTTGCACCAAGACTTATGAGCATTCTTCCTTTACATTCCTTTCCTTTACATTCTGAGACTACTACGTAACATTGTTCCGTGGCCATTTATTTTTTTTGGTAGAAATCCATTAACTTGTTTTCCTTTACTAAAGAAAAAAACAAATCAAAATACAATAAAAT